>NC_141910.1:3892083-4493125 GCF_057802395.1 Ceratotherium simum simum | reverse complement strand
CCAGGTCCATCCATGTTGTTGCAAATGGGACAATTTTGTCTTTTTTATGGCTAAGTAGTTTTCCATTATATATATACCACATCTTTATGCAATCATAATTCGAGGGACACTTAGGTTGCTTCCACGTCTTGGCTATAGTGCATAATACTGCAATGAACATGGGGTGCATAAGCCTCTTTGGATTGTTGATTTCAGGTTCTTTGGATAGATATCCAGTAGTGGGATAGCTGGATCATAAGGTATTTCTATTTTTAATTTTTTGAGGAATTGCCATACTGTTTTCCATGGAGGCTGCGCCAGTTTGCAAGGAAATGGCTTTTTAAGCTTTAGTTTTTTAAAAATCAATCTGTACACAATTTGTATTTTTTGTTCCTTTTACCAAGATTGCTGTAACATTCCCCTCCACTTGACTAAACTTTAGACAGTTTTCTTCCTGACCATAGGCCTCTGACCTGCCTTTTCTTAGAGCTTTTACTTTAGAAAAAATCTAGTTTAGAATTAAATCTAGTTGGTCTACAATTGCAAGTTTAGAAAACTTGCAATTGTAGATTCTTGCTCTACCTATTTGAGATATAAATCTTCTCCCAGCCTCTTGCCAGTTTTATGACTCAGGAATGTCTTTGTGGAGGGCCCAGAGCCCTTCCTTTGTAGTGTAATCATCAGGAAAGATAGCACCCCTACCTCTCAATTTCTGTGGGATGGTAGGAGCCTAACTTTAGTAACCACCCATTAGCAAATACTTACGTCCTGTTACAGTGACTGTTCTCCCCTGCCCCAAATGTTCTCCAGTACTTTTCTATTAGCTCACCCAAGTGCTTTAAAAAAGTTTCCTCATCTTTTATTTCAGTGGAATTGAGTTCAGTCTCTTTCCTCTTGGCAACATTCTTAACCTCTGTTACAATAGTCTTGAATAAAATCTTTCGTACCCACTTAACTCTCTCCAGTGCAATTTTTCTTGGATACTTTTATTCATCATTTTCACTTATAAAAATACATGACTTGTTACATGTTTATTATGTGATTTTTTCAAGAAAACTATTGTGAAATTTGTGATATTCTTTGTTTAATAAGGCAGGTATACCCAAATCAGATGAGTATAACAGATTGACACTACATATGTTAGTTCATAAAGGTAAGTCACATAAAAATCAGGACCTCTTTCTTTGCCCGTGTCATGTTATCTTGCTTAATTTGTTAATATCAGGCATCTGGTCTGTATGTAGTCTCTGGTGATGTGCTCATGAATCAGGAATGTGGAATGGCTGTCATACATTGTCTCCAGTATCTAATTCTCAGACTAAGGAGGAGGCCGAGGTTTCATAATAGAGTTCTCATCTATAGTTGCCAAGATTGCATGTGGGATCAGCTACTAGGAAAATCATATATTCATTCCCAGAGTTTTCAGATTTATGTCACAAATCTTTGTGTAAACTGGGGAAGAGATTATAATACAATGTTATTTGGGGAATATACTTTGTATGTAACCTAGTTTAATCTCTTCATGTGGCATTTAAAAAAATAGATGATTTACCATAATTCTTATCTCCTTTGCATTGCCCATAAAAGATGGCGAATGAATATCTGTTGAGTAACAAATAAATGCAGTAAAAATAACGTTATGAGGTTGTTCAGTTCCATAAAGAAAGCTCACATGCCAACTTCCTGATTTGATGTCACCAATTACAACTATTGATTATAAGATTTAGGTCAAATGGTATTCACTTGTTCATTCACTCATTCAGTAAATACATATAGAAAACTTAGTTTCTGCCGGAAATCATTCTTAAGCCTAGAGATAGAGATAAGCAACAATAAATAGGTTAATAAAAACCTTCACCCTCATAAACTTCCCATGTTAGTAGCAGTAGACAGACGATAAACAAGTGAAGAAGTAAATTATATGACATCTGGCTTTCTGAATAGATAAAAGAAATATTTCCTAGCATTGGAATTTTTAAAAAATGGATTTCATCCTGCTGAATATATCTAAGTGAAATGGGTACTGCTTTCTGTGAAGGAGGTTTTCAGGACTCCTCTCTTGAAGACAGTGGTCAGGGTCAGGGAGACAGTGAACTTAACTGAAGTTTATTTCCTTCTTGTTTGTATGTTGTGCCTTACATCCTCTGACTCTTGCAAATTTGGGAGCATTTAACCATTCTGTTGGTGTTCTAGTGGCTAAGATTGGGTGCTCTCACTGCTGCAGGCTGTGTTCATTTCCAGGTCAGGAAACCACACCACTCATCTGTCAGTTGTCACACTGTGATGGCTATGTGTTGCTGTGATGCTGAAAGCTATGCCACCAGTATTTAAAATACTAGCAGGTTCACCCATGGTGGACAGGTTTCAGCGGAGCTTCCAGACTAAGACTGACTAGGCAGAAGAACCTAGCCACCCACCTCTATAAAAGTTGGCTGTGAAAACCCTATGAATAGCAGCAGAGCACTGTCTTATATAGTGCCGGAAGGTGAGAGGATGGTGCAAAAAGACCGGGCAGGGGTCTGCTTTTTTGTACACAGGGTTGCTAGGAGTCAGAATTGACTGGATGGTGCTAACAACAGAATCATTCTGTAAAGTGAGAACATTAAAGTCATATTCCTTTTTTTTATTTCTTTGAAGGTTTAAGGTGAAGTGATGGAAACTATAAATATTAATAGCCAGATGATTGGGCAATATATGCATCTTATTAAATTAAAGGATTTTGTAATTAATATGTACGTTCTAACTTTATATATAGACTTATAATTGCAAGTCATTTAAGCCTAGGCAACAGAAGATTTCAAATATGATACTCAACCTATTTATCACAGGCTGAATTAAATGACTTACATGTCATTTCATGATAATTTTCTTACAGGGACAATAGGTTCTAGGAATTTTTTCCACTGGAAATTAACTTTTCATACCCTTTCTTATTCAGTTTTACTCTAGGACTTCATAGTTAAATAAGCTTTCTTTTACAAGTTAAAATTAAATCAGTATAAATGCAAAGCAGACATGTTCTTTTGAATTTTTATGTGGAGAGGTGCTTAAAGATTACCTAGTCCAGTCTCTCCATTTCTAGAGATCAAGAGTTAAGCCTCAAAGCAATTACTCCCAGAAATAGAATGAAATTCTGGTCTTCTGACACTCAGCTCAATATTTATTCTAGTGTACTATGCTGCATTGCCTTCTTCATATTGCCTTTGATATGCAACGCTGCTGAAGCAGGAAAAATAGGTAGTACATCATAATACATTAAGAATTCAGAATATAGTGTGGTCAGAATAAGTTTGCTTCTTGATGTAGGACATCTCTTTGGCAATAAAATATGTACCATACTTCTATAACATGGTTCTAGGTTTTTTAAGAACCCAAAACAATGTGTTTTTTTGATTTTTAGAAATCAAGAATTTAAAATCTTAGCAAACTGTCTGAGTATATGTTCTAATTCTAGGTTTACTTATCATTTTGTTTTAATCCTGTCTCCTAAAGTTGGAGCAAAATCTTGTTTATTTTGAAATAAGTTCACAATTTTAACAATTAGATTCATCATTTTGGTGTAAGTTGTTTATATAAAATATAAAACAATATTGGCTTGACTATAATGGATGTTGTTTTAGTCCTGAAATCAATTGTGTCTATATCAGCAAACAAATTATTTAAACTGAATTTAATGAGGGAGAAACAAAGGTGATCTCAGTTATACCACAACATTTACTTTCCTCAATATATTCAGTTTTCCTCTTTCAAAAAATTATTACTAAACAAACATCATATTTAATTGATTTTTCTTTTCTGTTTATATGAATCATTAATCCATTTATTTAACAAGTACTTACTGGGCTTTTGTATCTGTTGTATACTTGCTAAACTCGGAGGGTATGCACACAGACTGACTCCATCTTTCAGCTCAAGGAAATTCATGGACTGATTTTGGTGGAGAGGTGGACATTAATCATGACATTACAGTGAGGATAAAGATGAAAAAAAAAAGAGAAGTAATTATTGATAGAATGAAGTATAGTCATGAGTCATTTAATGATGGGATATATTCTGAGAAATGCATCATTAGGCAATTTCATCATTGTACGAACACTGTAGAGTGTGCTTACACAAGCCTAGATGGTATAGCCTACTACACACCTAGGCCATATGGTACTAATCTTATGAGACCACTGTCCTATATGCATATGCAGGCCGTCATTGACGGAAACATCTTTATGCGGCGCATGACTGGACAGGATTGAGAGAACTGATGTAGGGAGCAGACTTTGTGATGGAGGGCAGAAAAAAAGGAATAGGTAACAGCATTCAGGCAAAGAAGTTCCAGATTCCTAGCTTCTTAACCGAAGCTGTCCAATAGAAATGCAAGCTATAAACATGAGCCACATATGCAATTATAAATTTGCTAGTAGCTACATTAAAAAGTCAAAGGAAACTGGCAAAATTAACTGTAATATATATTATTTAGTCAGTGCATCCTAAATATCATTTCAATATGTAATCAATATGAAATTATTAGTGAGATATTTTACCTTTTTTTATACTAGGTCTTTGAAATCTAATGTATTTTACAAACAGCATATTTTGATTTGGATAAGCCACTTTTCAGGTGCTCAAGAGCCACTTGTTGCTAGTGGCTGCCTTATAGGATAGTGAAGTTCTAGACTACTACCTTCTGTATTCTCAGTGAAGAAAGAGTGGCATAATGATCTGGGGGTGGTGAGTGAAGACAGGGTAAGAGGAGAAAAACACTGGATGCTTACAGTGGCCACTGAAAATACAGGGTGGTGGACCATTAGAGAGACGCAGAAATGTTGCATTAACCTTTGGAAGGCGTTTTAGGAGTTATTCCACAATAGCCACCCTTTCAGGACATTCCCACTGTTACCAGGGCCACTGATATCTTAATCCAGATGCTGCTAAGCATTATAATGGCTTGTGTTGTTGGGTAGGATAGTAAAAGAGAGTCCCAGGATTCTCCTCACTTGGAGCAAATCTAATGCTCACCTTATTCTTATTCCAAAGAGGGCTACTGGCTGCAAGAAACTCATATAGTACAGCTAGACTCAGTAGCTCTTCACTCCCAAATCAGAGCACTGAGTCATGAGCTCTCTGCTGTGAGAGTATTTTTAAATTTTATAAAGACCTTATTTTTTTGAACAGTTTTACATTCAGAGCAAAATTGAGAGGAAGCTGCAGAGATTTCCCACATAACCCCATCCTCACACACACACGTCGTCCCCTATTATCAACATGCCCCACCAGAGGGTACAGTTGTTACAGTTGATGAAGACACATCATAATCATCCAAAGTCCATAGTTTACCTTAGGGTTCACTCTTGGTGTTGTACATTCTATAGGTTTGGACAAATGTGTAATGACATGTATCCATCATTATGCATCGTACAAAGCATTTTCACTGCCCTAAATAGTCTGTGCTCCTACTGTGTGATTTCTTTTGTGTGTGTGTGAGGAAGATCGGCCCTGAGCTAACATCTGCCAATCCTCCTCTTTTTGCTGAGGAAGATTGGCTCTGCGCTAACATCCATGCCCATCTTCCTCCACTTTATATGAGACGCTGCCACAGCATGGCTTGACAAGTGGTGCGTCGGTGCGTGCCCGGGATCCGAACCTGCGAACCCTGGGTCGCTGCAGCGGATCGCGCACGCTTAACTGTTTGCGTCACTGGGCCGGCCCCGTACTGTGTGATTTTTAAGTGGCTAAAATTCTTCATTGTATTTTCAGGCCATAGAAGCTTTTGCAAAGGAATTTTTTTTGCAAAGGATACCAAAAGAAGATGCTTCTTGCTCCACCTAACAATGATCTTAAAATTCACCTTTGTTTGCCTCTTTTCAAACTTTATGGGACAGTTGTAATTCTGACAGGCCCAGTGGATCATAGTTCACAGTCTGTGAAGTTTATATATATATTTTTACAACTGAGTGTTTACCTTTACTTTTGTACTATGTTTATTTTTGTTGTTCCCTCTACCATGAATGTATGTTCTTTTAGGGCAGGATTTTGGTTGGTGTTGTTCACTGATGTATCACCAGCACCCAGAACAGTGCTTGGCCCAGAACAGGCACTCACTGACTATTTATTGAATGAGTGAATCTTCACAACTGATCTTTCTGTGTCAACACAACCCAGTTTAAGTTGGATGTCACAAAATTATGGTATAAGCAATGGCAGAGTCATTTTGGTTTTCCAAATGATTAGGTTCACACTTTGGGATTAGGTCTGCAAAAGTGTGGTTGAGAAATTGGGCAAAGCAGATGTTGGAGGCAAGAAAGGTGATAGATATCAACTCAGCAAAAAAATACAGCTCAAATATAATTGTTAAACTGAACTGAGTGATTGTTATTTACACAACTCAATTGAAATGCCTTAGTCCAATGCAGCCAAGGTTTTCATATAGTCATAAAATTGTGTTACATACTTATACTAGACCATTGGCCTCATAATTCTTTGTTCAAGATAATTGTCAATGTCAGATGAATGCTTGAATTCTTCACTTTTTCAGATATGCAACTCTCTTAACTTTCCTTGGCATTAAAATACCTTCTGACTATTTCAATGAGACTTCAATATGAATTTCATAAATATAAAATTCAAGCCTGTGATTATCAAATTTTCCAGATTCTCAGATGTGGACCTCAGATCCTATTCAGATTTCTCAAGTGGATGATTATTCTGTCCAAGTTTCAAAAAGTTAAAACTTTTTACTTTTAATCAAATAAATGAGTACATGTCAAAAATTTATTTAACTCATTACAGGATGGTAAGACTGGTTCGAAGACAGTTGGTGAAAGAAACCAATTTTGTTGCTGAAAGAAAGAAGGCTTGAATAAGATTGCTAACTTATATACAGTATTGATTAACGTCCACCAGGGCCTATGGGATTATATTTTCTTTGTGACAGAAACAATTTGCACCTGACCTGTACAAAATTTATTTATATGGCTATCATTAAAGAATCATTTTTATTGCTCTCTATTTTCTACAAGTGAACGTAACTATATCTAGTTATAAAATATCTTAATCAATAGTCAACAGCAAGTCAGATAAAGTACATAACCCTAGAGAATCAGTTAATCCTCAGATGTTCCTGCTAGTCAATGCCTAGCACATCACTGGAAAAATATTCAGTAATCTCTTTTGTCTATTTCTTCCTTTTTTCTTAGGAATTCTCTTACAACCCATGCTGTTCAAGGTGAGGAAGTGACACTTTTTCTCCTACCCCAACATCATCTCTGGTATACCAAAAAGTCTACTAAATTGTACAACTTCCTGCTGCTCCTTTGAAGCTTATTCGTATGCCTCTTTAGCTGTACCATTCTCATCCATCAACCTCATGCACAGACACCCTACTCAGGAAGGCTATAGCATGTGGCTCACAGTCTTCCCGCCTCACTCTTGCCACCATCCTGGGTGACTTGAATGCCCCATTTGTAACCTGACTGACCTCTTACCTTCCAGTTTTGTGTCTTTCTAATATTAAATAAGATCTTCCCCCTTCCTTTAGTCTTTGACTCGCAAAGTTATGCATTTTTTGGTCATTAAACAGAAAGTTCTAATTTTTAAATCAAACTTCCTACTTCATTAAAACAAATGTTTGTACTTCTAGTTGACCTGCACATCTATTCTCACTAAGCCTCCCATCAACCTCATGAAAATCTCTAGTGAGTTGACAGGTCTTTTTCATTATCTACATTATCTGTTGCCTTCACTTCATTCTATAGGCTTAGAATTCATACCTATAATTGAAATCATCTTTTTAAAAAATTACACAAATCATTGCTTTACGTCATTTCATTTCAAATATTCATGAAAGAATATCATCCGTAGAAAACACAATGATCCATTATTTCTATTCATGTTTCTGGACAGGTGATTCTACTGTTGAAATCACACATCTTTGCAGATTGGTACCACCATGTATCCATGGTCACCAAACCCAGATGGGTCACAAACACAGCCCTAAAATCCTGCTAATATTTCTTTAGCCAGTTATTTATTTAACTCTTCAAAACCAATTAATTTCAGCCTCTTTATTCTACTCAAATATCTAACTTCCTCCCCACATGCCCATCTCCTCATTTTTCCCTTAATTGCTACAGATGATGTTACTTAACACGTTACAGGGAAAAGTAAAAGCCGTCCGCCAGGATATCTCTCAATTTCTTACCAGAGCAGATGTTTAAACCTGTCTGCGTTTGTGTCACTCTTTTTTTCATTCTTGCTGATTATTAAGGAAGTGGTATACCTCCTGCTACATGAGATCAGTTCTTCACTGGTGCTTTGAATTCCACTAACGTCTAAAATTGATGTTCTTGGTTACACTCCCTCTCCTATAACTATCTGTTCCTTTCTTTAGTGGCTCATTTCCATTAGTATTTTAACTAATTTATCAACTCTACTTTAAAAAACAATCCTTATTCATCTTACCCGCCACTAGCTATTATCTGTTTGCCTCCCCCACAGGACCAGTCTTCTCTGTAGCAATCTGTTTTCACAATCTCTGCTTTCTCTCCTTCCACTCCCATCTCAACCTGTTCCCATCTGCTCCTATACTTTACCTTAATTGCTCTCATTGGTGTAATGGAGTTGGAAAATTGAAGAGAATGAACATTTATTTATTTTTTTATTTTTATTTTATTTTTTATTCATTTTTTCCCCCCAAAGCCCCAGTAGACAGTTGTATGTCGTAGGTTCACATCCTTCTAGTTGCTGTACGCGGGACTCGGCCTCGGGTTGGACGGAGATGTGGTGCCTCGGGGCGCGCCCGGGATCCGAACCCGGGCCGCCAGCATCAGAGCGCGCGCACTCAACCGCCAAGCCACGGAGCCGGCCCGAGAATGAACATTTAAAATAGATATGTTGGAGAATTGGAGTGAGAGCTGAGTAGTGGAAAGAGAAAGGATGGCACAGCATTGTGGGCCCAGTTAAGGTTGGAGACCACAAGTATCAGAGAGGAAAGAGAAATGCATTTTACCTGAGGGCATCAAGATAGGCTAAATGGAGAATATAAATTAGAACTGACTTCACAGCGTGAGTTCATATTATTATTTTTCTGCATGTTGCACTGGCTCTGTCTTTTCTTCTGCCGACAAAGGACTAAGCCCACTCACTTGAATATTTACCCTGCACCAGGGAAAACTAGGAGGTCTCTACCAGTGCTGTGTATCTATTCCTTTAGAAGTAAGCATTTTGCTTAGGGTGCTGTCTATAGGTGCTCCCTAATCCTCAAAAATCTCGAGACCAATATTGCTACATATATTTCAATCTTATTTCTAACAAAGTAGTAAAAATATAAGTGCATCCAGAAATGTGAAGCCTATTCAAATGATCAGATCTAATGCCCTAGCTTGAGTCTGGAACCATTTCCCTGTAGCTCTCTGCTTCTAAATCTTATTTTTGCATCTCAACTTCTCATACCACATTTCTTCTCTCAGACATCCCTTACCCTCATGAAATTCTCTTATGCAGAATGTGATTCACAAAGTATCTTTTCTGGAAGAAACCTTAAAACTCTTCTAATCCTGCCATATCAATTTTGCAGAAGAGGAAACTGAAAAAGGATGAATAAGTTACTTTAAAAAAATCAGTTAGTTTTAGGTAAAGCCAGGATTGGTATCTAAGTTTTCTCCTGTTTTGAGGTGGGACTTACTTGTTGTCATTACAAATAGTTTCACAAATTAACAGTGCATCAGGGAGTTATGGAACAATCATCAATTTTAAAGTTACATTTAGAGTCCCAGTGCTATATCAACCTTTTCCTGGTGATGTTACTTTGGTAAATTGCTAGGGAGTAAGCCAACATTTTCATTCTCCTGTACCTGGGTTCCAATGTGACCTGAAGAAATCAAATTATATCCAGTTATTTACTTGGTGGTAAATTAAATGCCATTTTCAGAGGATACTTCATGTACATTCATTGAAAAGGGTTCCTAGTATTTCTTGATTGTCTCATGAAGTTCAAGTGTCCAGGATTTTTTTATTCTTGTGGATATTGTGAATATGAGTGCATTTTACTTAATTACTCTTTCCCTTGCATGTGTAAGTGCCTGTTTTGGTGTGTGGGTATGTGTATACATATGTGTAAAATGGAAAAAAAAGTAAATGTTATATAAATAATGAAAAATCTATCACTTGTTCAAACTTCCATCTTTTTTGAGATAAAATTGCGTTCATCATATTGTCATTATTCTATATTAGTTTAGAGTGCTAAATGGATGTATAGGTAGAACAATATAATGAACAAATAATTTTAAGATACTTTGGGTATAAATTATTTCTAAATTATGCTTATGTTACCACAAATTATTTGCATCGTATAAACTCAAAAATATTTCCAGAGAAACAAATCAACAAAATCATTTATAAAGATATATAAACCTCTAAGACTCTGAAGTTCCATAAAATCTCTATGGTCTGAGGAAAACTTATCTTTCTAGATCTACCATTCTGTCTCTATTTGTATGGTCAAGATAAAGTAAGTCCTCTTGATGAAGACTTGCGTGCAACTACCCCACCAGCAAAATTGGAACAGATTCCTCTGTACTCTCTCTTTTACTGTTTACAAACTGCATGGCTAGATTTTTTTTTTTTTTTTTTGCCCACCTTTGTAAGTAGGCCCATGTCTGTGCTCAACATTAGACTGTAAGTAGATTGATGCTGTCTTCATATTTGAGTCCACTCTGCATTTGTGGCCCCAAACACAGTAGGTAGTTAATTTAATAAATATTTGTTGGAGTGATTTTATTGCAGGGAATTCTGAAGGAATGGACTCGATTGATGACAAGATGAGGTTAATATTTGGATGCAGGATCTTTCCATTTTACTGATATTTCACATAATCTGTCATTAACTCCACAAAAACTCATTTCATTAGTGATTGTTCAATGGCCCCATGAAATCAGCCAGGCACAGGTCAGACTGTAAGAGGACAGGTGCCCATATTGTGGCTGGTGTTTTTTGACATCTTCTTGTAAGTTTCAAAAAGAAATATTGGATTCTGTGTTGTACAATCACTCTGTATTTTTTTTTTTTTTTTGAGGAAGATCAGCCCTGAGCTAACATCCATGCCACTCCTGCTCTTTTTGCTGAGGAAGACCGGCTCTGAGCCAACATCCATTGCCAATCCTCCTCCTTTGTTTTCCCTTTTTCTCCCCAAAGCCCCAGTAGATAGTTGTATGTCATAGTTGCACATCCTTCTAGTTGCCGTATGTGGGAGGCCACCTCAGCATGGCCAGACAAGTGGTGCGTCGATGCGTGCCCGGGATCCGAACCCGGGCCGCCAGCAGCGGAGTGTGTGCACCCAACTGCTAAGCCACGGGGCCGGCGCCACTCTGTGTTATATGTAGAAATCATTGGTAACACAAATAGAAGGTGTATATAAGCAATAATGTACCATCCTTATGGGATACACAGGTAAACAACTGGGATATTTTAAAGCTACTAATTTAGCATAGTGCTAGCTCCATTTTATTTTTTACATAATGTATATTTGTATGTTTTATATCCCTGTGTGTGTCGGATATAAGCACAAAGATTACAATCATGCATTCAAGGAAAGACATTACAATTACTCGTTCAAGTATGGAGTTAATTCTGAATTGAGTCAGGTGATCTTAAAAGGGTAAAGTTGCCCATCACACACTAATTGCGAAT
This sequence comes from Ceratotherium simum simum, assembly GCF_057802395.1. NCBI lineage: Eukaryota > Metazoa > Chordata > Mammalia > Perissodactyla > Rhinocerotidae > Ceratotherium > Ceratotherium simum. The sequence goes on along the minus strand of NC_141910.1, from coordinate 4,481,470 downwards.
GAAACTTGCCACTTGGAACCAAAAAAAAGGTTAGTTTGATAGGTGACAAATATAGAAGAAAGTTTTCACTTCCTTTGCTCAAACCTGGGCTAAATACCCTAAATGATTTTAATATGTTGAAATAGTTCTGAGAATTTGGGCAAAGAACAACAAATTTTTATAGTTTTTCATCTCTATTCACAAATTCTAATTATCAGATATTGTTGCTAAGAGATATTTTTAGACAACTATCTGACACAGTGTCTCAGGAACCATTTTGAATTGTTTCTACCTCTACTATAATTTCTGGAATTTAAAAAAATTTACGTGCAAGTGGAAAAGTCATTATCGGTAGAATTATCTATTCAGGTTTATTCTTTCTGTTGTAATCACCAATGCTGAGGTTCGGCTATTGATCCTTTGACATTAGTGATATACCAAACACTCTTCTTCATTTTATGGTTGAAATTTAGCCCTTAAGAAAAAGAACTAAGTCCCTCTGTGCCCACCTTCTCCTTTTCCACACCTATTACATCATGAGGAGATTCATGTTTACTAGGTAGTGTTTTTCTAGAGATGGATGAATGACCCTGATGTGGTAATGAACAATTTTTTTTTTTTTGTGAGGAAGATCAGCCCTGAGCTAACATCTGCCAATCCTTCTCTATTTGCTGAGGAAGACTGGCTCTGGGCTAACATACATGCCCATCTTCCTCCACTTTATATGGGATGCCGCCACAGCATGGCTTGCCAAGCAGTATGTCGGTGCGCGCCCGGGATCCGAACCTGCGAACCCCGGGCCACCACAGCGGAGCACGTGCACTTAACCGCTTGCGCCACCGGGCTGGCCCTGGTAATGAACATTTTTTTGTGTGCATTATTAAAATACATGGAAAATCATCAGTATCACAGTCATATATACTTTAGGACAAATGGTTATTGTCAATTGCATATTTAGCTCTGTGCAAAAATCCTGGAGACACAGAGATTGACAGAATAAAGATGGTCCCTAGAAGCCCTCCTGGTAATAACAACTTAATGGACACTTTTGCTCAAAATTACCAAATAATTATTTAAGTAAATAGTGAATTTGCTATTAAGAAATTGTAAAGTGCTGTGAAAACACCATGACATAGCCTGGAGTGTGTGTGAGGGAATTCTTGCTTGTGGAATGATTCACACATTCACTAAAACCTAAAGGACAAATATGAGTTAGCTACACAAAGAAAGAGGGAAAGACCATTCCGTGTTAGAGGAAACAGACTATACACATATGCTGAGATGAGAAAAGATATTTTCCTATTGTGAAGGCAATGGCTGCTGTTATGTGTGCTGCTGTCCATAAGATATATAAAGAGTTTGGTGGCTGACTACATCACTGTAATCTGTAAAGAGTGTGAAATGTTAGTGTTGAAGGAAACGTGCAACCATAAGCTGCTTCATAAATGCAGTTGTTAAAATCATAATGAACTCCTCTTTTCTCTTTTCAAGTTAAAAGAAAAAGGGAAATGCAAACAATCCCAAGATCAAGTTATGATATTGTGAAATGAAATTGATTTATCCTTATCCTATAAATGTAACAGTTTTCTTTAATCTGATAAAGACATTTTAGCACATAATTGCATAGAAAGAAAACCAATTATAGTATTGTCTTGGCACCTGCAGAAAACTCCTGTCAGATTAGAAAGGTTAAATTGTGTCACAGAAATTAAGTCACAGATATGCTCAGGAAGAAGGATAGATTGAGAAGAAAATATGATTGCAAAAGCATGGGTTTTAAAAGGAAAGCATTAAGACCTTACAGAAATAACAGGACGGCCTCCCCACACTGCTTCATGTGTGGGAGGCATTCAGTAAACACAGGAGGAAGTAGGAAAATGTGGGAAGAACATGGCTCTAAGAATCCAAGGTTGTTGCATTAGCTTGGTAAGTCCCTTCTTGGCTTTAGGACATGTGGCATAAGTCCTCTGGTTTTTTGTTCTGCATATTTAAAGTGGGGGCTTAGGTTATTTAAGGTTGAAAGTTTAAGACCCTGTAAAATTCGATGGAATTTTAGTTACTTTTTCCTAAAGCAAAAATACTCTTTTTGTTTGTATTTTCATAAATCCATTTTTAATTCTCACATTACACTGTCTTTCCAACCACATTCTCCTAAACTTACAAATACCAAAGTAGGAGTATTGGCTTCATTGTGGTTGAAATGACGCATGTGTGTTATTGGAAAATGTCAAATAATACAGTGGAATCCTGCGGTCCTTGTTTCAGAAACAACTGTTTTTAATGTTTTCTATTGTTGATCTTCTGGTCGAGGTTATGATAATTCTAAATTCTGATCCTATTGTTTTTGATTAATCTACTCTGAACATCTGTTGTCTTCTTGCCATAAAGCAGGACACAGCAACCATCTGTGTTTGTAAATGCAGTTCTGTTGGAAAGCAGCCAAATCCATTTGTTTGCTTATTGTCCAGGGATGCTTTCACACCTAAATGGCAGATGTAATGTTGATAGTTGGTGTAAAAGGCCATAGGGCCCACAAGGACAAAGGTATTGACTGATCATTTACAGGAAAAGTTTGCTGATGACCCCTGCCATAAAAGGTAAGACGAGGCTTTGCCACATTTCTAGCAGCTTCTACCTCCCTTTCCTCTACTAACTGTTTATGACTAACTTAATAAAATTAATGATATACTGTGAGCTAATTTTTTAAGAAATCTTCTTAATTTTTGTCCAATTTTGACATTTTAAGTCTGTAATATATAAATTGAGGATCCCCATATTCTCACACTTTCCACCATGCCTCCTCCCATGTGTTTTTTTCTTTATCTGGAATTTTATGGTGGTGTATCTTGCGTTGGTCTGTATCATTCACTTCGCTTCTGCTGAGCCATTTCCATTCAAATTCTGTTGCAGAGACTACTCATGCTCACCAATAACCATGTTCTCTTCTTCCTGGGCACGCGAACAGCTACATTTTTCTGACCCTTTCAGTTAGGTGAGGCCATGTAACTAAGTTCTAGCCAACGGAATATGAGCAGAAATATTGGTCACAACTAGCTTGGTCCTACGTTCTATGCTTGCATTTTACCCATGCACTGACTAAATATGGAGGGCTTCAGAGATCTAGGACAGTGGAGCCACAAGATAAACGGTGTGTAACAATTCCTGTCAACCATGGAGAAATTACCCTTTATTGTGTTAAACAAATGAGGGTCGTTTCCACCACCCTCCTTCACCCCAAATAGCACTTAGTATACCCTAATTAATAAAAAGAATCTCTCTTTTTAATTTCGTTTATTTATTTTTACTAATACCTTTACCTTCTTAGAAAATATATAGAACTTAAAACATTTTAACTCCATTTAAAAATCTCCAAACATATGTGCTATTGTTGTCATACATTTTAGTACTAAATATTTTAATACCTGTAAGATATTGTTGTGACTGTTCCTTTAAATAGTCATTGTTGAGTTAGATTTGGAAACAGTGTTCTTTTGAGTTAGTATCTTAGATATTTCCATTGCTATCATTGTTCTTCTGCCTGTTAATTAAATTTTCCTTTAGTGTGGGTCAATGTGACAAGCTTCATCTTGTTTCATATGTTTGTCCGTGTATGTGTCTGAAAATGGCTTTATTTCACCTGCATTCTTAAAAAGTTTCCTGAATATAGAATTCCTGAGTGATATTTATTCCTTTTCATCACCTTAAAAATAGCATTTTAAAGCATTTTGCTTCCTATATTGCTCCTCAGAAGACAGCTGTTGGTCTAAATGCCGTATCTTTAAGGTTTATCTCTTTTTTTTCCTGGCTGTATTTTAAGATTTTTCTCTTTGTCTTTTATTTTCTGCAGCCTTATTATCATGTGTCTAGGAGAATTTATTTTATTTATTATTTATCAGTTTTACTAGGCTTCTTAAAAGAGTGAATTAATGTCTTTTATCAATTCTGGAAAATGTTTACACTGTTAAGTCTTCATTCGTTGACTGCCCCATTCTCTCTGCTTTCCATTTAAGATTCCAATTAAATGTAAGATAGACCTTCTCACTGTATCCTCTAGGTCTCCTATCCTTTCTAACGGATTTTTAAATTTTTTGTCTCTTGTTTCTCCAATCTGGATAGTTTTATGTAAAAAATTACCTTCCTGTTCAGTAATTTTCTTTTCAGCTGTGTCTGCCCTGCTTAAATTTATCAAATTATATAATTTATAGCTGGTTCTTTTTAAAATTTGCAGTGACATTTTTAATAAAGTGCAGTACTTTGTTATATATTTAATTGAATTTTTTATCTCTATGAGCATATTAAACATTATTATTTTATAATCTATGTTTGAAAATTCCTATATCTAGTTTCTCTATGGATCTATTTTGTTTGACTATTTTATTCTGATTTTGATTCTGACTCTTGATGTATTTTGTTTCCATGATTATTTGCTGGACATTTTTTTGAAAAATATTTTCACATTATCTTTTATTCTTATAGAGAGAATTTTCCTTTGCCTGTCACCTGAATGTGCTAGCAGTCTAGAGCCAAGGATGAAATTATTCTGAGGTCAACAATGTCTATTTCTCTACTTACAGAGTGTGGCCATTAGGAGTTCCAATCAGAGCAGAAGTTGTTTTCCTGAGGTCTTCATCTTTGGTAGATACTGAATTTAAATTCCATTCCTTAGCTCAGTACAATTTCCTAGTGTGAAGTTCTTCCTTTTAGCAACTTCCCTCAGATCCAAAGAAACACAGCATTCTTGGGTCCCAACATAAAGCGGGGAAAGTCTTCTCCAAAGGTGATATCTTCTCCAAAGTCTTCTCCCATGTTTGGTGGCCCCACGATTCTGACCCCTGTCCACCTGGGTTCTGAGCCCTTCAAATGCAGATCTCTGCTTCGCTGTTGTCTTGATTCTGCTGGCAAATGCTCTTGGGCAGAAGCAGCTTCTGTTCACCTTGTTAGGCTCTGAGCCTCTCTTTTCTTTAGTCTTTGATAATCTTATTGTCTTTTATAATAAGAAGATGTTTTCTCTCTTTTCTTTTTTAAACTTTCCTGAGCAAGATGGTTAGTTTGAATCAACTAGTCCTTATGTACCAGAACAATTATGTCCATGAAGAGATCCTCTTTATTTTTGCCTTGTTCTGCTTTTCTGGAATTCTCATTCATCAAATATTAGAACTTCCACCTTAGTTGTTTATGTGGCTGACTTTCTGGAATAATTTTTATTTCTGTCTCTTTTGCCCTATTAGCTGTGTGGTTTTGTCATTTTAGCTTCTACTTTTAAAAAAAGGATAATTTTATTTTTAAATAAATATGATTTTTTATTTTCTGTTCCTTTTGTCAAATCCTGCTGGTATTTATGGTTGTAATTATTTCACAAATCTTTCTGACTAGTATGTAATTTTTTTTTAATACTCTATCTTATTCTGCACATTATCTGTTTCTCCTATGGTCTCTTGTGCATTTTATGTATCTTTGCTCTCTATCACATGCTGCTATAGTCATTTAAATGCCTTGTAATGCCTCGCTGCCTCTTCACAATTAAGAATAAAGGAATGGGAACATGGCCGGGACCCCTGTGCATGACTTTCTGCTGGTGGGCTTTAATGTATGGTGAGTGGACAGAGAGAGAGTGAACTATTGTTATGCTGAAGACTCTTGGCACAGTTGAAACACCAACATTTCAATGTTTTATAAAACATATTACTAATTATTGTTCTGTATCTGCCATGAAAGTATAAGGAAACATCTTTTAGAAAAAAAGGAGTATATGGAATTAATTTCTCCAAGAAATATTGTGGAATAATGGGAAACGCTTTGAAAGAAATTAGAAAAGCCACTCAAGGCTCGTGAGTAGATTTATAGTGTGGGAAGTAGACTATATCTTTGGTGTTTGACAAGACAAGATTGATGTAGAAATATGGAATCTTAGTGTTGGAATAACATTTAGTGGTATTCTAGCTCAATTTTTGTTTTACAGATACTTGCCTTTCATATGGTAGCCTTTCCCCCTAGATTAAACTTGGGAACTCATAATTTGACAAAACACCATCTTTCGTGTTGGACAGATCTAATTGTTAAAAAGTTCTTCCCAGTAAAAAGAATGTGCCAAAGTTCCTGATATAAATGGAGTATGACATAGATTATGCCTTTATTGAAGGCATTTCATTATGTAGTCTATATATGTCAGCATATATTAATAATTGATGCATTCTTTGTTAACAGAAGGTGGTAGTTTGCGTTTGTTTGGTTTGTGAAGAGAGGAGATTGGCAAATACATGGGTAGAGTAAACAAGGATCTAGGTAAGATGGTGAGTGGATCAAAAAGACTACTTGCTTGGCCAGCCCGTGTTGCCTAGTGGTTAAGTTTGGGGAGCTCCACTTCAGTGGCCCAGGTTCAGTTCCCAGGGGCAGACCTACACCACTCATCTGTCAGTGGCCATACTGTGGCAGCAACTCACATACAAAAAGAGGAAGATGGGCAGTGGATGTTAGCTCAAGGTGAATCTTCCTCAGCAAAAAAACAAAAGCAAAAACAAACAAAACTACTTGGTTTCAGTATATTTGGAAGAATAACATAAAAGCAGTGTAAATGTAACAATAAAACTTCCTGCTCAGGCTGAATCAAGTAGCTTCCATAATATAGAGTATTGTAGTGACTTAATAAATATTTGCCTAAAATTTTTGTTATATTGTCATTAGTAATCCAGTCTTAGCTCTAAACTGAGATAGGATGTCCATTTAGCAAGTCTTAGTTAATATAATTATGAATTAGTTTTGTCCAAAAATTCATTTTCCTTTCTTCCTTCTTTTCTTCTTTCCTTTCTTCCCTCCTTCTCTCCCTCTTTCTCTTAATCTCTCTCTCTCTTTCTCTCACATTCCTGTAGGTACACACCTTTATTTTAGTGGATTCAGACTGGCTTTAATAATTTGAGTGAATAAGTTTTCGTACTCTAAACTTAGAATTCTTAACATTATTGAAATATGTGTAAAACCATTTCTGAGAGTTCATCTGTCTAACTCTTTTAAAGTTAATTATTGCCAGAAGTTTTATCAAGCATCACACTGAGTCAAATAATTAGGTCAAGACAATAGGGTCGAGAAACACATATCAAATAAAGTAGTTCATATATATATATAAGTTTTGAAATATAAATTTTGGATCACTTATTACTCATGATCGATTTAATGTGATAAGGTAGTATTTTATTAAAGAATTAAGGTCACCTAAAACAGAAAATGTGATAATTCTGTCTTGAAGGTGTGCATTAGACCTTTCTAAACAATACAACAACTTGAAAATTTTCAAATTATGGAAATAGTTCCATAATTATTTTTATTCGCATGATAGGTAAATAAGAAAACAATGTAAAGTTTAAGAATATTAAAATATGTTAACAATTAAAGCTACATTCTTGCTCATTAACACTGAATATGTTAGGCAGAACTTCTGTATCTTACTAACAACTCACATAATTAACAGAATATATTTGTTTTAAAAATATAGTCACATAAATCTGGAAAATATACGCCTGTAAAGGAAAAACTCAGTTTATTTTTCTTCCTATGTAGAGAAAAACCCAGTTCTTCCCTACTGTGTGTTTCTTCCCTGTGAGTCTCCTTTACTACTCACACAAAACCTTTCACTTCTCATCACCAAATGTGTGGAGGTTTTCCCCACACCAAGCAATTCTCTATGACACTAGCTGAGTGTCCTGCAGTTTAACTCAATTCTGACACTGTCTACCCCAAGATAGCATCAGACCTCACAGGTTCAGGGCTCAGTCGCAAAAGACAGCCCCCACCACACACAGTTGAGATGCCAGCTGCAAGCCCAGATTATCACCTGTGCTTCTGACAAAATGGCTATAGATCCAAGGTTCCAATGACCTCTTCCTTGGAGGAGGGCTCCTTTGCCCACTTGGAAGTTCTCAAAACCCCCTACTATTGGAATTTTAAGGAAGCTTCCTCATGTAGGTAGGCATGATCAATTATTAACCCCGTTTCCAGCCCCTCTCCCATCTCTGGAGAAGTGTGTGTGGGGAAATGTGTGTGAAAATCCCAGGCTTCTAATCATGGCTTGATCTTTCTGATGACCAGCCCCCATCCAGGAGCCATTCAGGAGCCTGCCCAGAGTCATCTCATGGAACAAGAGATGCTCCTGGTGCTCTTATCACTTAGGAAATTACAAGTTTCAGGAGTTCTGTGCCAGGAACTGGAGACAAAGACTAATATATATATTTTCTATTACCTCACACCCCCCCCCCACACACAAAAACACGTTCTGGGGAGTAAAAGCTTTTAATATAAGAAAGAAAAAACCCCTCTTATATTTTATTTAACATCAATACCTGCTAATTGTCTCTTGCCGGTAAATGAAATGAGAAGTGAAGAATGAGTTTTCCTCAGACATCTAATATATTATTGGGGGGGGGCAGAAAGGGAAAATCAGATATTAATACATTTAGCTACATGAACAGACACTCAACTAGAGTAAGAAGCATTTTTTTCTATGGAATAAGAAGCTGGGAAGGAGGCAGTTGAGGGCTGGTACAGTGATTCTGTCTTCCTGCATAATCATTCTGAGCCTGTGTCACTCATTATAGTTTCAAGGTAGCCTCTCATACTTCCCATTATTGAACCTGGATTTTAGGCAGGAAGAGGGAGTAAAGGCAAGGGACAAAACGTGAGTGACAGCTGAGTCTGGCTCTTTTCACCAGGTATCTTTCCCAGAAGCCCCACCCAGTATAATTCCATATTGATACCATTGGCCAGAATTTGATCTAATGGACACTCCTAGCTGTAAGAGCATCTTGGGAGGTAAGTACCTTAAATAGAACACATTGACCTCCCAATGAAAATTGAGTTCTCTTAGTTACAAAAGAAACAGAAGATAGTGTATTGAAGAATATTGTTTTCTGCTTCAAGGATTAAGGGGTGTCATTTCATATGAGAAATTTTCTAAGCTGATACGTTAAAGACAATCTGCATAAACAGTCTTAAAAAAAATTCAACCCATAAAAACATATATGAAATAAGGTAAGGGCAAATACTGTTGAGATCATGCAGAGAGATCGGAGTTATCTACAAGATAAGCACAGCCTGAAATGTAGGAATGGAATTTCTTTAGGGTGCAAATTATCAAGTCAATGGCCAAGAATGCTAGGACATATTCAGATTGGAAAGGAACCATGGCATAGACTTTTATAGGATGACCTGAGGAGATATACTCCAAGAGATAAGCAGACTCTATAATGCCCTAAATGTAGCTTCAACATGATCCTTTCTGATAGTTTTTCATTTGCAAAGCTGTACATATTGCCAAGAAAATTAATCTTTTACTAGATTATAGTTAAATTCACAATCAGGATTTAATATTATCTAAATGGATTAATCCCTTTAGTTTTAATTTTGTTTCCATACAGTCTATTACCTCACATCCCAACACTTCCCCACAGTGTACAATTTTATATGGAAATTATGACAGAATCCGTGATGGCTCCATCAAAACTAAGGGAAATGGGATTTTCATATACCCAAGTAGGGATTGTCAATGCAAAATAACCAATAACTATTCTATAGATAAGAGAAATAAGGTGAGTTTTACCTGAGCTAGAGTGAAGATTATAACCCAGGAAAGCCTTTTCCAAAAAGGAAGAAAGCATTCCAGAGAAGCATGGTTTTCAATACAGTCTTATACCTTTTTAGAACAAAGAACATACATTAAATAGCCCAGGATGCATATTCATCAAAGTTTCAAAGATGTATTCAGTTGCAACGTAGCAGTCAACATGACCATAATGTCTGGGAAGGGACTAATAGGCGATAGGGCATAGAAGGGGAAGTATGCATTCTTATCTTAAAAGAGTGCATTCTTTAGTTCAATGGCTAAAGCAGATGTACAATGTATGTTTGATAGGCCATAAGTCAGGCTTCTTTAGTTCAAGCCGAATCAGTTTTGAACCAGAATAGTTACCCCATATACCTCAATATGTGAAAATCTCGTCAGGATTTATAGGGAGAACCATCACTTCTAGAAAATATACGAGGATTACAGAAGTCTGAAGAAAAGTACTCAGTGTTTGTTGGTTGGTTTAGTTTCAAGGTAGAAACTTAAAAAGACAATGAGGTAGGTTTAACTATGGTCATTGATCTCCTTTAATCTGCAACATTCTTTTAAACTGGGTCTAGTTAAGCTAATGAGCAACTCAAAGACATTAAAGAGAAACTTATAGAAATAGAGAGCCCTGTTATGGCTATTGGTAGGAGTTTTAGAAAACCTTTTGGCTGAGTCATATGTTTCTGGATTAAATGATAATAACCAGAGGAACCTCTTCTATTGCGAGAGAAAGGAAAACCAGAAGAACATATTTGCTGCTTGTGTCTAACTCAACTCCCAAGGAGGTACTTAAATAAACCTTGTTTGGTTTTGAGTTTTTCTTTACCTATACAACTATTGAGTGTAATAGATTGTGGAGGAAAACTTTTTTCCATGAAAACAATTTATATTTTCTTTTAAAAAGGACACTTTGGCATTGAATTCAGGCAACTCTTCAATTAAGAGGAAAGAGAGAGGGCCAGCCTGGTGGCGCAAGTGGTTAAGTGCACACGCTCCACTGCGGCGCCCCGGGGTTCGCCGGTTCGGATCCCGGGCGCGCACCGACGCACCGTTTGTCAGGCCATGCTGTGGTGGCGTCCCACATAAAGTAGAGGAAGATGGGCATGGATGTTAGCCCAGGGCCAGTCTTCCTCAGCAAAAAAAGAGGGAGGATTGGCAGATGTTAGCACAGGGCTGATCTCCTCACACACACACAAAAAAGACGAAAGAGAGAGAATGTTATTTATCAACACGTGTGAACTAAAGATCCTAACCAAGGTGTGAATTTGTTTGAGTAACACTGCTGTATTTTTTTTCCCCATTAGACACCAGAGTTTATTATGTTTTCCACAATAAACTCTTTGGAATAAGTAGATTTAATAGTGATGGAAATGGTTTGCTTAATACAGTTTAAGGTTTAAAAATTAAAAGATAGGACTTCTGTTTCCAACCAAGATAACAGTGATCATACTTAGATTCCTGCTTAAAACAACAACCACCACAAAATAAAACAGACAAAATATTCAAAACAATGGTTTTCAAGATGTTGGACTTCAAGCGACAAAAGGCAGTGATCCCTGAGAAATAGAAAACAAATGAAATGAGCCATATAATCACACAGCTTACTGCCTTGAGAGAGTTAGTACAAGAAGAGGGAACCTAAGTAAGATCAGAAGACTCACTGACTTAAGGAAGTAGAGAGACTGGGGAAACTGAGGTAGCCAGTGTGGGGAATCAGAATTGGCCACCTCAAAATACGTCTCTTTATCTTGATTATTTTCAAGAACAAAAGACTCTAAAATAAACTTTGATGCCCCCCCAACCCCTACTAACTGCCTAAAAGAAATTTAAGATAGAAGGCCTGTTCCCAGGATAGGCCATCACCATAGATAACTCTGGGTATTGATAGACTGGGAGGGTCCTTGCTAAGCCCATTCTTATCAAAGCTCTGAAAACCAAGTAAAAGTAGAAGTTATCCTTTGTAAGAGACATTTACATTTGTAAGGGAAATCTCCATTTGCAAAGGTATCTCTCTCTCTGTACCAGGAAGAAGGAGGGTGACCTTATCTCTAGAAACTCTTATCAATGTGGAAGGCGAGGACTTAAATCTGCAGAATAGCTTTACTCTTGTTTATTGTGCTTTTATGGTAATCTCCCATAACTGACTCCCCCCACCCTCAACAGCCTCCTTTGTCTTTAACTGAAGATGGTATTTAAGATGAGAGCCTCTGCCATTTTGGCAAGTTACCCAGTTTTTCCTGAGTCTCTCCCATATATACATGTTATAAAGCTTTGTTTGATTTTTCTCCTGTTATTCTGTCTCATGTCAATTTAATTTGTACCCCAGCCAGAAGGACCCAGAGGGTAGAGGATTTGTCTTCCTCCCCTACACTAGAATTGGCAAGACAGATTACTAGGAAGAAGAGAGACACAAAAAAGATCAGCTGAGGGCTCCTCTTGAATATTCAGTAGAATAATGGACAACACATTCATTTGAGGAAACTACTTGAGGCTATTTCTTATTGCTTTCAGGCTGCTATAGCAAAATACCATAAACTGTGTGGCTTTTAAAAAACAGAAATTTATTTCTCTCATTTCTGGAGGCTGGGAAGTCTGAGATCAAGGTGCCAACAGATTTGGTGCCTGGTGAGATCCTGCTCCCTGGCTCACAGATGCCCTCTTTTCACTGTGTCCTCACATGGCACAAGAGAAGAGGGAGCTCATTGGAGTCTCTTTTATAAGGGCACCCATCCCATTCATGAGAACTCAGCCCTCATGACCTAATCACCTCTCAAAGACCCCACCTCCTATTATCACATTGGGCATTAGGATTTCAACATATGAATATTGGGGGACACAAACATTCAGACCACAGCATTCTTCTCCTGGCCCTCCAAAATCAATGTCCTTCTCATATGCAAAATACATTTCTGCCATCCCCATAACCCAAAAAGTTTTAACTTGTTCCAGCATCAACTTAAAAGTCAAAACTCCAAAGTTTCATCTAAATATTATCTAAATAACATATGGGTGAGACTCGAGGTACAGTTCACTCTGAGGTAAATTCCTCTCCCGCTGGTATTACACTGAACCTGTAATACCAAATAAGTTATGCGCTTTCAAAATACAGTGGTAGGACAGGCAAAGAATAGATACTCCTATTCCAAAAAGGAGAAATAGGGAAGAAGGACGGAAAGACAGTTCCTAGGTCCTGAGCAAGTTCAAAAAACAATGTTAAATCTTAAGACTCTAGAATAATCTTCTTTGACTAGATGCTCAGCACTCCAGGCCCACTGTGGAAGAGGTCTCACCTTCCAGACACACTGGAGCAGAAATTGGGCACACAAGGCTCCCTCTGACCCTGCCCCCCAAGGCTTTGGGTGGCCCCACACCAAAGGAGGCTCTGTGCCTGGACCCCACTGCCCAGCCCTACTGGGCGTTGCCCTAACTGGGTCTCTCTGCAGTGCCACCTCTCTAGCCCGGGCTCTTGCACTCTGGGCCTGTGATGGGAGGGGCAGCCCCAGTCATCCTTGAAATGCCTTTGAGGTCATTCTTATATTGTCTTGGAGAAAAGGTCCTGACTTCTGTTTAGATGACTGAGTAATCTCCCCATTATGTTAATGAATAGCTCCTAGCTTCTTTTGGGATGGTCAGTCTATACTAATCTCCTTGTCAAATTTGTCCACACCCTTTACTCTCTCTCTGAACAGGCTTTCTCATTTTTCCAATAAGGATAGGCTAATTTTCCAAATTTTAAGTTCTGCTTCCCTTTTGATGAATAATTCTAACTTTAAGTCATTTATCTCTTCTCACATTTTACTGTGAGCAGTCAAGAGGAACCAGGCTGCTTCTTCAAGGCTTTGTTTAGATACTTCCTCAGCCAACTATCCAATTTTATTGCTCATAAATTCTACCTTCCACAAAACACTAAGATACAACATAATTCAGCCATGTTCTTTGCCACCTCACAATAACAAGGCTTTGGGACTCGGATTGGAACCTAAACCATCAGCACTCCCCATCCTCAGGCCTTCAGACTCAAACTGAATTACACCACTGGCTTCCCTGGTTCTCCACCTTGGCAGACAGCAGACTGTGGTACTTCTTAGCCTCCATAACTGTGTGAGCCAATTCCTATAATAAATCTTCTCTTATATATATCTATATCTATCTATCATTCATCTATTTCTATCTATCTACTTATCTATCTATCTGTCTATCTATCTGTTTCTTTTCTCTGGAGAACCCTGACTAATACACTGTGATTAGGTCGTTTCATTTATAATATACATAGATTCATTTTTTAAACAGTCTTATTCCCTTAACAACCTGGATTATCTTTTAGTTTGCATACGGTAAAAATCACTCTTAGTAATATACAGTTCAGTTTGTTTTGACAAATGCTTCAATCCTTCAACATATTATCAATTCAGAGTGGTTCCATCACTCCAAGAATTTCTACAGGTTGCTACTTAATGTTTAACCCTTCCTCAATACCCAAAGCTGATGAACATTCACCTTGGCCTATCTCTATAGACTTACCTTTTTGTAAGTATTATATAAATGAAATTACACCATAGGGAGCCTTTGAATCCAGGTTTTTCAACTTAGCAAAATACATTTAAAATTCACTCCTGTTAAAATTGGATATCATGAATTCTCCAATATTTTTCCTTATCAGAATTGTTTTGGCTATTCTGTTTCCTTTGCCTTTCAATATGAATTTTATAATCAACTTGTCAGTATCTATAAAAATAACTTGTTAGCATTTGAATGAAATTGCATTTAATTTATAGATCAAATGGGGGAGAATTGATATTATACTGTTAACTTTTCTAATCTATGAATATAGTATATCTCTCCATTTATTTATATCTACTTCCATTTCTTTTATCAGTGTTTTACGGTTTTCAGCTAGCTCATTATTTTGATAATTTATACCTAATTATTTCATTTTTGGTACTATTAAAGGAAGTTTTTTTTAAGTTTAAATACTTGTAATCATTGACAGTATATAGAAATATGAATGCCTTTTATATTTTGTCCCAGTGACTTTTGACCTTGTTAAACTCAGTTATTAGTTCTATGATCCTTTTTTTGATTCTTTTGGATATTCTACATAGACAACCATGTTTTCTGCAAATATTGTCAATCTAATATTTTCCTTTCCAATCTGGATGCATCTTACACTTTTTCTTTTCTTATTGCTCTGGTTAGGACTGCTATTATGATGTTGATAGCAGTGTGAGAGAGTATTTCATTGTCTTCTTCCAAGTTTAAAGGGAACACAGTAAATCTCTCATCATTAAGTTTGATATTAGCTGTTATTTTTTTTTTTTTGTAAATGCTATTTTTCTGCTGGAAAAAAAATCCCTTCTATTTCTAGTTTACTGGGATTTTGGGTCATGAATGAATGTTGAATTTTTTCAAATGCTTTTTCTTCATTTTTTCATATAATTTTCTTCTTAGTCTGTCAATATAGTAGATTATGTAGGGGAGGAAAAATAATTTTTCCTCTACCCTTCTAAGTTCTTGGCTGAGAAACCCTGTACTAAAAACACAGATTAACAGGAGATAAATTTAATTTCATAAGTATTAGTGCCCCACAAAGATATGAGATTCAAAGGCAGCCAGGCAACTGAGGCTTATATACCATCCTGAGCTAAAGAAAGTGATAGGGATCTGGAGCTGCAAAGGGGAGGAAGGCAATTCACCAGAAGATAAGAGCAGATGTTTGGGAAACAAATGTTTGCCCTGCCATGCAGATAAGTCTCTCAGATGAAATTGTCATCTCTGGTAATAGCTCTCTTCCTGGTACAGGTCCCATTTCTAAATTCTTTTAGGCAGTTAACGGGGAGGTAAAAAGCTTTCCTGAATCAGCTGGGTCTTGATTGCTTTCAGCTCAAAATAGTCCACATACCAAATAGGCACATTTTGGGTGGCATATTCCTCTCTTTCAATTGCGTTAATTGATTTTCAGATGTCAAAACTTCTTTGCATTTCTGGGATGAATTCCACTTGGTAATCTTCATGTTTCTTTTTATATATTGTTGCATGTTAATGACTACTATTTTGCTGAGAATTCTTCTTCATTAGGAATGTTGATCTGTGGTTTAATTCTCTTTCAATATATTTATTTGCTTTTGGTATTCAAGTAATACAGGCCTCATAAAATGAATTAGGAAATGTCCCTCCTCTTCTATTTTCTGGAAGGGATTGTGGAAAGTTTCTATTATTTCTTCCTTAAACGTTTGGTAGAAGTCACTAGTGAAAACATCTGTGCCTGGAATTTTCATTTTTGGATGTTTTCTTTAACTACAAGCTTAATTTCTTTAATATATGTAGAACTATTTAGAGTATCAATTTATTTTTGAGTTAGTGTTGGTACTTTGTCTCTCTCAAGGTATATGTCCATTTTGCCTTTGTTATCAGATTTATGAGCTAAGTTTGTTTATAATATTCTCTTGTTATGCTTTTATAATGCAGAGTCTGTAATGATGTCCCCTCTTTTGTTCCTGATATTGGTTATTTGTATCTCCTTTTTTTTTTCCCTCATTATCTGACTAGAGATTTAGTCATTTTATTGATATCTTGAAGGAATTAGCTTTTGGTTTCATTGATTTTCTTGTTTTGGTTACATTGATTTTCTCTATTGGTTTCCTATGTTTAATTTCATTGACTTCTATTCTTTATTGTTTCCATTCTTCTGCTTGCTTTAGGTTTAATTTGCTGTTCTCAGAGTAAAAAATTTAGATTGATGATTTTCCATTTTCCTTCTTTTCCAATATAAGCATGTTATGCTATAAATTTTCCTTAAAGGATGCTTCAGATAGATCCCACACATTTTGATATGTTGAATTTTCATTTCTTCAGTTGTTGGGTGGAGTGTTCTATAAATGTCTATTATATCAAGTGAATTGATAGTGTTTTTCAAGCCATTTACATCATTACTGTTTATTTGCTTACCTGTTGTATTAATTACTGAGAGAGAGATGTTAAATTCTCCAACTCTAATTGTATATGTGCCCATTTCACTTTCCAGTTTTAGTTATTTTTGCTTCATGGACTTTGAAGTGCTTCCATTAGCTGTATATATATTTAGAATATGTATGTATTTTCATAAGTTTGTGGGGTTTTTATGTAATAATTGTCTTTATCCCTATTAATATTTCTTGTTATGAAATTTAGGTTGTCTGATATTAACATAGCTACATCAGTTTCTTTTAATCAGACTTTGCATAGTATTTATTTTTCATCCTTTTACTTTTGGCTGGTTTATATATTTATATTTAAAGTGGGTTTCTTATAGAAAGCATATGATTGGGTCTTGCTTTTTTTTAATCCAGTTGGATTACTTATGGTTTTACTGGGTGTTTGAATATTCACATTTAATGTAATTTATAATATGAATGGATTGAATCCTACCTTCTTACTAGTAGTTTTCTATTTGTTCAATATACTTTTTATCTTTTTTGTTCTGTTTCTGTCTTTTCATGGATTAACTGAGCATTCTTATGATTTCATTCTGTCTCCTTTAAGACTATTTATACCTCTTTTTAATTATTTGTAGTTACCCTGGAGATTTCAATATATTTTTTTTAATAAATCAAAGTTTATTATGTTAGGAGACTCTGGGGCTCATTTAAATCTTTTATTTTACTTGTCTGTCCCCCTTTCCTGAGGTCCTTAGGCAGAATAGAGGAGTCTCAGGCTCTGGGTTTAAGAGGTTTTGTGTGCTGGGTCACTTGTGGCTACAAGCTTTTGCCAGTGCTATTTGGCCACCTTGGTATCTCTCTAGAAGGGAAGGGGTCTCAGCCCTGGCAGGGGTGGAGGGTGCTTCCTCTGACCACTTAATGTTGGCGGGACTACAGTCAATCATTTTGCGGGTGATGTTGGGCTCACCTGATGTTGTCAGAATTCCCTTTCCATCCAGGAAAGAATGAGCCCACCTGGGCTGTCTCCTCTTGATAGTCCTGTTGCTGTGTTGTTCCTCTAGTCCTGGGGCCCCTAACAAGTTTTTCTTTTTACCACCTTTCAGAGTTCTCCTTTGGTTGCTTCTTATATTATGTACAGTGTTTATAGTTATTTTTAGGAGTTATTTAACCATCATTTTCAATACAGAAATTAACACTCTTCATTCATTTGAAGCTAAAAATAAATATATTTAGGTCAAGTTAAAGGAAATACCACTTATATATATTATATATATTCATAGGTAATTAAGTGTGTTTGTGAGCTATATATTTTCTTCTGCAGCACTGAATTTGCTAGACCTTGCTATTACATCATCTGCTTTTAAGACATTCCTATTCCCCGAAGTGGCAAAACAAAATGGAAAAATTATATTCTAAAGACTAGTGAAAAGGGCACAAAATATGAGTCTCTGAACAATTGACAAGGTACTCAATAATCTAACCAGAAAATAAACCTATTCTGGACAATTATCTCTGCTCTCATGCATATATATCAGTATATCTCATGGAAGGATTTGTAGTTACCTTTCTTTTTTTTTTTTTTTGTGAGGAAGATCAGCCCTGAGCTAACATCCATGCCAATCCTCCTCTTTTTGCTGAGGAAGACTGGCCCTGAGCTAACATCTATTGCCAATCCTCCTCCTTTTTTTCCCCCCTTTTCTCCCCAAAGCCCCAGTAGATACTTGTATGTCATAGTTGCACATCCTTCTAGTTGCTGTATGTGGGACGCCGCCTCAGCATGGTGGGACAAGCGGTGTGTCAGTGCATGCCTGGGATCGGAACAGGGCTTCCAGTAGTGGAGCGTGTGCACTTAACCGCTAAGCCACGGAGCCTGCCCCCGTAGTTACTTTTCTTAATTATTAGAATGTTTTCCTAAGAGTCCTAGGCCTTTGTAGATATGAACTATGTTTACATCTGGCTCTGTTAGTAATGTCCAATCTATTAGAAACCCTGGCCTGATTCATATGTCTTATGGTTTCTTAATTCCTCACTGTCTTGGCATTTTGTTGAAAATTTAAATATCAACCCTAATTCTAAGCCATACTTTAGTTACCCATTCTAGGATTTCCCTATATCTGACAAAGTCTTATATGGTACTTATAGTATAGCACTGGGGTAGTCAATTTATTATTTTATTTAAGGTCATAGACTTTTAAAATTCACAGTGATAAAGAACATTTTTCTTCCAATGCAAATTTTTTTAATGGGAAAATATCATCTTTAAAGAATTCTCATTGAATATTTATTATCCAATTGTCATTACATCTGTAAAGATATGAGAGTACAGGGTTTTTATACTCTTTAAATATTTAAAAGGATCAAAGCAGTGGTTCCAAGCCATTTAAGCATCACTGACTTATGAGAAGCCACAAAAGATAAGGGAAATATCAATAAGAATAGAAAAAAATAGGCTTCTATATTACCCTGAACAGTTACTCATAAACGCATTTCTTTTTTCTTTTTTAATAACATGTGGATTGTTTATTTGTATATAAATATAATACAAAGACTGTATTGAATATTTAATTTTTTTGTAAATATCAAAGGAGAAACTTGAGTACCAGAAATGGGAAATCAGCAGTAGAACAATAAAGCAAAAATACACCTTAGAAAGCAATCAGTTTACCCAAAGAAACTTTCATTTGGCTTATAGGCATTTCATTCTAAGATATATGAAATTCCTGGATTTCACTTCTGACCAGTTTCACTTCTAACATGGCAAGGAACTAAATGGAACCAATTTGCTGAGAGCCTGGATGTGGGAGGGACAAATAGGAGAGGTTAAAACTTGGGGAGAGACTTCTGCTTTTGAGTATGACAGACTAAGACCCTACTGAATAAAGCCCCATGCACACATAACATAAAACCTAGACACAGTACAAAAAGGGACAACCTGGATGAATGGGAGAGTGAATAGGAGCACAGTCAGTCTGGCAGGAGGTGTAAACTCCTTTTTTTTTTTTAATTTTATTTATTTATTTATTTTTCCCCCAAAGCCCCAGTAGATAGTTGTATGTCATAGTTGCACATCCTTTTAGTTGCTGTATGTGGGACGCGGCCTCAGCATGGCCAGAGAAGTGGTGTGTCGGTGCGCGCCTGGGATCCGAACCCGGGCCGCCAGCATCAGAGTGCGCGCACTTAACCGCTAAGCCAGGGGGCTGGCCCGTGGAGGTGTAAACTCTTGAAGAGGGTCAATGGGAATATATACAAGTAAATTCCAATTTATGCAGGTTTTATCCTATGCCTAAGTGAAGACACATCCAACACAGCATAGGCAAAATCTCAGGGCACTGTGATAAAAATCTAAATCATTCTTGCCTGGAAAAATAGAAAAGTGAAGTTAAGTAATGGTTAACACTGAAGAGAGCAAGAAAGGGATTCCAAAACTCTTTCTACCTTTATCTGTGACTGACATCAGAACTGTACATGTGTGGAATAGAGTCAAAACAGCTCAGGTAAGCATAAAAACACTGGATTTAGACTGGAGCTGTTGTTGAATAAACAGAGTTAAAAGGTGAAATGCTGTCATGAAAATTACATGATAAAACAAAGAGAGAAAAGAAGAATTCAAGGGAGAAAAGCGTAACCAAATCCAGAATCTCCACAATTAACATTCTTATTGCCCAGGACACAAACAAAAATTACATGATATAAAAGAATGAAAACAATGAAATACATTTTCAAGACAGAAGAAATCAGTTAGAATAAAGTCTGTGATGAACCAGGAACTAATAGATAAGGCTATTAAAGCATCAATTATAACAACCCTCAATTATGTAATACAACATATGCTTTCAATGGATAAAAATCTAAACTGTGAAACATAAACCATAAAAAAGTGCAAAAAGGAAATTAAATAATTTTAAAATTTATGATTTAAAAATTCATGAATGGATTTAATAACCAATTAGAGATGACAGAGGAAAGGGTAAGTTAACTTGAAGATAGAGTAACAGAATTTATCCAAGGTGAAGGAATAGAGAAAAAAAATTGAAATAAAAATGACTGAGCTTCAGAGACCTCCTGGATGATATCAAACAGCCCAACAAAGATAAAATTGAAATACGCAAAAGAGAGGAGAGAGAAAATAGGGCAGAAATGATATTGTATAAATAATGGCTAACTATTTCCTAAATGTGAGATAGAATAAAATTTTCAGACATATGATAAAATTAACAGCAAAAATAATGAACTCAAAGAAGACCATGTTGCAATACATTGTAGTCAAAGTGTGGAAAGCCAATGATAAAGAACAATTCTTTACAGCAACAACAGAAAACAGTATATGACTTAGAGAAATTTGTAACTTTAAATCCTTATATTAGAAAAGAAGAAAAATACCGAATTCCTGACCTATGATTCCCTTAAAATTTCTTTTAAATGAGCAGGTTAAACCCAAAACAATATAATGGAAGGTCTGACAAAGATAAAAACAAATTAATAAAATAAAAAACAGAAAAAAATAGATAAAATCAAAGACAATAGGAAAAGGAAACAGTAGAGAAAATCAACAAAACCAAAAGCTGTTTCGTAATGGATTTTATAGAAACATCAATGAAATTGACATTCTTACAAAGAATAAAAAGATATAACAGACAAGGAAGATGGTATATCAATTCAGAATCATTAAATAATAATTGAATAATATTGTGAACAACTTTATGCCAATAAATATGGCAATATAGATAAAATGGACAAATTTCTTGAAAGACAGTCTACCAAAATTAACCCAAGAATAAATAGAAAACTTGAATAGCCTTTATCAATGAAAAAATTTGACTTCTTAATTTCAAATCTACCCGTAAAGAAATTTCCAGCACTAGGTGGCTTCACAGGTAAATTTTGTTGAGCGTTTAAGTAAAAAATAACAAATGTCCTACCCAAACTCTTTCAGAAAATTGAGGAGTGATACTTTCCACCTTATTTTATGAGAACAGTATTACTGTGATAAAACCAAAAACAGTGCAAGAAAACAAAACTAAAGACCAATAACCCCTCATAAATATAGATGCAAAATGTCATAACAATATATTGACATGCAAGTCCAGCTATATATAAAATGTATAATACTCTATGACTATGTGTACTTTATTCTGAGAATGCAAGGTTAGTTTAACATAAAGTCAGTCAATATAGTCACAAGAATAATAGAATAGAGGAGAAAAAGCATGCTTCTTTCAATAGATGTAGAAAAATATTTGGCAAAATTCAACATCTTTACATGATAAGAACTCTCAAGAACTAGAAATAGAAGAAAATTTCTTCAACCTGATAAAAGATATCTATAAAAAATCTACAGCTACTGCTATAATCAATGGTAAGTGCCTCATTTCTACCTATGATCATGCACAAGACAAGGATGGCTATTCTCACTTTTATTGAACAATATACTAGAGACCGTGTCAAGTGTATTGAGGCAAGAAAAAGAAATAAAAGAAATATTGGAAAGGAAGAAGTAAAATTGTTCTTACCTACAGACACTGTAATTATGTATGTAGAAAACCCTAAAGTATTTCCAAAAATTAATAATTAATAAAACTAATAAGTGAATTTAGCAGTGTTACAGGATACAAGGACTACATGTTAAAACAAAGTTTATATACTAGCAATCAACAATCACAAAATGATGTTTTTACAACTCCACTTTCTATAGCTTTGAAAATATTTAGAAATGAATTTATCAAAAGATGCGTGTGAACTATACAGTTAAAATCATAAAACAATGCAATGACGAATTAAAGAAAGTCTAAGTAAATGGAGATATCTAAAATATTCATGGATTAGAAGTCTCAATATTTTTAAAATGGCAATCCTTTTCAAATTTTTCAGTAGATTTAATGCAACCCCATTCGTAGTAGAGAAGGCATTGGGCTTAGCATTCTTGCCCAAAGCCCAATAAGTCAGAGGGAGAAGGTCAAATACCATATGATCTCACTTATTAAGTAGTAGATAATAACAACAACAAACAAACACATAGAGACAGAGATTGGATTGGTGGTTACTGGGGGGAGGGGGTGGGGGGGCAAAAGGGATAATTAAGCACATGTGTGTGGTGATGGATTGTAATTAGTATTTGAGTGGTGAACATGAGAACATGATGTAGTCCATGCAGAAATAGAAGTATAACGACATACACCTGAAATTTATACAATGTTATAAACCAGTGTTACTGCAATAAACAAACCAAAAAAGAAATCTGACATAAGGAGGCATGCAAGCTTTTTGCCCGTTACTGTGGTGCATGCTATCAGAAGGCAAGTTGCAAAACCTTGTTCAAATAGAGCTGAAGGATGCGAGGGGTAATTATAACGGCAAACTGTATATTTCAAAATATTGCCTATGGCTTAGAAATAATAGCATGCAGTCATGAAAACCCACTTCCAAGTAGATTACATGGCTATATCAAATGAAACATTGTTTAAATAATTACGTATGACAAGTCCAAATGCTATTGAGAATGTCATTTATTTAATTACTGTTGTTTCTATTTCAAGTTCATTGATCTTGAATGCTAAGGTTTCTTCATTGATTTCACTTGATTTGGTAGGCGCCCCCCAAGAACTGTCAACAACCAAGCAACTTACCTTCATCTCTTGGGAATAACAAAAAGAATCTCAAATATTAGATTTGAGATTTGAAATATCCACTCATACTAAGAAAAAATGTTTAGAAGCAGAGAAATTACCCTTAATATAAACAAATATAGGTGTTTAAAAGCTTGAGGCCTGAATTTTTCAAGAATTGCTGATAAATTTTGGATTTTACAATTGCATTTTCTATGGTAGTAGGAGACTAGCCTGACTTTAAATGATGTATACTATACTGGGAATTAGAAGATGTGCGGATTGCCATAATTCTTATGTATTCTGAGAATCTGGTTAAGTCACTAAATTCTCCTGATACTCAGTTGTCTAATAAAATAAAAGTGGGAAAAATGACAATTGCTGGCCCCTCGCCTCACAGAATTGTGATGGGAACATAAGAAAACCTTATGAAAACACTTTGACAAGTGTTAAGTGGTATAAACAAAGTAGAGAATACTATTTGAGTCCTTTCTCTCTTCCCTCTTTTTTTCTCTCATATTTTACTTCTTCATTCATTTCTTTCTATTATTATTATTCTTAATAGTAGTAGTGGTGTTAATCACTCCAGCTTATATCAATGTGAATAATGGCTAAGAAATTTGAGTGAAATAGCTTTTGTATCATTTGGCATTATTTGCACTGCAGGTTTAAAGATAAGACTTGCAAATTTTGTTGTTAAAAACTCTATTGATTTATGCAGCACTAGAAAACATTTTTTTTTTTTTTTGGTGAGGAAGATCAGCCCTGAGCTAACATCCATGCCAATCCTCCTCTTTTTGCTGAGGAAGACTGGTCCTGAGCTAACATCCGTGCTGATCTCCCTCCACTTTATGTGGGATGCCACCACAGCATGGCCTGACAAGCGGTGCATCGGTGCACACCCGGGATCTGAACCCAGGTGGCCAGCAGCGGAGCATGCGCACTTAACTGCTATGCCACGGGGCTGGCCCCTAGAAAACATTTTTATCTTTACTTCTCCCCAAGAAGAAAAGTGAGTAACCAGAGAACAAAAGATATTAGTGAATATAACCTTAGCAATACAGATGAAGAAAATTAGATCAACAGAATAGAGTGAACTAGGACCTTGGGGTGGAATTGGGAAACCAAGTCTTCCAAAGTTATTTGCTCTCTACTGCACACACCCCTCTCGTGAACTTTATTCCTTTAAACAAACATTTTTTGAACATCATGTGGATACTATCGTGTACCACTAAGACCTCATTTTCAGAGTCGATGCCTCCTTTACTGAGCTCTTGGGACTATTGGGCTGCTGAGAACTTACACTTGACACCTTTATTGGGGAATAGCCCTCAGCTGCAGAGAGCTCCCCACCCAAAGTTATAGCCTCTTTGAGGGGGTCAACCACAGTAAGTGACTGATACAGGATATGAAGGCTCAGACCTCTTGCCCCAATTCAGGACAATTCTGAGGAGCCACCTACCTCCAAAACTTCCTATATGAGCAACTGAAGCCTCAGTTGCAACCAAATCACAGGTTGGCTTTTCCCTGTGTTCAGTTCCTGCCGTCCTTACAGGCACATCTCATGCAAACACTGCCTAATAAACCTTCTGCATGAAATTCTCCTTCTCAGAATTCACATGTGCCAAGAACTATACTTAATTGTAGGTGCTAGGACCACAAATATGGATATAATGTTATCAGTATGGTAGAAAAGACAAAGAAATTATTGATATAATCACTAATTTTTGCAGTTTTGAGGAAAGAATGACATTTCCACTTGTACTATACAGGGAAGACTGGAAAATAAATCGAAAAATTAAAGTAGGGTTTAAAAATACATTCTCCAAAGGAAAGTCTCTTCAATAAATGGTGTTGGGAAAACTGGACAGCCACATGCAAAAGAATGAAAGTGGACCATGTGCTATCGCCATTCACAAAAATTAACTCAAAATGGATCAAAGACCTGAAGGTGAGACCTGAAACTATAAAACTCATAGAAGAAAATATAGGCAACACACTATTTGACATTGGTGTTAAAGAAATCTTTTCGGATGACATGCCTACCCAGACTAGGGAAACTAAAGAAAAAATAAACAAGTGGGACTTTATCAGATTAAAGAGCTTTTATAAGACAAATGAAACCAGAATCAAGATGAACAGACAACCAACCAGCTGGGAGAGAATATTTGCAAAACATACATCTGACAAGGGGTTGATCTCCATAATATATAAAGAACTCACACAATTGAACAACAAAAAAACAACCAGATCAAAAAATGGGCAGAGGAAATGAACAGACACTTCTCCAAGGAAGATATACAAATCAAAACAACACTAAGATACCACCTCACGCCTGTTAGAATGGCTATAATCACCAAGACAAAAAACAACAAATGTTGGAGAGGATGTGGAGAAACAGGAACCCTCATACACAGCTGGTGGGAATGCAAATTGGTGCAGCCTCTCTGGAAAACGGTATGGAGATTCCTCAAAGAATTAAAAATAGAGATGCCCTATGATCCAGCCATCCCACTACTGGGAATCTATCCAACGCACCTGAAATCAACAATCCAAAGAGGCTTATGCACCCCTATGTTCATTGCAGCATTATTCACCATAGCCAAGAAGTGGAAGCAACCTAAGTGTCCCTCGACTGACGATTGGATTAAGAAAATGTGGTATATATATACAATGGAATACTACTCAGCCATAAAAAAAGACAAAATCATCCCATTTGCAACAACATGGATGGGGCTGGAGCGTATTATGTTAAGTGAAATAAGCCAGAAAGAGAAAGACAAACACTGTATGATCTCACTCATATGTGGAATATAAACCAACACATGGGCAGAGAAAACTGGACTGTGGTTACCAGGGGCAGTGGGGGTGGGGGGTGGGGGGTGGGGGGTGGGGGGTAGGCACAAGGGGTGAAGGGAGTCATATATATGGTGATGGACAAACAAAAATGTACAACCCAAAATTTCACAATGTTAGAAACCATTAAAACATCAATAAAAAAAAAAAATCCATCGTGTGAAAAAAAAAAAAAATACATTCTCCAGTATCACAGAGTGAAATACCCATTCCTGTAAGGGAAATCTTGCATGAAAATGTGCAGAGGGGCAAAGCAATATGGCATGTTGGGAGAACTGAGTGTTTATCATCACTTGAAGATAGAGCCCCAAGGAAAGAAAGAAGAGGAGGACAAAGAGATGGACAAGAGCCAGAATAAAAAAGACATTTTTTGTGCCCAGAAGAGGAGTTTGGAGTTTGTACTGCAGATTCTGAAGAGACTGAAGGGTGTTAAATGAGGTTAAATGAGTAACTAGCCATTGCCAACATTTTACGCTTTCTGTCAATTGTAAGAGAGATTGCAGACATAAGAAGAGAGATTGGAGGGTACTTAGATTATTATAGTACTCTGTTGATCCTTCTATGTTATGCAGTATTTACTGAAAATCAATAGTAATATTATAATTAATTTATAATTTAAAACTAATTTTTAGGGCCGGCCCTGTGGCTTGGTGGTTAAGTGCGCGCGCTGCAATGCTGGTGGCCCGGGTTCGGATCCCGGGTGCGCATCGAGGCACCGCTTCTCCGTTCATCCTGAGGCCGAGTCCCACATACAGCAGCTAGAAGGATGTGCAGCTACAACATACAACTATCCACTGGGGCTTTGGGGGGAAAAAATGAAAATAAATAAAATCTTTAAAAAAAAATAAATAAATAAAACTAATTTTTACATAATTTAAATGAATCCTAACTTTAAAAATGAAAAACAAAAACCAAAAACCCCTTTGAGCTGCAATTAATTAATTTATTCATTAATTTCTTCTCTTTTTTAATCTATAGCTTATATTTTTTCATAAAATTGCTAATTTCTGTTGTATACATTAACAAAATCAATTATATATGAATTAGGGTCATATTTTTACTTCTAGATTCACATTTAAAAAAGTGTGTGTTGCCTGTACCTTAGAGATGTTGAAGCTGTGTTGATTGCTTGGTGGTTGTTTTATGAAAAACAATATTGGCATTATTTCCCATACTAACTTTATGTTTTGTGGAGCTTGGACAATAAGGGGAGGAAATTTAAATGTACACAGAAATTCTGACAAGACTGTAACTTGAAACTTCAAATTATACTCTATTCTCAGATGGCAAATAGAATATGATGTGTGGTAGAAAGGACAAGCCAACTTAAGAAATGGATTGGACTCTGATGCTTACCAACTATGAGACAATGAACAACCCCTTTCACTTCTGAAGGCATTATTTTCTCTTCTGTAAAACTGGGAGATTGAGTTAGCTCATTGATGCATTTCTTTCAACCTTGAGTATTCTCCAATCTAGCATGATATAGAGTGTTTTTTTTTTTCAAGGTAGCTACAAGTCTTTTAAGATTGGCCCTGTACTTTTCTTGCTTATCCAAGTGCACACCAAGTCACTATCGTTCACTTAGTGTTTATAGAATGAAAGAGTGAACAATGTTATGTCAAAACGGTACTGTCTTTTTATTGCAATGCAAAATAGCAAGTGTTTCTATTAGCAGGCAGTTTACCCACATGACATAATTGTTTCTAACTGTAGAGAACACATGGCTTGGGGATCATGAATCTTTAATGGGGTTTGAGTTTTAAAGGCACTAGGATAAAAATAGACCCTGGAACTGTCGAGTAATGTTGATTATGCATTAAATTTTGCCATGCATCAGAAGGATAATATGTCTCTATGAATTCCATTTCTATTTCTCATTATCTGCATCTTACATCATTAACTTTTAATGAATCTGGCTTTTATTTGCTGTCCCAATATTGGAAAGGTTCATTTGTCTTCTGCAATGCCTAGCACTTTTAAAGAAACAAGGAGTGTTTTCTTTTGGCATGCAATTCATATTTACAGCTGGGTTTTATTCTCTTGAGTTTGTTATAGCTGAAAATGGAAGGATATAGAGTCCTTGGTAAAAAGTCTCTCTAAGAATTTGCCATGAAACCGTCATATCCTCACTGCAAGAGCCAGAATGTTTTTTTCCATGAAAGTCAGGGAGATTATGTCCTGACATAAATTTCCTGATGCCCCAAAGAAAGACTAGGACAATGCATTTCAAAATGTTATAAGCTGAAGGAATTATTCTCAGGTATCATGCAGCCAGGCAATATGACATGCCATAGGGAAATATATTTAAGACAGGGGTCTATTTCATTGATTCTTACCTTATGCCAGAGTGGCTTCTTTATAGCAGCCATGCATGAAACCACATCTGCCTCACCCTGACTTGTGGACAGTCAGCAGCCTGATTCAAATTGAAGATGATCGTGGGATGGGGCCTGATCTACCGAAATAAGCAAAGGTAAGTAGAAAAATAATATTTGTGTCTCTTCTGTTTAAGGAAAGGTTGCATTCAAAGGCAATTTCCAGGGGTCTGGGACTTGATTCCACATATGAAGAAAGTAATTATCACGTCCATGTAGTAACCTCTCACAACTCAGATCCACCTGTGTGGCTCTTTTATATTTTAGTCACCTCTGCTGCAGAGAGCTGGGGAATCCAGAGAATTTTATTTAATTCTGTCATCTTGAAGGAGACTGGGAAGCACTTTTCTGTCAATGCAAGCCCTGTGATGGCTACAAAGCTATTTAACCATGGGTACTTAGGGATGGACTAGGATTTTCCTCACATTTTACCTGTCTGCCCACAAAAAGTTCTCAATCCAACATTCAAAATTAAACTTCTGTTTCCACCTTAGATGTCTTCACCCTGTGGTCAGACTTCACAGAGTCTGAATGGCTCCATATAGAACCATCAGGAGATATCGAGGGAAGTGAGGGGCAGAATTTAGGACCCTACCCCATTAAAGCATAGCAGCTCTATTGTTACTATCTGTTTCACATATTAGAATTCCCTAAGATTAAAATTCAAGACAAGATTAACTGTAAAAAACTGGGTGGTGACAGTTCTAACTTGATCTTCCTCTCTAATGCTATAAAAGGCCTCTGGTCTGCTAAGTTATATTCTCTCTTTCCTCAGAATATTGTTGTACCTTGTTGAGGCTTTAGTTAGTTTAATGTAATGCCTCAGGCTGTAAAAGCTATGGGGAGAAAGTTTCTGGTTTGGGGACACTCTGACTTTGCCTTCTTATCAGGGACCTCAATCCTTCTTTAAAACCCAGTCACTTACTTCTCCAGCTCAGTCACATAAATATCCTACATGCAAGAGTGGAAAAGGCGTCCTCTGTACCGTTCTGTACCAACAGGGCTTAAAGCGATTCAACTCATTTGTTTTCTGAATTAGAGAAGGCCCCAAAATCAAGACTCTTGCTTGCCCAAATGGAGATTAGTGGCAATTGAATCATAATGTTCAGAGTTGAGAATAAGCATAATTCTCTTAGTCTACAAAAGAAACCACGGTATTACTGACAGAGTATATTTGGGAGGATTTAGGCATTTGGATTTTGATGACAGAGTGGCAGCTTCAGAAAGATTATGCCTTAAATAGTCATCCCACTGACAACTGAGAGTGTCCCCCACTAACACTGGCTTCCTCCTGAATAGTCCTCCCTTCCTCTCTAGTGTCCTGATCCATCTCCCTGTGGTTGCTCTTCTTTCTTTCAGAGAAGTATTTAGATGCGTGCTATATAGAACACAGAGTGTCATGACAGATGACGTCACTTCAACACTTTATGGTATCACCCATTTTTTTTCAAACATTCATTTGTTTTGGTAGCATCCTCTTCAAACTCCAGAAGAAATGAGTGGAATCTGTGATTACATGTCATGACTAATGGAATCCTCTCATCTCTTCTTAAATGTAGTACGTCAGTATATTAAGTAAATCCTCATCTTTATACTTTCTGTGTTAGTGGTTAGCTGAATATGGTCTAACTTAGGGATTGAATCTATGAAATGCTACTTAGCAACTTGGTGACTTTGGACATGATATCTACCCTTTCTTAGCCTAAAAATGGGATAATCATAGACAGGGAATTGGACATAACAGAAACACTGGCCATTATGTCAGTCTTTGCTATTCTCACCATGCATGACCTCTTATAAGTCATTTCACTTCTCAGGGACTCAGTTGCTTCAGTTGCAAATGGAGAGTATTTTGTCAAAGGTTTTTCTTTCTTTTTTTTTTTTGCTGAGAAGATTCGCCTTGAGCTAACACCTGTTGCCAGTCTTCCTCTATTTTGTATGTGAGCCACTGCCACAGCATGGCCACTGATGAGTGGTGTAGGTCCGCAGCTGGGAACTGAATCTGGGCCGCCAAAGTGGAGTGTGCTGAACTTAACCACTAGAGCTGGCCCTGTCAAAGGTTTTTCTAGATCTAGATTTTATTTTTCATTCTGATTAGGAGCAAGAATGGTGAAGGTGAGATTCAAGAATAGCTTCATAAAGAAGCTTTTATATGATCTTGAAAGTAAAAGCAGGACTGAAAGTGTTCTAGACCAGGAAGAGACTAATCCAGGTAGAGGGAACAATGTTAGCTCAGGCACACAAGTGGAAAAGCACAGGTCACCTACAAGCCAATGCCAAACCTAGACATTTTTACCTATCTATGCTATTTTATTAATGAGGCCAAAGTAATCAGGTAATGAGATTATGAAAGCCAAATTTATTCAATTTAAAGGACTTTATTTCATTATATATTGCCTGTTTTTTGCAGTTAAAAATATTCTCTTTTAAATGGAACATCAGGGGCCGGCCCTGTGGCTTAGCGGTTAAGTGCGCGCTCCGCTACTGGTGGCCCGGGTTCGGATCCCGGGCGCGCACTGACGCACTGCTTCTCCGGCCATGCTGAGGCCGCGTCCCAGATGCAGCAACTAGAAGGATGTGCAGCTATGACATACAACTATCTACTGGGGCTTTGGGGGAAAAATAAATAAATAAATAAATAAAATAAAATAAATGGAACATCAGTAATATAACATGGAATATATAGTCTTAGAAATGTCCTTGCTTTGCAAAATTAAAAGTTGGCAACCATATGGTGATTTCCAGAGTGTTTCTTAAACATTACAAGTCCGTGAAAAAAAAAAATCTGGGAATCACTTGGTGCAAGTCAAATAACAAACAATTCTGGTTGCAGCTCCAGCCTCTTTGGTTGACTGTAAGATTAATAGGATAGAGTTGGAAGTCCATGAATGTCAAGGTAGCTGTTACTATTATCATTATGGTATTAATGAAGACATAGAGGCTCAGGGAAGTCAAGTTCCTTTTCCAAAGTTTCATAGTCACTACTTTATGGCTTGAAAGCCTATGTTTCTAATGACTTCAAAATAGGACGTGGTCAAGAGCATTAACTTCTTACCCAGTGATCTTGGTGAGAGCAGTATCATTGGGCTAGTGAGAGTAGAATTGATTTTATCTAGCATTGTAGGGGAAGAACAGAAAGTTATTTAGAACAGAATGAATTTCAAAAACTTCTCTGTGAAGTAAGATGGGTGTGAGTTATAGATACATGTAAAGTGTGGGTCAATTAAGAGCTATTATTCTTTAAAATAGATGCTTGAATTTTATTTTTTTTCCTAATATTTCAAGGGAAAACAACCAGTATAAGAAGTGGAGATAGAAGAGTAAAAATAAATAACTAAAGCAATACGAGCTATAATCAGGCTAGAAAAATGCTAATGAAATGGCATATAGACTTTCGGTTTCAGACATATCCCAGTTAATATCTCATGTCCACCCCTTATATGCTATATGAATTTGGTAAAATGATATGAGTATAAATGTAAAAAATGAAACCTATACAAATACTAGAAGAAAATATGGGTGTATTCCCCTTCAAACTGGTATAGGGAAGGCTTTCTAACTGTGACTGAGTCTCTTTTTTCTTTCTTCTGGCAACAACCCTAATTTTTCTTTGGGAGATTACATGTGACTGGAGTAAAACTCTCAGTCAAAGTGCATTGCTTTCTCTGGCCAAAACTTGTGTTTGTGAACAAAGCCAGTCCAGTCAGGCTTTCTCCCTTGGAATTTAAATTAGCTGTAACATCTGTGGTTTATGTCATTAAAACATTAAATAGAAGGGAGCCAGGTACATACAAATTACTCAACCACTGTCCACCCTGAAAAGGCAGAAATCGGTAGATTTACCCTCACATTGAGAGATTACATCGGGACTGAAGGGGGAGAAAAAAGTAAAATGGTAAAGACACATATGAAAATTTTGTAGGTAATTAGAAGTTTGAAACCTGACAATTTAGATTTTGAAGAAGTGGCAAAGTTAGAAATAATGACTGATAGAGACAGGAGAGGGTACTTATCAGAACAGGGACAGATGATGAGTTCTGTTTTGAGGATTAGTAGATATCAAGGACAGGACATTTATACTGATTAAATAAGTAAAATTATACAACATTCACAGTGAACAGCAGATGGGGCAAGGTAATGGAGATGATACAACTGATCTGGGTGGTGGATCTTATCTTTTCTGGGCTCTTGATACACTCCATAACAAATGACAAGTTACACAAGTTAAATGAAAATTCAAGTATCTAAAAATTAAGGACAGGGAACTTGACAGTTTTGCACTATTCACTCATTTATCTTTCAGGATTATGTGAGGATTTCAGTGAAATAGTTCACTATGCTGACCAAGTTCTATTGATAATCATGAAGGAAAATTCTTATTTGCATATTCCTTGAAACACTATTAAATTTCAATTATTGCTAATTATGGCAAGTTGTATACTTCACCCTATGTCTCACTGAATACAATATCCAATCTGCAGATAGGTCTAAAACAGTAAAAAAGAAACTGATAGTCTATGGAAAGTAACACTGGACTCAAAGAACTAAAGATGGAGTAAAGACAAAAGACTCGAGGAAAAAAAAAGCGTATAAGAAATGAGAGAATGAGAGGTTTTGAAGTCAGTGGATGAAAATTACAGTTGAAGAGGAGCTCGTCTGGTGGCGTAGTGGTTAAGTTCGTGCACTCTGCTTCTGTGGCCCAGGGTTCACAGGTCCGGATCCCGGGAGCAGACCTATACACCGCTTATCAAGCCATGCTGTGGCAGGCGTGCCACGTATAAAATAGGGGAAGATGGGCACAGATGTTAGCTCAGCGCCGATCTTCCTCAGCAAAAAGAGGAGGATTGGCAACGGATGTTAGCTCAGGGCTAATCTTCCTCACACACACACACAGAAAAATTACGGTTGAAGATTTCTGAGGCAGTGCACTTATTCGCGAGCACAAGTCTTTATATGCAGCCATAATTGTGTATAGATGAAATCATGTTGAAATAAGTATTGTTTATAAGGTCAAGCGAATGCCCATTTGGATAGCAAGGTCTCTCACAATGATGGTAGAAGCTGGGATAGATAGGAAATCTGTGGACCAAGTTTTGGGATTAACTAAGAGGTTGGGAAATGACAGTGATGAGAACTATCATTCAAGTTGTTTCTTGTCACTGTGTCACTTTCAGCGTCCCCAGGTTGTCACCCAGCCCGATAAAGCTGCTTCTTCAGCTTTAGAAGATTAGGGTCAAATGTGAAAGGCCAGTAGCAGCTGTCAGATGTAGCTATTTTCTTTGCCTGTGCCTCTAAATAACACCAAACTTGTTTAAATTCTGGTACAAAAATGATCATATTTACTTTTGTGGCATCTCCCAGTGTTGTGAAATTGAACACCAATGAATCCTTCCTTATGGAGATATTCAAGATTTCAGAAGGATGAATATGACATTAAAAACGAATGATTAATTTTATTAATAATAAGCACTTGCTTAAATAGTAATAAACAAGTGGGTTTTATATTGATGTGCCAACTAGGGGTTATGCCTCTGCCTGATAAAATACAGCTGTCCTTTTGGTACTATAAAACCCACCTTGTGATATTTTATTTTGTAAGGGGAATTATGTTTTACTCTCACAGTACAGCCTGATACCAGGCAAAGGGGCAAGCAGGTTTAAACCAGAGAAGAATTCAGAAGAGTTACCCTAGAATTTCATTAATGAATAAGTTCTTGGGAAAGAAATGAACACTACTCGTGGATACTGCCAGGGGATGACTGGTTGGAGGAAGTGAGAGACATTTTGAGGGACCTAGAGGCTGACAGGAAGTGCTTTATCACTCTTACATGAGTGACTTAATTTCTTCATGGATTGAACCTTAGAATTGGTGATTTTTGAATAGAGCATTGAATAAATAGGGAAATCCACAGGCTGTCAAGTAAAGAAAATTGTATCTCTATGTTTCTCATTTCAAAGAAGAAACTTATTATTCTACTCCAGCATATGAAATTCCAACCAAAGTTCCATATACTCAGAATAATTTTAGGATGCTGGTTTCAATACTATGTAGTTAATAGGATGTACAATATATTGTCTGAAAAGGAACAATGTAAAGACCCATAAATACCAAATATTTTCTTTCTTTATTTGCCACCTAGCAATTTATTTGATACAGCTTTATCCAATTATCACCACCATTAAAGAATAAAACTTGAGTTATTGCTACATGGGATGGTGGTAGTAATAGAGTTGCAGGATACTGTTTTTATTGATAGAAAAATGTAGGTGTCACGTGACAGCATCTGGGAAGTAAGTTGGGCACCAAGAGAAGAAGCCTAGAAATATCAAGAGAAGATGTTCACCAGATTCTAATTTTGTCCATAATTAGCCCTAATCTTTCATGTAAAATTTTGCCAGCTATTAACTGTCCAGTGCTTGTATTGATTTTTTCATCTTAAATGTTCATTTTCAAATAAGTGAGTTGAAAGAGTCATATATGGCAGGGAAAATATGAGAAGTATGCAAATACAAAATAATTAAATATTTCAGATTTCCTAGATAGTAGAGCCTAGGACAGAATGTTCCATGCTATCACATTATAGGAGTTTGCAATCAGAGGGAAGCAAAAGTGAAGGTTGAAGGAAAGTCAGACAGGGAAATAGAGCAAATTCAAGAAGGAACATTAGTTCTCAACAAGCACAGTTGATGGCAGGAATCCTCAGAAAGCCGGTCTAAGACTACTGTATCTCAGTCAAATTCCTGAAGGTAGGGCAACAGAATAAGTTATCTGCTGGCTTTTCCCCAGTCTCCATTCCCTATTGGTCAATGCCTGTCCACAGACAATCTCTATGTCCAGGATGTGTTACCTAGCCCCTCACCTAAGCTTTTGGGGATGCCAGAGGCCCTGTGTACCAGACTGGCTAACACACAAATTCAGCTCTCTCTAATTACCAGTCACCTTACACATGTGAGATCCTTACACATGTGCTCTGTGGTGGTGGCAGCAGTTGTTGCAGAAATATGGGCTTGAACCATCTCCAGGGCAATTTTGGATCAAGGCAGTATCCAAGGTCTAAAGTTGGAGAAGTAGGTGAGGTTGGGCATATCTAGGGTGGCACATAACTTAGTTCAGTAAAGGCCATTTGTTGTGTCATTCTTGTACAGTTGGATCATGTAGGGAAGAAAGTTGCCCTCATTTATAGGAAAGTATATGTCCAGTCCTTTAATGTCACTACCACTTGAAATATCCCAAAAAGAGTTAAATAAAAAGACTAAGCAAATATAGATTTTGATTTTAGATTTTCCTCACCCTTGGCCGTTACTTTGGCTGATGTGAGTTGCTTATTGGAGGGGTCGTCCAAATGAAGCCCAAATTGGTCTGTTCACTTAGCTGCTTTATCCTTTGTCCTTATGGATACGGTTGGTGAAACTGACCATTTTCATATAATGTTGTTCACTGAAACACCAAGAGAAAGCTTGGTGGATTCCCTGGGGTAAACATACTGTCACCATCACCCTTGAGATAACAGAGTGTATTATTAGTAGTGTAACTCCTTTCTTTGCTTGCTAGTTCCCCAATATGAAAAGTACAAAATAGCAACTTGGTAACCCCAAATGGCACTTCACTGGATACATTAGTATAGTCTCTGGCAAGAGCACAGCTCCACCCATCCCCCAGGAAGCAGGAACAATTACCTGACAGATCCTAAGATTTTTCAGAATGAGAAATGCAAATTCCCCAAGTGGATAAATGGGATTGATTGTGTGAGATGTTGATCCTACTTCCACTCCTTAATTGCTGGACCCCAGTGTATTCTACTGGGGACACTGACTCTATATAAATCATTGATTCAGTACATAAGCTGCAACCTGTAAGACAGTGCCCAGTCCCACAAGGTGCTGTCAACTTGGTGCATTAATTAAGCTTTCAGCACTCCGTTCTAACAGCAGCAGTCCTGTTCAATGAGGCTGGCTGATTCTTGGTGGTGGAGTACGTGGTATGACTAGTGAAAACCTTAGTTATAAGCCCAATGTCACAAATCCTTTCCTATAAAGGTCAGAGGCAATATTGTATGGGATACTATGTCACTAGATTAGGCATTCTATAAATCTTTAGATAGTGGTATGGGTAATTGCACACTATCAGGCTTTCTCTTACTGCTTCAGTTACTGCACACAGGCGTTAATAGCCAGTCCAAGTATTGATTCTAGTATGGTTGAGTTTCTACATCTGCCAAAATGGATGTAGTTTGATGAGGGTGACCAGTCAGTTTTTGGACAGTTGATATCCCTGATGAATGATGCCATATTAACATTTTAGCATTGGTCTCTGTTGCTGCCATGTTGGATATTCAACAGTGGCAGTAGCTAGCACATCTTTAGAGAAGGGGAGGCCCTGTTTGGGGCTCATGGATACATTCCATTCCTTCCCCAATGTTTACTCTGTCCATGAGCACGTTGTACAAGTACTGGGATGATCAAGGAAAGACAGATTGACAACCGTAGGATTAGTTACCCATGCCATGTGCAATTTTTGAGGAACTCATCTGTGGTGAATAATCTCTGTTAAGATTAGGAGACAAAAAAAGTCTGCATTTTTTTCTTAATTTCGTAGGTTCATCTGGGTATCTATTCCTCTGGTAACCTCATCCTGAATTTTGCAATTTTGTTTCTTTTTAGCCTCTAACCAAACAATGCAACCCTTTTCCACTACCGAAAGTTCACAGTATATCCATCCCTCAATCTCCTCTCCCATCAAGCAATGGGTTTTACTTCGTCATTGTGTTTAGGGCTATCCTTGAGATGGTTGTAATTTAGTCGAAGATCTTCCCCAGCTAGTGCCAGCATATTGCACTGATTATCTATGAACCAGTCCTGTGTCCTTTCCTCACTCATAAAGGAGCCACGTGTCAACCACGTATCACAGGCGTGAATTGAAGGAGAGATGACAGGTCAAGTGAGACAGTTGACATGGGAGTCTGGACTTTCTCATCATGTTATTTTCTCCTCCCTTCTATATCTGCTCAAATCTAATTTCAAATGAACCATTGCCATGGTAAAATAAATTACGTCTATGCTCACCCCGTCCTATGACTGGGTAGATCTGATAATACCCTGGGCATACAGTCTCTTGCTATGTAATGGTCAGGAATTTTGTCTTTATTAGGTGCAGACAGGGGAGTATCTGAAGTCAGTGTAAATGGGTGTGTCCATTAAGTTGCTGGAAGTAGTTTTGATGGGATTATTTGTGATGTAAAGTTTCGTTGGTTCTCCATGCAACTTTCTATATTCCAGATACAGAAACAGATAAGCAAAAGCCAAAGAACAGAGGACATCAGAAAAAATAACCAGCATCTAAATGCCTACAATTTCCCTATGTTGAGGACTCAATAATAAATATTATAAGATTTACCATCTTATGAGCAGTAGAAGAGAGAATAGAGGAAGAGTCATTTTTGATTATATTCAGTGCTGTAATCTTATTGAAAGAAAAGATGTACACAGTCATAATTTCCTTTTAGTGCTAGAGGAAAATCAGTGAAAAAGATATCATCTTTCAAGCCAAAATGGATTACTTTATATTATTGAAGATAATGCCTGTGTAAACCTAAATACAATGCTAGAGAAATGACTGAATTGGCAAGATGAAATACTTGTAGTTGAGATAAGTCACAAATAGAATTAACATATACTTCTACAGTAAATCCTAACTTATTTGGATATTGAGGCTTGATTCAGTGAAAAATAAGACGGTTTACTTTTAGGGGAGGAAAACACTACTAACACATGCATAATATTCTTGTACTTATAATGTTCTTATATAGATTATTTTAATTTTATTACTTGGATGTATTTACAGTGAGTTAAAATGCCAACAGCATCTTGCCAAGTAGAAATACTGTGGGATCTAACTTAATGAAAGAATAAAGAATACTGTAATCAGTATGTTATGGGCAGAGTTTGTATAAAATACATTTCTTAAGCAGTTTTTCTCTCATAAAATGAGTCAACCTCCTCTAAAATTTGGCTTTATAATGTTAATTTGCATACGAATCTTCATTTAGTAAATGTTATAAAATATAAAATTGATATAGGCTTTCACTAAAGTTAAAAATTTTAGGATTCTAGTGTATATGAGATAATATCAAGAAACATACCCTTTGCATTTTAATTATTCATTAAACTTTTTGGATTTGGGGAGATCATTGCAATGTTCAGTTTATATTATAAAGCAGATATATATGGAAAGACTTAAGCCATAATTTACATAAGTGAACTGGCACATTGAATTTCTTTAAAATTTGGTATTAATAATGAAGGGAATTAATAATGAGAAATGTATGGGCTGTGGAAACAATTATGAACACAGAGCTCATTTATGGAACATAAAGTGTGGATATAAGTGCATTCATACACTGATTACATAAAAAGTCGAGGTTTCACATATCATTTCTGCCTCCTGGAATTTATTGGCTACCTGAGGGGTTTTTCAGGATGTGGGATTTTCAGTGCTAAGACCAAGATAGTCCCAACAAATTGAGATAATTAGCCACTCTAACTACTGGAAACATTTGCTTGGGGTAATGAGTAGAGGCACTTTATGTGCCTCTTATGGGAGCATTCTGATACTCCCCCTTTGGTCCTCACAATATGATCACTCCCAGAAGGCTCCAAAGCACTTGCCTTTATTAGGAAACATAGAGGAACTTTCAGAGAAGTAAGAAATCATTCTCAGATCATCCTTACTGAATTTCCAATAAATAAATCCAAAATTTTACTTTCCATTCTCACCTATGGACTACTTTCATATTCTTTGTATTTATTTTTAATACTGAAGAATATTTAAAGTAAACTTTGTTACAGACATCGTAACATCCTATATGCTTCATTATGTGTCCTAAATATTAAAAAACTTTTCATACATGGCCAACGTGACATGCCCACACTTAACAAACGTAGTAGAAATTCCATGATATTATCTAATGTGCAGCCCATATTCAACTTCACCCAATTGTTTGACCTAATCCAGGACTAACCATTCCATGTGGTTGTGATGCCCCTTTGATTTCTTATCATCTGAAACAGCTTCTTTCAGTGTTTCTATATTCTTTTAAAACCATTATTCCTTGACATCCATGCACCAATCTTTGTTTCTTTTGTTTTGTTTTTATTTTTTTCTTTTAAAAGCTGGTCTTTGTTGGTCTTATCCTTTGACATCAGTTTTTCTTATACTAAAATCTGTATCTATAACCTTGATCTCTGTGAATTCAGATCTCTATTTGAAATTGACAAGTAGGTGGAGGAATCAGGCTACCCGCCACATGCTAACCTCGATATCTCAAACATAAACTCATATGTCCACCCCCCCCACCACAATGAGATCTACTCTTTTTCTTCTATTCCTTAGTTCACTAAAGCCAGGTGAGAATAGAGATTTTGTTTGTTTGTGTTTGCTTTTTCATAACCACTACATTTTTTTTTGCTAATTCAGAGTGAATTTTTCAGCATTGTCTTCCTATTTACAAATTCTGAATTCACTCGTATCCAATCTACAGACTATGACCTATTATTCTCATGAGTGTACTTATGAATTCCAGTGTGTCTAATTTGTTCTTTTTTATAGTTATCTGTTTTCTTTCATATATATTTGTTGGTAATTCATATCTTATTATTTGTGTTTATATCTTTGTCCCCTAATCATGTTGTTTTAATAGATGTCGGTACTATACCTATGTATTTGAGGAATTAAAAAATGTGTACCTTAATATCACAATTCAGATTTGCATTTTTGCTGAGCATAAATTTAGGTCCTCATTTTTGCAAATGTTGGCTATCAATTTGAGTAATAGTTTTTATTATTTATTTTGAAATTTTTATTCTAAGGCTCATCCTCAAAGAGATTAATAGGGAGTCTCTTGATGATCATATATCCCATATTTTGAATTTATAGTTGTCTTCAACTGCCTTTCTGAGGCACCTGCTGATATTGGCATTAGTTTAGTTCCAGCTTGGCCCATGTGCTTTTTGCTAGTTATGTTTATTTCCTCCAGCCAACCAAGGCAAAGAGTTGTATGCAAACCTCAGGCTGTTGGACTAGGTTTTTTCAGCCTCTGTTAATAGGTGGAGAGCCCCAGCCTCTGGGTTCAGAATGTGAGCCAAACTTTGATCTTCAGTAATACCCAAGGTGCTTTTGAACTCTGTGATCTAGGAACTCAAACTCCATACCTTCTTGTCATGTATCCACATCTTGATCCCTGCAGGCACATAGCTTTAGCCCCTGCTTGCTACAGTGTGTTTCTGTTCGTGTTCTAGTCTGTGGAAATATTTTTTCTTGCTTATAGTTATGTCATTTCATTTTATTTCATTTTCATTTGTTCTTAACATTGCCTTGTTTGAAGGGGAGAGAACATTTAGATGCATGAACTATAGACTTATCTTGGCCAGAAATCCCTTGGTCTCTTTTCGAGATTCCATCACAGTCTCTTGTCTATAACTGCAAAATATATTCAACACTTTCTGCTGTTTCCTTATCACTCAATCACTTCCCAACAGCTTGCAGTCTGTGGTCAGTTTGTATCAATTTATAGAAACTACTCTCAGAAAAGTCACTGAGATCTCTGCACTCCTATTCCGAAATGTTTTTTTCCATCTTCAATCTCTGCAGCAGTGGATACTTGCCAATATCCATCTCCTTTAAATTGCTTTTGCTAGTGTTATTTCCAAACTTTATACAAGTTGTTATTCTGATATCAGTGTATGCATGTTGAATCAAAACAAATATATGTAGGCCTCTGACTGCTCATGCATAACCCTTTCTTTGTCATGTGGAAGAGTCAAGTCAAGAGGAACACCTCAGACCAAAACCTTTAAATTAGTCAATGGCTTTCTACTGTGTGGAGCAAAATTAATCAACTTACTTTCTAAAGAGTCATGTAGAATTTTTATTTCACTAATCTTATATCCCTGCATATAAGTAGAAGAGAGAAGACAAGAGGAACAAAAAGTAATTTTGAATTCTAATTTGCCAGGTTGTTTTAGACATACTAGGAGGAACATTGGAGTACCCTATAATTTTTTTTTATTTTGTTTCATATAAAGAAAAGTTGTTGTAAATTAAAGGAGTGAACGCATTTCTCAGGTCTCATTCTAGAGACAATACTAAACTCTTGGTGGCCTAGAATAAGAATA
This sequence comes from Ceratotherium simum simum, assembly GCF_057802395.1. Taxonomy (NCBI): domain Eukaryota; kingdom Metazoa; phylum Chordata; class Mammalia; order Perissodactyla; family Rhinocerotidae; genus Ceratotherium; species Ceratotherium simum. The sequence continues at coordinate 4,439,973 of NC_141910.1, read as the reverse complement.
CACTATTTTTATTGAAGTGTTATTGAGATACCTGTAAATTCACATGCTGTTGTTAGAAATAATAGAAAGATATCCATGTACACTTTGTCAGCTTCTCCTCAAAGGTAACATTTTGCAAAACTATATAACAATATAACAAACAGGATATTGACAGTAATACCATCCACTGATCTTATTCAGATTTCCCTGGTTTCACTTGTACTCATGTGTGTGCATATTTAGTTCTATACAATTTTATAACCTGTGTGGGTTCATGTATCCACCACCATATAGTCAAGGTGCTCAACAGTTTTCTAATTCAATCAGCAAATGGGGAAAAAACAGGAAAAGAAATTCCACTGAAGAAAATATACAGATAGCAAATGAGCACATGAAAAAATTTTCAACGTTATTAGCCACAAGAGAAATATAAATTACAATAATAATAAAGTATTACTACACATCTATCAGAATGGCTAACATTAAAAAATAGTGAAAACATTAAATGCTAGCAAGGATGTAGAGAAACTAAACCTCTTATATATTGTTGGGAGGAATGTAAAATGGTACAGCCACTTTGGAAAAAAGTTGGGCAATTTCTTAAAAAAATACAACTAAATGTCCTTAAAATATCCAGCAATTGTACTTTCCAGTTTTTATCCCAAAGAAATGAAAATTTGTGTTTACACAAGAAACTGTAAACAAATGTTCATAGCAGGTTTATTTGTAATAGCCAAAAACTGGAAACAACCCAGATATTGTTAAACAGGTGAGTGGTGAAACAAACTGCAATGCAGTCATATACCATAGAATACTACTTTGCAATGAAAAGAATGAACTATTGATATATGCAATAACTTGGTTGAATAATCAGGGAAATATGCTGAGTGAGAAAAGCTAATATGTAAAGGTTGCATACTATATGATTAAATTTATATAAAATTTTTGGAATGACAAAATTTTGGAAATGGTAAACACATTAGTGGCAAACACCAGGGTAGGAGCAGTAGGTGGAAGCGATGTAGGTAGGGTTTTAAAAGGGCAACACAAGGGATCGTTGTGGTAATATACTATTTATATTCTTGTGACATCCTTTTGGTAAGGAATCTAGCAGTCTTTTCGAGACACCATTTCATTAATTTTTATAATATCCTTAAGAATAAAATGAAACATACTAGAAGATGGTGATAAAAGTTATCTATATCTATATATCTAGATATGCATACACCATTGCGTGTATGTGTATGTGTGTGTGTGTGTATATATATGCAATGGTATAATGCTATATATATGTATTGCATTGTGCATATTGCATATATGTGTGTGTATATATATACATGTGTATGTATATGTGTGTGTGTGTGTGTATACACACATAGAGAGAGAGAGAGAGATTGATTGATTCCATGGTTTAGTATTTGACTTGAGTTAAAGAATAAATGGGAAAAATAACAAGGAGCAGACTACTAAGACTAACCTTATTTTCATCCATGTTCAGCATAATTTGGTTGTTCAGAAAAGATCCTATTATTTAAGAACACTCAGACATATTTATCACAAAAATATAATGCACCAGACTTCAAAAAATATTGCTTAATTTGTTCTAGTATTTTAGTAATTTTTAGCAAGAGAAAATCTTCACCAGCACTTTCCAAGGATAACAGTTCTCAGAAAGGCCACAAGACCTACTTAAGCAGACAAATGTTCATTCTCTGCTAACTGTCATTTTGCTCTATGCTCAACCAGTACTTAGTAATCAACTCTATCATGTAAGCCTGTTGGAAAATTTAGAATAAAAGGGCCATTTACTGTATACCTGAGGTCTAGTTATAATTAGAAAGCTAAGTAAACTTTAAATAGGTATATTCTATCTTGGAGTGTGGGAAGAAGTAATTCTGACTGTGAAACAGTGGCATTTAAACTGGACATGTAGAAAAGAGTATCATAATGAGAAACAAAGAAATATGTGCAGAAACATATCTCTTTAAAAACATTCTCCATATCTTTGTTTTTCATTCACATCCATTACCCAGGTTCCATCAAGTATTGCTTGGCCTCTTCTTGGAACAAAAACATTGCTGACATAGGTGAGGTGAATCACATATGAAGATGGGGATGTGGTGGGAGATGAATCTGGGGAAAATAATTGAGACAAGACTATGAGGGCATTGCATAACAAGCTACATACAGAATATCTCCTCTTTTATAATAGTCAGTGCAGAAAATACAGGTTATGGGACATTTCAAAAATTGTAACTCCTCATATATGAAGGATGAGCCAGATAATATCAAAGACCTGTGCTATTTCCTTTATTTGTGTCATAACTATTCTTTGTACGGTCGTGTGTTTTGGGACTCATTACAGGGCATTGTTATTGTCATTATCTGTTCACATGTAAGTTTGCTGAATTTGACTATGAGTTCCTTTAAGATAATGAGCACATTTTATTTATATTATATCCTCAGTGCTTATCACAGTTCCTGAAAAAAATGATTACTGTAACTGGAAACAAATAAACTACCTCAAATATGAGTAATTTTAAATATGTTATAGTTTGTTCCTGGATGATCTCAAATACCACTGGTCTTTCTAAACACTGGTATGCCAATGTTAAGGGCCTTTGATATATACATATACTTTCCTGCCAACAATTTCACATATAGGGATTTTTTCCTAAGAAATAGTAAAAGATGAACAAAAATGTATATGCAAATGATTATTCATCAAATTTATATTTTTCCTGGAAAAAAGCGAACATATTAAAATGCTTAAAAGTAGGAAAATGGTTAAGTAATGGCATAACAGCCATTAAAATCATAATACTAGAAATATCTAATCACATGGAAAGTCACTGGTATTCTAAGTGAAAATCATAATCTACAAAATTTATTATAAACTGTAGTTTTAATTTATAAAATATTCAATATATGTGTAACATAAAATGCCTGTTATTTTTTACTGGCTGTTAGAATTAAAGTTTTCATTTTCTCCTTTGTGTACATGCCTGACTTTTAAATTATAAACAACAAAAAAAGTTTAAATGAATATAAAATAGTTTTAGGAATACATTATAATTTGATTGACATGAAAGATTATATTTCTCAGCCTCTCTTTTAACTGGGTGTATCCACATGACTAATTTCTCAGCACAGGTGCATTATTGCAAGTATTGTAGACAACATCCATGTGTGGTTCCTAAGTCCCTAGGTGAAGGATCTTCCAGCCTTTCTTTCCCAAGTCATGAGATGGAGTGTGGAAATGTACATGGCTTACTTCCAACAATAAAATGAAAGGAACCTTTGTCCTTGAAAAGCTGTCAACGTGGATTGCTCAACTGAAACTGTTAGATGAATTGAAATAAACTCCCTTGTTGAATCCATTGTATCTGGAATTCTCTTTTTGCAATACCTTAGACTCATCTATCTATTCTAAAAATTGGTACCAAGAGTAGACCATTACTCTAACTAATTTAAAATATGTGACATCTACTTAGCAATAGAGTGGCAAATAGAGAAGGCACTGTGTTGGAGCTGGATAACAGATGACTCTTGTTATGCTGTGGCGTAAAACTTCAGCGATTAAAGTGAACGGATATTGTGCAGATATTTGTTGCCTTCCTGGTTTGAAAAAGTCAGCTTCTTTTATATTCCAAATGCCAGAAAAGAAGTTTGTTACTCAGAGGCTCTCTGAATGGCCTTTATGATTGTCAGGAATAAAAGGAAAGTTTGTCTAAATGATCAGACTAAGACGTTGCCTTCCCATCTAAGTCTATTGGTTGATGTAAGTTGATACAAGGCAGGTATAATTAAAATTAGGGAGAGAGGGATAGTTTGGGAACAGAAGATAGGATATAAAATTCGTTTAAAAATCTTTTTACAAGAACATGAAACTATCTAGGACCAAGTAGAACAAAAACCTGCTAAGTTTTTTTGAGAAAATGTATTGGTGAATATTCCATAAGCCTGACTCTAAAGAGAGCATAATATTTGTCTTTTCTTTCTTTCATGATCTTTTGTATTTTTATTTTTTGGTTAGCTGTATTGAGATATAATTACATACAACAAATTTCACCAATATTAAGGATTAAAAAGTTAGAGGAGGAATTTATTTTATTCCACTGCGTTGATTTCACTGGATCTTTGAAACCTCAGACGTTTTCTCTCGATTATTTTTAAATGTTAAGGGGGAAGCATGAGTAAAAATGGCTCTGCTTCTGGGTGAATTAAGGCCCAGATAATCAGATAAATTCTGTGAAATGCATGCAGCCATGTGAATATAATACCACATCAGGGCATAGAATATTTGCTTCACCTCCAAAAAGTTACTCTGTTCTTCTTTGCACTTAACACTCACTGGACCCTGGCAACAACTGATCTGCTTTCTATCACTATAATTTTGCCTTTTATAAAATTTCATGTAAATGGCATCAAACAGTATCAGTATCTTTTGTATCTGAATTATTTACTTAGCATAGTGTGATTGAGATTCTCCATGGTGTAGCATATATCAATAATTAATTACTTTTATTGCTGAATAGTATGCCATGGTGTTGATCTACCACAGCTTGTTTATCCATTCATCAGTTGATTAACATTTAGTTATTATTGGTTATTTTGAATAAAATTGCAGTCAACATTAACACACAAACTTTTTTTGTGGCCATACACTTGCATTTCTTTGGCGTAAATAATTAAGGGTATAATTGTTAAGTCATATGGTAAATGTACATCTAATATTTTAAGGAACCACCAAACTGTTTTCCAAATTGGTTATATTGTTTTTTTATTCCCACCAGGAATGTATGAAAGTTCAAGTTGCATCATATCTTTGCAAATGCTTGACATTGCCAGTCTTTTTAATTTTAGTCATTCTAGAGCATGTGTAGTGGTACTTCCTTGTGCTAGTTTTAAAAATATGTCCACAGATTCTTTGATACTCTTCCCTTCAAGAGAGTGTGCTAGTATTTTGATTGGATATTCAGTGAATCTGTCAAACAATTTGGGGAAAAAGACATACTAAATATATTCAGTCTTCTGGGCCATGGTATATCTAGCTGCTCATTTAGGTCATATTTAATTTTCTCACCAATGTTTTGTAGTTATTGCAGGTTTTTAAAATTAAGTTTATATTTAAGTATAGTTTTAAATTTATAAAGTTATTTTAAGTAGTATTTTTATGTCAAAGTTGATGTCTTGATTAGATAATTTTTATATTGACTTTGTTTCCTGCAACTTACTGAACTTATTTATTAGTTCTAATATCTATTTTCAGATTTCTTAAGATTTTCTACCTAGAAATTATGTCTTCTATGAAGAAAGACAATTTTACTTCTTTCCAGTTTATACTATTATTTTTATCAAATTTCTTAATGTACTGGTTAGAATCCCCTGTAAAATGTGAAATTGATGTGGGGACAGTAAACATTTTTTGCTTTTTTCTCAATAATAGGGCAAAAGCATTCAGTCTTACATCATCATGTGTGATGTAAAGTGTCAGTTTTTGTAAATATTCCTTGTAAAAATAAGGGAGTTTTTTTTTTTAATTCAAGTTTATTAAAAGTGTTTATCACAGAGGATGTTGGATTTTATCAAGTTTTTCTGCAGCTTATAGAGATGGTTATATGTTGGTTTTTAATCTTATAACTGGGTAAAATGCGTTGATTGAGTTTCTCAAGTTAAACACACTTGAATTCCTGGTATAAATCCCACTTGGAAATAAAATATTATCCTTCTTATATGTTGTCAGATTCAATTTAATAATATTTAAAAGCATTTTTATATCTATGATTATCTTTTTCATTATCTCTCTTCTAAGTCTGAAAAAGTCAGAATATAGGTCAATGAAAATAACCTTCATTTAAAAAGACATTTTTAAATGCTATAGAGTTCTTGATTAACAGAGTTTTGTTTGTTTGGGTATTTTTAATTACAGTATTTAAAAAATGCCACCCCACATTCTTCGGATTTGTTTTGTTTCTGAATAGATATTTGATGGCATTATCTTTGTGACTCTGTGAGTTTTTACTGACTGCTTTTTAAAAAGACTTTATTTTTTCAGAGCATTTTTAGGTTCACAGCAAAATTGAAGGAAATGTACAGAGATTTCTCATATATTCTCTCTCCCTACACATGCATAGCCTCCCCCAGTATCAACATCCCCCTCCAGAGTGGTACATTTGTTACAATCAACCAACTAACATTGACACCTCATAATCACTCAAAGGCCATACTTTATATTACAGTTTACTCTTGGTGTTGTACATTCTTTGGGTATGGATAAAAGAATATTGACATATATCCATCCTTATGGTATCATATAGAGTATTTTCACTGCTCCAAAAAATCCTCTGTGCTCCAGCTATTCATTCCTCACCCATCCCCAACCCCTGGCAACCACTGATCTTTTTAGTCTCCATATTTTTGCTTTTTCCAGAATGACATATACTTGGAATCATGTAGTAAGTAGACTTTTTCAGATTGGCTTCTTTCACTGTAATATGCATTTAAATTTCCTCCATGTCTTTTAATGGCTTGATAGCTCATTTCTTTTTAGTGTTGAATAATATTCCATTATCTAGATGTACCACAGTTTATTTATCAGTTCCCCTACTGAAGAACATCTTGGTTTCTTCCAAGTTTTGGCAATTATAAATAAACCCGATATAAACAATTGTGTGTAGATTTTTGTGTGAATGTAAGTTTTCAACTCCTTTGGGTAAATACCAAGGAACATAATTGCTGGATTGTATGGTAAGAATACGTTTAGTTTTGTAAGAAACTTCCAACCTGTCTTCCAAAGTGGCTGTGCCACTTTGCATTCTCACCAGCAATGAATGAGGGTTCCTGTTGCTCCACATCCTCATCAGCATTTGGTACTCTCAGTGTTCTGGAATTTGGCGGTTCTAATAGGTGCATAGTGGTATCTCATTGTTGTTTTAATTTGCATTTCCCTGATGACATATGATGTGGAGCATCTTTTATGCGTATTTGCTATCTGCGCAGTCATGTGCTGCATAATGATGTTTCTGTCAACAATGGACTGCATGTATGATGGTGGTCCCATAAAAGTAGCACCATATAGCCTAGATGTATACTAGGCTATCCCATCTAGGTTTGTGTAAGTATACTCTATGATGTTTGCACAGTGACGAAATCGCCTAATGACATATTTCTCAGAACATGTCCCCATCGTTAAGCAACGTATGACTGTATGTCTTCTTTGGTGAAGTATCTGTTAAGATCTTTGGCTCATTTTTCAATCAGGCATTTTGTTTTCTGATTTTTGAGGGTTAAATGTTCTTTATATATTTTGGATAGCGATCTTTTATCAGATGTATTTGGCGAATATTTTCTCCCAGTGCGTGGTTTGTCTTCTCATTCTCTTGATATTGTGCTTTGCAGAGCAGAAATTTTAAATTTTAATGAAGTCCAACTTATCAATACTTTCCTTGATGGACTGTGGCTTTGGTGTTATGTCTAAAAAGTCATCAATGTATACAAAGTCGTCTGGGTTTTATCTTGTGTGTCTTCTAGGAGTTTTATAGTTTTACGTTTTACATTTAGGTCCATGATCTATTTTATGTTAATTTTTGTGAAATGTTTATAGTCTGTGTCTAGATTCATTTTTTTTCATGTGGATGTCCAGTTTTTCCAGTACCATTTATTGAAAAGACTATCCTTTCTTCATTGTATTGCTTTTGCTTCTTTGTCAAAGAGCAGTAGACTATACTTGTGTAGGTCTATTTCTGGGATCTCTATTCTGTTCTGTTGATCTATCTGTCCATTCTTTGGTCAACACCACTATATCTTGATTACTATGGCTTTATAGTAAATCTGGAAGTTGGGTGGTGTCACTCCTCCAACTTTGTTCTTTTGGAATATTGTGTGGCTATGCTGGGTCTTTTGTCTCTCTATATAAACTTTAAGATCAGTTTGTTGATATCCACAAAATAACTTGCTGGGATTTTGATTAGGATTGCATTGAATCTATAGATCAAGTTGAGAAGAGATGACAACTTCACAAAACTGAGTCTTCCCTTCCTCTACGTGGAGTATTCCTTCATTTATTTAGTCCTTCTTTGATTTTATTCCTCAGAGTTTTGTACAGATTTTGTACAGTTTTGTACAGATCTTATACAGATTTTCACCTCATTTTTAGGGGGTGCTAATGTAAATAGTTTTGTGTTTTTAATTTCAAATTCCACTCATTCATTGCTGGGATATAGGAAAGTGATTTATTTTTGTATATTAGCCTGGTATCCTGCAATTATTATTTCCAGAATTATAGTTATCTTTAATCACTATTATTTCCAGAATTTTTTTGTTTGTTTAGATTTTCTACATAGATGTCATCTGCAAACAAAAACAGTTTTATTTCTTCCTTGCCAATCTATATACCTTTTACTTCCCTTCCTTGTCTTATTTCATTAGTAGAAATTCCACTATGATACTGAAAAGGAGTGGTTAGAGGATATATCCTTGCCTTATAGCAAATCTTAGTGGGAAACTTTCAAGTTTCTCACCATTAAGTGTGATGTTAGCTGTAGGTTCTTTGTAGATATTCTTTATCAAGTTGAGGAAGTTCCTCTCTCTTCTTAGTATTTCAAAATGATTGCTTTACCATCCCTCTGCCAGAAAACTGAGGGGATATTTCTCCATTTTTTACTGTGGGAACCTAGTAGAGCTCCTGGAGATAAATCTCAGAACATTTTGGGGGCCCACCTATGACTGTGTTTCTTGGAGTTTTTAACTCTCAGACTTGTCCACACTGAGACTCTAGCAATTTGTCAATTACAGTTCAGGTTTCCTACCCTGGCTGCAATTCCCCAGTGGTTTCCACTCATGAGTCTCTACTTTGGTTAGCAGTAGCTAACTGTATTCAATTGTCTGTCCCTCCAGTCTTGGGGGCAGCCATTTGCCCTGTGTCTTCTCCTCTCTTGTGGATCCAGGAAGAGTTTGTTGACTTTTTCAGTCTGTTCAGCTTTTTGCTTATTGTTAGGACAGAGCAGCAACTTCCAAGCTCCTTCATGTAAAACCAGAAACTGAAAGTCTTTCTGATTGCTTTTAAGATTTTTTTTCTTTTTTGGTTTCAATAATTTGATTATGATATGCCTTGGTATTTTTTTTTTCCTATTTTTTTCTCCTTAGTGTGTCTTGAGCTCCCTGAATCTGTAGGTTTATAATTTTCATCGAATTTGGAAATATTATAGCCATTAGTCCTTCAAATAATTGCTCTGCCCTTTCCTCCCTTCTCTTCTTCTGGGACTACAGTTACACTTATGTTAGGTTGCCAGATTTTGTCTCATAGTTCACTGGTTCTCAGTTCATTTTTTTCCCCAATATTTTTCTATTTTTCCCTTGGATAGTTTTTATTTCTATGTCTTTAGGTTCACCAATTTTTTCTTCTGCAGTATCTATAGGTGTAGCCTCTTCTAGAGTATTCAGTATCTTTTTTTATTTCCGACATTATGTTGTTTGTATCTACAAGTTAAATTTATGTCTTTTTATATCTTCCATTTCTCTCCTCCTTGTTACCATGCTTTTCTCTGTTTTTTTATATTTTGTGAAATAAAACTGCTCATTTTATTGTTAAATATATTCATTAACAATTACAAAAAGAAAAGCCAACAGCCAGAATTAAAAATTAAATTTACAAAGTGTGTAGAAATACTTTTTTGTAAACAAATGACAGAATGCTCCATCTCACTCACTGCTGAGGGAATAGTCATTTCAAGAGATGGTGTACAAGTTCTTGCCAAGTTGATTTGGAAGAAAGGATTTTAAAAGTTTGATAAAACTGAGTATTGGTGAGTACATAGATAGAAAAGACTCCTGTTATGTTTGTGAGAATGAAAATTGACTTGTCTTTAGAAGAAATTTTACATTATTTGACATTTGTCCCAGCAATTTTATTCTCAAAGAATACATACTATAATTAAAATAACTTGTATATAAAAATATGTTAAAAAATGGCCATTGCAGCATTATTTTTAAATAAGAAAAGATCAGTGGTTATAAATATTAACTACATGCACATATATTTTTTTCCAAGTGGTTGAAAAATAACATATTTGTGACAGGGAGAGAAGGGAGAAGAGGGAGAAATTTTATGACAGGTACCCTTGAGATGTGGCCCCAGAGTCTGGAGAGAGATGATGCATTTTTGGTTTTTATCATGCATCCTTTAGTTGTATTGAACTTTTCCTATAATACTTTGTGTTTTTCATAATTTTTATAGCGAAAAGTTGATATTTATGGATTGTTTATTTGGTTTCCTCTTTGCAATTCAGCTATCTCACACCTTTTCCTCTTTTCTCCATCTTAGATTTCAGGAAATTACGGCTAATGTTTTCCTTTTGCTCCTCTCCTTTCTGAAGATTTATGTCTTTTTTCCCCATAAACATTACTCTATTCTTTTAATTCAGACTTCACCCCTCAAGCAGAATATTGTACATAAACTTGACTCAGTTGTCTTGGTGTCTAGGACTAATTCTTGACTTGGTCAGAGGAAAGAGCCCTGGGTGATGGGCCTTAAAATTGCTCAGATAAATAGAGGATGATATTTGAACAGGGTTTCTCCAATAACTGTTTAATATGAAATGCTAGTGAGGAGATTAATTAAGAATATTTGTCCTACATTATCCATCGATAAACAGGTCAATTGCCAAGTCCGTACCACATACAAAAATTCTGTATGTCTCTAGTACACTATGATTTTCTTGTCCAGTTTCCTTCTGAAAAATTAAAAATGTATACATTGCTCTCAAAACTAATAAAATTAATTTTAACTGATGATTCAAGAAGGTAGAGGAAAAACTAGTGTCAGGATAAGAAAATAATAATAATAATAATAAATCTCAGCTTAGTCAGTATAAGCATCAGTATACTTTTGGGCTGTTTGATTATAGGAGCCTATTAGGATACAAAGGACATTATGTAACCTGAAAGAAAGGGCAGCATTTCCAGAGCCATGTGCATCTATAATATAGCAGCAAATAATATCACTCCAAAACACGCTGAATAAAAATAATTTCCTCACAATAAGTGTGATGGTTAATTTTATACATCAAGTTGACTGCGCTAAGGAATGCCAAGATAGCTGGTAAAACATTGTTTCTTGATGTGTCTGTGAAGGTGTCTCTGCAAAAAGATACCATTTGAATCAACAGACTGAGTAAAGAAGATCTGCCCTCACCAATGAGAGCGGGCATCATCCGGTCCTTGAGAACCTAATAAGAACAAATAGATGGAGGAAGGGAGAAGTCACTGTCTCTCTTTTAGCTGAGCCATCTATCTTCTCCTGCCCTCAGACATAGGCACTCCTGATTCTTGGGCTTTGTATTCAGACAAAGACTTAAACCATTGGCCCCCCAATTCTCAAGACTTGGACTGAATTATACCATCCGCTTTCCTGGTTCTCCCACTTGCGTATTGTGGGACTTCTTGGCCTCTAAATCCACATGAACTAATTCCTATAATAAATCTCTTTTAATATATATCTATATATGTATATCCTTTGATTCTGTTTCTCTGGAGAACCCTGCCTAATATACTGTAATATTTTTATTTGTGTCTAATCAATTCTATAATTATTTGACCACATATTTAGAAACATAATAGGTGGTTGGTGTTCCTCATGTATTTAAATCCTAAACCAATGGTATTGATTAACCCTAGTAAAACTTCAAGTGTTATTCTTTAACCTTTAAATCTTAGAAATGTTAGCAAGATGGAGCTATTTTATCAAGTTACATATAATGTTCTTTATGTGTTATAAAGATTCTTTTACTTTTTTAAGTTATGGTAGAAACTCCATGTCATTTGTGTGTGTATGTGTTCATCTATTAATGTAATTGTTTTGGGTAATTGCCACGTGCAAGGCATTGTTCTAGATACTGAGGATAAAGAGGTGAACAAGCTACATGAATGTTTTTTCATCAGGAAGTAGATAACAGTGTTGAGGAGACAGATAATATAAACATAAACAAACAAAACAAACACACAAACCAATGAATGAAGTTATTTCAAATAGTGATGATTGCTATAAAGGGGAAAAATAAAAACAGAATGAGAAATCAAGGGCTACAAGTCCTGGAAATTACATCTTATATAAAGGATGGGATGATGGGGGAGGTGGTTGAGCAAGGTCCTACGTGATGAGAAGGAGGTAGCCGTGTAGAGATCTGGGGCACAGTATGAATCACAAACCTAGCACACATGTATTCATTGAACTAATTTGAATTTTGAGCTAATTTCATTGAACTAATTTTGAATTTTGAAGGAACAGACTGATGATACTACATGATGTAATCAATGTTTCATAGCATTGAATAGCAACTCGATAACAGAGCCAAAAATGCTACTAAGAAAGTGCATCCCAAAACAGGAACAGCCTTTTTAGACGCTGTTTTTCTCTAGGTATGTGCTATGGATATGAATGATCTGCATATACTAATTGATGAGTGCATATTGAGGAGGTGTTCATACTTCATTTGTGTTTCTGGTGCAAATTATAATTTTATTTATTTATTTTTTTCCCCCAAAGCCCCACTAGATAGTTGTATGTCATAGCTGCACATCCTTCTAGTTGCTGTATGTGGGACGCAGCCTCAGCATGGCCGGAGAAGCGGTGCGTCCGTGCGCACCCGGATCCGAACCCGGGCCGCCAGCAGCAGAGCGTGCGCACTTAACCGCTAAGCCACAGGCCGGTCCTGGTGCAAATTAAATAACGATATATGTCATGCCTAGGATGTTTATTCAAGGAAAAGTATCTGTTTTTCTGATGTGGAAATATGCATTGACTTGGGACTCAGAAAGAGCTGATTTTGAATCTTGACTTTGCTTCTCAATAGTCATGTCCTTTGCAAATAGTTTAACTCAATCCTCCACTTTCTCATCTTTCACATGGGACTATTGAAAATTTGCCGTAGGTCTACTCAATAAAATGCATGAGATAAGGCATATAAGAAACTTACTTCAATGTCTGGTCCATTACGTGGTGGTTAGCAATAGTGGGTAGTTAGTATTACTATGGAAAGAATCACAGAGTGTTGTAGTATTATTTAATAGAAGATAGGATTGTATAGGTGTAGATGAAAGTGTTCCTTCAATAATTTCCCCTTTGTAACAGATATATACTCCCTCTATAGTTATTTTACCTGACACTGTCTGAATCTACATTTATAGAAAATTTGTTGGTGCAATAAATACTGCATTACATGCTTAACTGATCAATTTTCTCAAATTTACATAATTATATAGTTAGATAAAAATATACAGATAATATAGAATGTGAAAGGGAAAACCTAGATTAATATTACTCCTTTAAAAAATGTGAATACACAGCTAGACCTAAAAGTCAGTATAAGCCAACAGTAAGGAAGAACATCTGTAATATCATTCTTCATTAGTAGAAATATAGTTTATACTTTTTATACTTTATATATTTTTAGTAGATTTTTAGTTTTCTGAAGGATTCTGTGTTGGGAAGAATTAGCAACACTTCCTGAGGGAAACAAGGATGGTGAATAGGTGAAAAAACACGTCATCTGAAGTATGCTTGAGAGTAGCAAAAAAAAAAAAAAAAGACATGGGAATTGAGAGCATGACAGCTGACTACGCATTTGTGAGGATACAACAGAGAAGAATTATTGAGATTATTCTGTGTAGCTCTAAAGGTAAAATTAGTATCAACTGCAGGAAGTTTGAGGCAAATATAGACTAAAAATTAAAGATAGATCACAAAAGAACGGGCTCCCTTTTAGAAATCAAATCCTGGGAGTGTTTAGTAAGATGGGATAATCATCCATTAGAAAAGTCATAATCAGGGGCTGGCCTGGTGGTGTAGCAGTTAAGTTTGTACATTCTGCTTTGGCGTCCTGGAGTTCACTGGTTCAGATCCTGGGCATGGACCTACTCACTGCTCAGCAAGCCATGCTGAGGTGGTGTCCCACATAGAAGAAGTTGTCCTACAACTAGGATATACAACTATGTACTGGTGCTTTGGAGAGAAAAAAAGAAAAAAGAGGAAGATTGGCAACAGATGTTAGCTCAAGGCCAATCTTCCTCAAAAAAAAAAAAAAGTCAAGTCATAATCAGACTTCCTGTTCTAGGTTCTAAATTGAACAGCATAACCCCTATGACTCTTTCAAATTAAGATATGATAAAATGTAAACAATTAATTTGAACTCAGAGTTCTTCATTCTTTGATTAATCTTGGGAAGGCTAAAAATTTATCCCATCTTCTGGACTCTGAATCTGAAGTAACATCGATGGGAAGTGTCATTAGCCCTCAGGTCCCTGCGTGGTGTACTCAGTTGTCTGCATCTGAAACAAGAAAGGGACCAAGGAACAAAGTTGCCCCTTCACTGTCTCTGATGAGTTTTCCAACAAACTTAGAATTAATTTTAAGTTGGAAAAATTTTATTGGAATTACTGAAGAGTAACCTTGCTTCTTTTCAGCATAAAAAACAATGACTTTGTCATCACCTGTTGCAAAAACTAGGTGAATACCTGAGTCTCCAATTGCTTCTCTTATTTATCAGCATTTATAAAGGTACCATTCAACCTCAATATAAATAATGCAATTCTAAACTAAAGTGAAATTCATTGTCATTTTCCCAGTATAAAACTTTTGGAAAATAGAAAATTAATGATTTTAGGGTAAATTACAGCTCAAAATCACTGTTTCCTGTTTTCTATGATTAATAAAAATCGTATGATTTTTTTTTGGCAAAAAAAATTGAGGGTGTATGTGGGCTTCTTTATTTCTTTTGAATGCTATTTCTAGTGAAAATCACACTTATGTGGCTATCTGAATTTTTAAAACATATTAGCCCTCAACTTACTTTTAAATATAAAAATTATTAACTCTACTGAAATTCAGAAAAACATAATTATTTTTACAGAAGATAAGAATTGAATTCATAAGTTGAAAGAGGAGTCAATATTTGCTGCCGCTTGTGTAACAAGTTGATTTTTGAAATGACAGGGGGAACAGTTTTAATTATTATCCTTCTGTTAGTGTTGATTCTTAGACCATAAGACCAAATATATCTGAGGACAATAAAATAAAAAACATTCTTAAATAAATGATTCATAATTATTTTTATAGTAGATGTATTAAAATAATTATAATAGTAAAGTAATAAAATAATACACACTTTCAGAAACATAGCTATGACAAAAGACAATATGAATATAATGTATGCCTATAAATAATTGTAAACTGTCGACTCTAAAATTATTATACAATATTTAAATATTTAAGAAGCCTACAAGACTATTATAAACAACTCACCAAGAGGATGTCTCTCTACGTCTTCCTTGAGTTTTTTTGTTATTGTTGTTTTTATCCTTGTCCGTTTCAGGTGAGTCACCTGTAGGAATCAGTCAGATGTCAATACTAGCAATCCACCTGAGCTATTTTATATTTCTTTTTGGATACTTAAAGATAAGAATGCAGGATATTTAAGTGCCATAAAAGCATTTTTCTATAAAATTAATATAGGAGAAACATAACTACCATTTACTAGTCTTGTGAATTACCAGTAGACAAATCAGTTACCTTCATCTGCCCAAGTCTCAGATTCTACATCTATGATGAGAGTACCAGTGCCTTCTTTGCATGTTATTGAAAAGATTAATAAGATATATTTTAAAACACTGATTACAATATTGTGATTCACCCATTTATAATATATTACTTTATTTTGAAACAAAAAATAAAATATCTCAAGGAAAATACAATATAGTTACAAATGATTTAGCTTTTCCTTTGTGGAGAGTCTGATAAGGTCCCCACATCTATGCACCAAAACATGGGATGCATTACATAGACATAGTTACAGAATTTGGTTCCTATGGAGAAAAAGTTTCCAGGGAGAAGATCAGTCTAATGATGTGATGAATTTTCTTGGGGGGGGTGGTGGTGATTAATTGATTTCAGTGAAGCTTGAACTCACCAATGTCTATTCAGGAGTAGAAAAAATATGCCAATTATTTTCACATAGAATTTAAATCAAAGCATTGTTAATCAAGTATCAAGAATCTGATAAGGAAACAAAAAAAGCACACTGACACAAGTATCCCATAAGTGATAACCCTCAGAAAAAAGTTACCTCCTAGGGCAGTGAGAACAAAGCAGAGTTTGGGCTAATTGAAATTTAAGGTGTGGAAGGAAGGGTGTAGCATGATTAGGTTGTTTCTGTGAATGCTGGAAATACTGCCAACAGGAATCAAGTGGAGGCATGGGAACAAACTGCCACTGCCAGAGTGAAAAAAGCATTGCTGAGGTGAAGCTGACGGGAGCAAGCAGACAGAAAGGAGCATGTCACTTCTCTCTCTCTGCCTGCCAGTCTCCCTCTACTGCCTCCTAAACATGGAGTCTAACTGGGAGGCGCTGGCAAAGCTGTGGTGTAATTTTCAAAGTTTCTGCCCCAGCCAAGTATGTAATTGTGGGTTTGAATTTGAGAGATGATAGCTTAATAAGAAGCACAAGGTTGATGAGAGGTCACCAGGAATGTGCTAAAATACAGATTCTCAACTTGATGACTGAAATCATTTGGGAGGCTTGTGAAAATACAGATGCCATGTTCCAGCTCCCAGAGTTCTGATTTAGTCTAGGTTAGCCTGGGAATATGCAGGTTAACCAGTATTTCAGATGATTCAATTTCAGTGCATTTTGAGAAGGAATCATTGTTTGAGAAGGAATCATTCCAAGGAACTTCAAGACTGGATGGTGGCATGGCATATACCATTTCACACTTGATTTTTTATAATTCTAACTGTGGAGGCAAAAATTAAACAATCCAAGTTTTATTGGCTGTCCTCAACTTATAAATAGATCCTTAGTCAAATATTAATTTTGTAGCTTGGTTGTTTGTAGTACAATATGTATCTTAAACCCCTCCGTGGTTTTGAATTCACAGACCATATCAACAATGTTGAAATATTAGTGGTAGCTTATGGCAGTTATTCAGGTTGCATTTTGGGTTATGCAGACCTGTCTCAGATTCTTAGTGTTGTATGTGAAGACAGGAAAGTTTAAATTAGATAGTTGGGGTCATATTATTTTTTCTTTCCATTTTCCTTTGGTCCATAAATAACAGAAGCGAAGGTCCCTAGATGGAGGACAGGCCCCACAAACATAATTCCTCTGGTTACTGGAGACTAACAAAGAGAGAGAGGAGGAGTGCTCATCTTGGCAGCCTGTGAGTCCTCAGTGGGCGGCAAGTTACACAGCGATTCTGTCAGAAACACCAGCAGCTTCAGCAGTACCATCATGGTTTTGCACTCTTAGGCAGCCCGAAGAAAGCTACATAGGTATTGTTGGAGCCTTTTCTCATCAAATGCTGGACATCTCTGAACATTACTTGCACATCTAAATCATGATATTCAAAATTCAAATTCATACAGAGAGTCACACTTATAAGAATCTTTTGAATTTGTTTTAACAAGTTTCTCCTTAAATGTTTTACTTACTTATTTGATCTGTTTTTCAGTAACTACAGGCCCAAGAGAGTTTTTCCTCTGGCCCTGGTTCATTTAATCTGCAAAATATCTAATGTTTCCCAGTGAACACTACCTGTACTACAATGGTTACTGTTGTGTTATTAATGTGGAATAAACACTTAGAAAACACCATGTTTTAGGCTGAAGTCCATGTAAGTAGGATCTGGGTTAAAGAAGGAGCTTGAGATCACTATAACAGCAGCAAGTATGCTTAAAGAATCCATCTGTTCCCAAATGAGCAGTCACTATGTAACAACATCCTTCTGACAGGTATGGTTAGTAATCAAAACAAAATAATCTCACATTTAAAAGGTAACAGCCATTTCATGGAAAATTGCCTTCCAAAATACATAGAGAGCCAACAATAATATATTACAAGTATACAAATTGCCTAAGTGGTCTCCAGTTGCCTTTTAGATACATTTGAAAGGGGGTATTTATTTGCTTGCATTGTATTAAATGTTCTATTAAATTAGCTGACACCTACACAGATATTATCTTCAGTTCACAATGGATTCCAGAAGCACAAGTGAGAATTTTTGTATTTCCAATTACCAGATGAGAAAAGCAATAAACAAATGAGGAACTTTTTTCCAGGAAGAAAATTGAAGTTAAAAAATAAAGTGACTGAATGAAAAGTCATATCATCTGGGAAGTTTGACTTTGGAGTTTTCATTATTTCTTCTGTTTTTCTCTTAGCACCAGTTCCCCTCATAGGTATAGGAAAAATTAGCATCCCTAGTCTAAAATAACAAGTAAGATCTGTCATTTCTGTGAGAGCTCATGCATGCTGACACTTATCTAATAGAAGGTATAGATACACAGTTATAGACACAAAAAATTCCTTCAGTATATTCTTGGTTGCAAATGTTAAAATTGACTACCGTAGAGCCATTTTAAATAGAGTTGGCGCTACCTTTCCAGAGACATTGCTTTGCCGTCTTGAACCTTGGACTGGGCCAAACCTTTGGACTAGGCCAAATGGCAACTGTTTTCAAGCAATTGTTTGAGAAGTCAGCAGGAGAATGGACATCCTGATCACAAAGACTGATTGTGGACTTTCTGAGGATAGAATCAGTAGTCAATAAATGTTTAGCCAAAACTAGCTTCTGCTTCCAACTCCAATTAAAATTCTTTGTAATACAACCTCCCTTCTTTGCTTTTATAAAGCCACTGACTTTTACTTCCGGGGGGGGGACACTATTTGGGTTTCTACCTGAATCCGTGCTGCCCCAATTTCAATTCTTTGATCCCAAATAAATGCGTTGCCTCTTAAACTGATTTCTGTTTTTGCAGGTTGACAGAGAAAGCATTCAAAATTTATAAAAATAAATTATCTTTATATATACATAGATAAAAGTTGTAAGATTTACATCAAAAAAAGTAATGGTGTTAAATGTGTATTTTGAGATAACAGACAATAAATATTTCTATTATCCCCATTATCTATTTTGATTGCAATAAAATATATAATACTTTCAAAATAAATGTTTAAACAAAAAAGACAAATCAAGTCATTTTCAGCAATGTTAGAAGTAAATAATATCAGAACAAAAGGTACGAGAGTGTTAAAAACAAAAAACAGTACCTTCCTCTCTCACCTAAGGAAAAGAAAAGAAAATATAGTCAACAAGGGACAAGACATTAAGCCAGTGTCTTGGGATTGCTGCTGCTAGGGAAGAGAGGAGACAGTGACTTTGTGGGGGAGTGGACATATGTCTGGAGGAGGAACAGAAACACTTGTAAAGGCCACACTCCTGAGACACAAGCCCACTAAAATACTAAGATTTGGTCAGATGATTATAGAATACACCTCTTCCCTCATATCCTACCACTGCAATAACAGGGCTCCAGAATAACAGCCATGGATTATACCTGAAAGTGCCACAAGATCCAGACTCACTCAGAGGAGAGTGTGTGAAGGGAGGTGAAAACAAGAACACTAGAGGAATTTGAAGTCTCGGCTACCAACAGCTACAACAAACATTAAACACAGAGAAGCCAAATGAAAAAACTTCTAATAGTCAAACTAGAACCATTAGAGCAATAAAATAAATAATATGAAAACAAAACAAAAAATAATGTAGCATTGGATTATAATTCAAGTTATAAAATAAATATCCATGCTTCCATAATGGTCTAAAAAATGTCAAAATAAATAAATGGGGGATAATAAGGAAATTTCACATATAAAATAATTCAAAATATTTGTGTAGATATCCTCCTGCAAGGCAGTGGAGCATAACTCCCACCCCTTAAGTGTGGTCTGAACATCATGGTGTCCATCCAAAGAGTACAATATGAAAACGGGGGACACAGTGTAACTTTAGTCTAGAGTAACCTTGCAAACACTGCCTCGGGCAGGTGATCAAGGTCAACATCAACAGTGATGAGCCATATTAGTCACATTTACCTTTGACATGATGTGAAGAGAATGGTCCTTTACATTTGTGGTCTTCCTCCTAAGAACCCATAACTTCAGTCTAATTATTAGAAAAACATTAGCAAAACCTGATTGAGAGACATTCTACAAAATACCTGACCAGGACTCCTCACAACTGCCAAGGCCATCACACAAAATGAAAGTCTGAGAATTGTTCCCATGTAGAGAAGACTAAGGAGACATGATGACCAAATGTAATGTGGTATTATGGATGGGATCCTGAAACAGAAAAAGAGCATTATAGAATAACTAAGGAAATTCAAATGAAGTATGATATTTAGATAATAATATGTCAATATTGGTTTATTCATTGTGACAAATGTATCATATCAATCTAATATGTTAACAATAAGGAAACTGGGTATGAGGTACACTGAAATCTTCTGTACTATTTTTGCAACTTTTCTGTAAAGCTAAACCTTTTCTTAAAAATTCTATTTTAAAAAAGTAAAAACAATATTCCAAAAAAATTCCAAGATATTCCACAATCAGATTCACTTCCTTATTTATGCCTTAAATTTTATAATTCTGTATTGTTCCAGGGAAAGTGATTATCCTCATCATCTGCTTCCTAGAAATTCTGAACATAAGGCCCCTAGCTCAGTCTATCAGTTGACTGCTCATGCTGGCTACATTTGCTGGGAAGCATGTACCCAGGAATCTATTCCTTGAGGCATTGTTTGCCAAGAATATCTGGTACAATCCTTTTCATTGATACTCTAAGGCTGACTGTCTTTGATATTTCTTCCAGAAGACTATTTCTGGCCAAAGGTTCTAGCTGGGAAAACTTGAAGGGAGAGCAGAAACCATCCAATGCTTCCAAGTCTGACTGTCTCAGGTTAATTTATCACAGAAACTGAAATAATCAGAATGGGAGAAAGTTGAATCCCTTATGGGGGATTATAGTGCATGAGGGCATAAGCCTACCCCTAATTATTTCATAAGGACTTAGTCAATGATTTCCCTGAAGGGAAGAATAAATTCCAGACAGCAAAGCCATGAGACAAATTTTCTGCCTTTAAAATCTATTTTACAAGGGTATGTACAACCAGAAATAAAATCTTCTTAGATTAAAAAAAAAAAATCTTAGGGACCGGCCCGGTGGCATAGCCGTTAGGTGCGTGCGCTCAGCTTTGGCAGCCCGGGGGTTCACAGGTTTGGATCCCGGGCGCGCACCGACATATCGCTTGTCAAGCCATGCTGTGGCGGCATCCCATATAAAGTAGAAGAAGATGGGCACAGATGTTAGCCCAGGGCCAATCTTCCTCAGCAAAAAGAGGAGGATTGGCATTAGATGTTAGCTCAGGGCTGATCTTCCTCACGCACACACACAAAAAATCTTAGAGTTGAGAGAGAGAAAACAAATTTAGTTCCCACTCCTATCTCCATTCATATTGTTTCACTTCACCTCAACTCGTTATTCCTAGAGGTATCTTTTTTAGTTTGTTATTTGTGCATCCTTTTAGTGTTTGTGAAAATATAAGAAAATATGAATATGTATCCCCCCATTTCTTACACAAAGACAGTATAATACATGCACTCTTCTGCACCTTGCTTTTGTCAGTTTGGCGACGCCTCAAGAGCTCGGTGCAAAGCGGAGTTCTGCTGATTTCCATTGCTGGTGCCTATCCTGTAATGTGGCTCAGATACTCTCTGCCCTTGCTTCTTCAGAGTATTTTCCATGTCCTCTCTTCTTCCATACCCACTACAAACTTTCTGTCAGCTGGTTCCACTTGTTCATATTTTGGGATACAGAACATCTGGTTAATTTAAAGAGTCCCATTGTTAGGTTTGAATGGAGCCGTTACACTCAACCATGTCATAACCACAGAATTCCCATCACTTCAAATCAGCTGTAGTAAGATGATTGGGGTTATGTGGAAATAGCTTGGTCATTCCTACAAAAATGGTATCAGCCAGGGATGCTCCCTGAATACAGGCTGTGGGACTGGCTGTTTCTATCAGATGAGTAGTGAGCGTGAGAGAAAACTTGATTGGTTTACCTTTGTACATAGCTTAGTTTTCTCTTATCATCTGTTACCTGTCAAATAAAAGAGAGATGATTAACATGACATTCTAGATTTTTTTGGAACTGGCTCATTCTGGCTTTCCAGCTTCGTTTCTTATTTCTCACTTCTCTAAGAACTATGTTGTAACCACTTCAGTATAACAAATCCCGTTCCCTGAAGATATTCAACTTTTGTCATACTTTTCCCTGGCTTTCCTTTCAGTGTGAAATATCATGAAATTTTCCCTCATCTTCTGAATCAATATTAATTATTCCTTCATCTGAAAACCCAAAGGTCCGTATTTTTATTTCTACTTCATATAGACTAGAAGAAATTATAAGCAAAGATTGATAAAATGAATGTATAGAACATAAAATATATAAAAGGTTAACTTGGTTCTGTAAACTCATGAAAACTTATAAGTACTGCTGATTAATTGCTCCTCCCACTGATACTGGTCAGGACAGTTCAGGAGATAAATTGAGTGAATATATGTCTGTAATGACATGTGTATTTTTTTCATTGGCGTTGTTGCTTGGGAGAAATCGTGGATTGGTAGGGGCAAAAATTAAGTACCCTATTGCCCTGACTAGTTTAGCCAGGACTTCTGTCAGCCGCTAAGTTTGGTCTCCCTACCCTGAATACTTTTTAGGAGCTTTGAAACCAAAAGGAAGAAGTAGAAAAGGCAGTCAGTAAAGTACATGGCAAAAGCATTAATTTCTCTTCTTGTTTTTGCTAAGTGCAAGGGAGACAGATACTTATGCAGATAAGTCACCAGAAACAACTCTATTCAGGAATGACGCCCATTTGGAAGTGACTGCAGCTTGACAGTTCCACCTTGAGAACCAATTTCCAGTTCACTCTGCAGTTGCTGAACACAAAATTGCTTCATTTCTCAGGGAACTAAAAAAGGATTTCCATATCCTTTAGTTGTACAGCCTACCAATATGTTACATTGAGTCTATTCAATTTGTACTGATAGGTCCAGGTTTAAAATTTAAAAAAAAATTAATTGGAGCATGTATTTGGGGATGTTATAATCCAGCTTCCCAGGAGTTAATCTGGTTATTATACCCCTTTAAAAAATGCACTCTGAATACCATGCATTCATTCTAAACAGTTATTGCTCAATGGATCAGGGAAATAATTGAAAATACTGAACTAATAATGTTGTAATCAGTTTAGTCATTTACATTGAGTATGGCACTATGAACCCTAACTATTGCAGGGTAGAAATTCAGGGAGAGTTAACCAGATATTGGCTCAATTGTAGAAACAAGATTGGATTCTAGAAGATGAAAACCAATGTAAGGAAGTAAAAAGCATCCAGAAATCTCTAAAAATGATAATGTATAGATACAGATACTGTAATAGACACAGATAGCAAGAATGAGGGAGGAGATAAACTATACTGAGTTCGACTACACTAATACAAGAGGAGGGAACCTGTGCAGCTGGGATTAGAGAACAAATATTTTGAAAACAAAATGGAGGCTGCAAGAATTATAGGAATTTTGAATATTAATGAATATATTTTGTTATAGGTATATTGTCTGTGGCTGGGTTGACCTGAATGGAGGTGGAGGGGCAGGAAAGAAGAAAGATATATGAAGATATACATACAAACATCTACCTAGGCAGAAATCAATTTTACATCCCTGTTTACTGATGGTCATGCAGCTTTAGTCTGGACCAGGATTTATCAACCTTTCCACTATTGACATTTTGGACCAGATAATTCTTTCTTACGAGGAATTGTCCTGTGAATTCTAGGAAGTTGACCAACATCCCTAGCGTTTACCCATTAGTTGCCAGTAGCACTCCCTCTCCAGTTGTGATAATCAAAAATGTCTGCAGACATTGTCAGATGTCCCCTAGGGAGTAAAATTTCCCCCTCCCTTTGAGAACTACTGGTCTAGACCACTTCAGTGTCTGAGAACCCACATGTCTGCCCGTATGGCTGGTGGCCCCAAAGTGGATAGTAAGTAGGTAGTCTCTGATGTTTGGGAATTTATCTTTGCAATAGTAAACCAGCAAATATTTTTTGCATAGTAGTAGAACTTACAAATATTGCCAGTGTTACTGGCCTTGAAGAAAGAACAAAAACTTGGGTGCAAGAGGGCAAAAACTGCCCCATTAATTTCTCCTGAAGTCACGTAGAACATGACCTCTTGAGATTCCTAAGGTTTCTATGGGCCTAGTTGGGCCACAAAAATTAGCAGCTAGACTACTGTGTCAGATCAATGCCCCACAGACTAAAGAAGCACGTTTCCATTCCTGATTCATGGACAAGGACAAGAGAAATTTCCCTTCTTCTTGCTCCTCCCTCGCTGCTAGCGGAGGGGACAGGACTATCTTTTAAGTACAGGAATGAGGACAAGGGAACATATTTTACTAGGAAAGAAAGAAAATCTGAGAAGTAGCTATAAAACAGTGACTGAGAATATTTGCCTGATGCCTAGGCAGCTTTAATCTAGACCAGATTGAATAATTTACTGAACTGAATATGTACAATGAGGCTGTGTTTCTAGTAAAGTTGGAATTAAGTAAATAGTTTTTCCCATTGACAAGAAAGAATGGGTGACCTTCATTGGAATCTGTCTCTTCCTTTGATAAATGTAACCAAAACATCTGCTTACTAAATGCTCTATAATGTTGCAGAGCTCAATATCAATTTAGCATTGTTGTGTTTTGTTCACTTCTTGTGTAGGTGAAAAAACTGAGCTTACCAGAATACATAAATGTGTTCACCAACCGCATAAATAGTATATCTGTAAAGATCAGAATGAAAAGGACTTCAAACTTACATACAGAAAAAAAATATAACAGGTTAATGAACAGGGGCTATTTTCCCTTTTTTGGGTAAAGAGGAATCATTTGCTACCTGATACAAATACTGTCATGCCTGGCCCAGATCCCCTGGGATTCTTTTACCAGTTTGTTTGGTGGGTGACCATTCTCTAGCTCTTGTGCACACTTTGGCTAATCATCCACATGTGCACTTGTCTCTGAAGTATTGCACTTGGGCTGATTGAAACCATCTTTTGTGGTGATGTCTGGAGGTTACACAGCCTGACCCTTGGATTGCTGAGATCTATGACCGACTAGGGTTGTAGTTGTATGTGTTGTGTAGTTGTATATGTTGACCAGCCCCCTTGCCTCAGGATAGGAAAGATTGTATGGTGCAATTTATGCTCCATAGCTCCCAGCTGGATCAGGTTGAAAATAAACTTCACCTCAGATCACAATTTTGTGTAACTTCACTCTCTTGCTTCTGTCACTCCCTTGCTGGGATCTCCTGAAAACATTTGCTCAAAAAAATCCCTTGCATACAAATCCCTGTCTCAGGCTCTGCTTCAAGTAATATAACCTAATACACTGACTTAAGTAAAAGACTGTGTCTCATAAGTCCCTGCCATTTTTGGAAAATATTAATTGAATCTGTGTCCACAATAATAAATAGCAACCATTGACATTCTGATATTCTTGTGAAATTCATGAATTTTATGATTTAATGGAAAGCTCTAACATCAAACTAAATCCAGTTGACAAGGAATATGTAAACATAATCAAAATAAGTTAGCATTAGACTCTTCAGGGCTTTGGGTATTAGTGTCATGTATTTGTAAGGTTTTCTATAGATATAATAGAAAGTCAGCAATGTGATATGATTTGAAAAAGACCTTTAAGACCACCACCCAAATACCTTCCTCTTCTACTTAATCTTCTCCATTATCATACTAAAAGTTTAAATAATCCATTTTATGGATTCAATTATTTCTATAAAATAATTGCCTTATCTAAATTTTTATTTTTATTTTTGGTGAAGAAGATCGGCCCTGAGCTAACATCCATTGCCAATCTTTTCCTCTTTTTGCTGAGGAAGATTAGCCTTGAGCTAACATCTGTGCCCATCTTCCTCTATCTTGTATATGGGAAGCCGCTACAGCAGGGCTTGCTGAGCAGTGTGTAGGTCCGTGCCCGGGATCTGAACCCATGAACCCTGGGCTGCTGAAGCAGAGCGCACGAACTCAACCACTATGCCACCGGGCCGGCCAACAAAATTTTTAAGTTAAAAATTTTAATTCATGAAAACAAAATAAACACACCCCTTAATGAATTGGAGATATGTAAGTCCACTGCATGTCAAAGTGGTTATAGACTAAAAATCATGATCTTTTTAAGTTCTCTAACTGCCATTTTGAAATAAAAATTGTTCAAAATTATTTTATTGCTGGCATATTTATTCCAAAAGGATTATTCAAAATAATAAGTATATCAAAATTCCTATCAAAGGAAGAATTTATTTTTAGCATTTAATAAACTACACGAACATATCTGATGCACCTACGTTTGATCAATACTTCAAATATATCAAAATTATTTGCAGAGTAAACAAGAAACTTACTTTCTTCTTTATCTTTCCTTTTTGTGATATTTATCCCAGTGCTGGGCTTGTTGGCTTCGTAATATAAGTTCAGTTCTTGAATGCTGCTTTTGTACATAAGGATGCAACAGCCAGATTTTTTTTTTTTCTGGTGACAATTTGTAAAGCATCTATGTTAATGAGTATAATAAAAGACTTTATTTTTCAGACTTTGAGCATACAAGGTAATGAGGACTAGTTCTGATATTAAAACAATTTCAATTGATGAATACACTTTTATGTTTGATTTTACTGAAGTATTAAACCTCTTCTACTTACTATGAACTGTGACAAGCAATAGTTTTATAAAGATGACAGATGAATAACTAGGATTTTGGCACTTGAATTTTTCACCTGTCCCTTTTTTCCTCAACTGCCTGAAGAAGGACAGACAGGGAGGGAGGGATGGAGGCAGGGAGAGAAGAGATTCTTTTTTTCTTTCTAATAGCTAAAACTGAAGCAGAAATAGGTTTTTGTAGTCTGCAATGTTCATGTGCTAATTTTTTCCTGTGAGCAATTTTCTTGAAATATATGTAAAACACTAATTTGAGTTGTTATTTTTATGTGCTTCTTGCTGGAATTCAATAAGAGATTATTCAGATTTTCAGTGTGTTGGTCACAAATCTGAATTGAGCACCTATAGCGATACTCATTTTTAAAATTTACTTTCAAAGATGTTTACATTTCCTATTTTAATTATCTACCATTCAAATGAATAACATATTAAGGCATACCTTTGTTCCTTTGGTCTTAATGTATTTTTCACTGGTTTTTTACTCTCTGAGAGCTTGACTGAAAAAAAAAAAATAGTATTGATGCAGAAGAAGAGGAAGCAATTTTTGAGCAGGAGACACTGCCAGAGAATACAGCCCACAACCTCCTATGTGGTACTCCTTTAGAATAGATAAGTTACAAAACTTTTGGAATGGAGCTCAAGGAGGGAAATTAATCCCTCCCTGAAGTCTTGATTCTATGCTGATAACTCCAAGCGAGGTGTGCAAGTTACACCATTCACCTAGAGGCAGACCACAAACCTTACTTAATCCCCATTTTTATCCATTTTGTGCCAAAGCATATATTAGGTTCTTAACATGCATTATCTTACTTATTCCTCAAATTAATCCTCTAAAGTAAGTAAGCATTTATTTTCACATCATACAGAAAATAAATTGAGTCTCTGATAAGCAGTGAAATGTGTCTCAGGTCACTTTCATCCACTTTTTTCCTAAGAATATCAATATAATCCATTGTAGACTCTTTCTTGGATCATGTGAGTGGAGGGAAGATAGGTCAGGAAGGGGAACCACCTATGGATAAAATAGGGGATTCTCTCCTAAGCGCAGGGTCCTGAGACAAAGTGTGACACAAAAGCCGCCCTGTGAGTCTGGTAAACTAATTAACTATGACAGGAATTTAGAATTGTATTCTGTGTACAAAACAGAAACATTAAAATTTGGAATTGTATTCTGTATACAAAACAGAAACATTAAAAAATTTTACAATAAGAGATTGATATGATTTAAAAAGCAAATGAAAACTAACAAAACATTGGAAGAATGAGGGTTCTTCTTCCTAGACTAAGGGGAAACACAGGGAATTGTTCATACTTAAGCAGGTTATAAAGGTGAAGCAGTGTTGCAGATGCAGGAACTCTTATTAGGAAATTTAAAGGAAGAGGGAAAATACAATTGGGTATAGCTGAGGACTCTGCAGCTTTCTATGGATCATGTTACAGCCATCATAAATGTATTTTCTATAAATTAAATGAAACACTTCAGAAATATCCTCCTCTTCTAATATTAATCTAAATAATATTTTGTGAATGACACCACAATCTCAAGCAACAGGATTGAAACCTGGATTTATCTTTGATCTCCAGTCACCAAGGCTATTTTTCTTATCATACCCCTCAATTATTTCCCGTTTTCCATTTCTCCTACCCTCAGCTCAGAACATGGGCTAATCACTGCACTCTTGCCAGTTACATGACTTCCCAGCTAGCCTGTCTCCTTGTCTGTTCCAGTCTGTATCCCATAATCTTTTTGCTCTAACCTCTAAATCTCGTCTTTCTTCGGTCACTCCCTTTCCTTAAAACTGCAGTATTGACATGACACACAGGAAAAAAAAAGTCTCCGAGTTTTCAGAAAAATTTAATATCATCATGATAAAGTCACTAAATCTGATTACCAATTTTCAGAAAACCCAGGGAATAGATGAACATGTTACACACACGCACACACACTCATTGAGATGCAGTAAGCAAAGCCAAGACTCTGAGACACTCTACAGAACAAATGATCAATTTTATTCAATAATTTTATTGCATAGAAGAGAAAGAGAGTGAGAGAGAGAGGAAAGAGAGACCATGAAGAAAGAGAAAAACCATAGACTAAATACCTGTAATAAACATATTCAACAAATTGCAGTGCAGAGACCTTATTTGGATTCTGGTTTAAGTAAATAAAATATGTGAAATAATCTGAATACTGACTAGATATTTATTGATATTCAGTATGTATTGTTATTTGTATTACCAGGCATGTTTAAACATTTATGGCAGAAATAAAAAGATGTACAAAATGTGCATCAAACTCATCTAGCAGGGGAAGGGTATCTGTGTGTCTAGATGAATGTTTTTCAAGCATTGTTATGCATTAGAATCACCTAGAGTAATTGCTAGGCTCCATCTCTAGACTTTATAATTGAGTAGGTCAAAGATAGAGCCTGAAGATTTGCATTTATGACAAGTTCTTGGGTGATACTGATGCTGCTAGCACCACACCTTGAGAATCATTAGACAGATGAAACAACATTGTCCATGAGTCGATAATTATTGAAGCCGGGAGGTAGTTGAATGGAAGTTCATTATGTCGTTCTTTCTACTTTTGCATATATTGGAAATTTTCCATGTTTTTGAAGAGTTGAAAAATATCCAAAATATATTTATAGTGTTAGAATTCAGAATACTATTTAACTGAGAAATAGAAAGAGGATAGTGATTGGGAGGGCACAACAGGAACTTCTGGATGCCGTTATGTTCCATATCTTCACCTGGGAAACATTTACACGTTCACTGTGATAATTCACTATTCCTTGTGTTATCCTTTAATAAAATGTCTTGTAAAAAATAAATCCTATAGGATTAATCTCTATCAATTTTCTGGCATAATAGATGGATGGATAATATATTTAATATATTTTAGAGATTACAAAGATGAAGAAAACTAGCAAATGACAAAAAAACTACACTAAATATGGATAGACAGATAGATGATAGATAAATAGATTCACTGTAATATTTTCCTTACTGAGATTGAGTGCCTTTGGGGGATATTGGATGCACTGCTTAACTGGGGAATATGATCCAAGTTTATTCTAGCTTTAGAGCTGATAGCATGTCAGAGCACACCCCTGCATCTGCAACTCTTTGAGTGAGGATGCAAATGTGTTTCCCTTTTTATAAGAAAATATTAACGACAACAAATATGCCAGCCAGCCTGGCATTTCTCTTCTCCCTTTTACAGCAAAATACTTTAAAAAAATTAGTCACTACACTTGTGTTCTTCCATACCTTTCCTCTCACTCTCTTAAATTCTTCCCTATAGGTGCTTGTCCCTATCATTCTACTGAAGTTGCTCTTTTTAGGGGTAGTAGGGAGTGCCATGTTACCAATTCTAATGATCCTTTCTCAGTCTTTCCCTTTTTTGAACTATAGAGGCATTCGACATGTGCATTCATACCCTCCTCTCTGGAAATACATTTTTCACTTGACTTTATGGACACTTCCTGGTTCCCCTCTTCCCTCACTGGACAGTCCATTTTAGGATTATTTG
Source organism: Ceratotherium simum simum (assembly GCF_057802395.1). Taxonomy (NCBI): domain Eukaryota; kingdom Metazoa; phylum Chordata; class Mammalia; order Perissodactyla; family Rhinocerotidae; genus Ceratotherium; species Ceratotherium simum. The sequence goes on along the minus strand of NC_141910.1, from coordinate 4,409,772 downwards.
GTAATTTTCCTCATCTTTGTAATCTCTGAAATTTGGAGTGCCTGAGATTGAGACCCCAAACCTTTTATTTTCTCTTCACTTTATTCTGGTGGGATATTTGTTCCCATGACTTTAAATTCCATCTATATGCCGATGACTCCAAAAGGTGTATCTCTATGACGTATCTCTCTTCTGGGCTCTAGACTCATATATTCAAAACTTAATATCAACATTTCTAATTAGATGTCCCAGAGGTAATCTCAAATGCATCATGTGCAAAACAAATTGTGACTTTTTTTTTTTTTTTACCTCAAAACTGTCCATCCCTCAATTTTCCACATTAGTAAATGATGCCACTAGCTTTCAGACCTATAGTCAGGAAGAAACCTGTTTAAAGTTTAGTCACACTGAAGGGAATGTTAAGTAAGATCTTTCTTAGTCTTCTCACCCTTGGTACGGTTACAGTCTACTTAAATACTTCTTTGGCTTCTACCCAAGATAAGGAGTTTACAACTATAAACATAGAAGATATATAATAAAATAATATTTATTTTATTGTTTTAATGTGTTTAATTGCCCAATATACATAGTAAATGTAAAATAGACTAGCAAATAGATAGACATGGACTGGAACAGGATTGCTGTCTGCAGAAAGGAACACAATTCGTAATGCCTTTTTTGGCTTGACAAAGATGTGGTAGAGCACCTTATCACATTTTGAAAAGTTGTTAAAATGCACCAGATAGACCTCAAAAACTGCTACTTTTTTTCTCAGCCAAGAATAAAAATTTAATGGACATAAATCAATTGGTGTGATTTGCATATATAGAGAGATGTTTAGATATTAGCATTATGTGCTGTCATTAAAATTCTATTTGATGCTTAATTACAAGAAGGAGCTATAAGATATTTTTTTAAGCAATAGAAATACACAGTTTCAGGAGGAGATGAAGAGTGTCAGTGTCAAGATTAATAATAATTAGCAAGCTATATGAACTTTTAATGGAGGATCTAACTTAATCCAATAATATCCAGCAAACTTTACCTTAAGAAGTATTTTTTCATTTATTCATTCATTCACTCGTTCATTCATTTAACAAATATCTGTTTAACCACTCTTCCTGCCAGAAACTATTCTAACTTTTAGAGATAAAGCAATGAATGAAACATTCAATCATCTTGCTCTAATGGAGCTTGTATTCTAGCTGAAGAACACAGATGGTAAGCAAACACATGTAATGTATGAGGCGATAACAATGAAAAAAAATTAAAGCCAGTGTTTAATATAATATTTGAAGAGAGAGTATAGAGAAGCTAAGCAAATAAGGGATAGATGGGAAAGATATTCCAGTCAGAGGATACTGTCTTGTGCACATGATAAGGTAAGGACAGCATGCATATTTCAAGAAATGATGTGGCTGAGACAAAGATTACAAGATAGATGGGGAGCATTATAAGAGAAAGTTGAAAAAGAAGACCCATACCATTCTTAGCCTTGTAGGCCACTGTAAGAATTTTGCACTTTATCATAATGAAAGTAAAAGCTACTAAAAGGTTCTAAGAATGGAAAAGACATTGATTTTTTAAGAATATTAATTTCTGGGTACAGAGACTACTATTTCATTTTAATAGAGAGGATAAGGAAGAGGGAGATGAGGAATCAGTTATATTTGTTGGTTTGGTAGCAGAAAATAGAATAAGTTGCTGTTGTACAAAGCATCCATTCTGTTAATAATCTCCACGAATGGTTTGAGAAGGTATAGAGTCTGATGAGAAGGACATTGGAAGATATGTGACATTTTTTTCTTCTTAATAATTTACATTCTTGCTGTTTTATTTATGAATCTTGTACTGGTAATGAGTTGGGAGTTAGATCATTTATGTTTTCTCTTTTTGAAAGAGTTACTAGTTATTAATCTGAGCATAAGCCTGAGATAAGCCTTCCTTTGTCAGAGTGAAGCATTATGGGTTCTACTGCCTTCCCTATTGAAGTGTGTTGTTTTAGAAACGAAGTGTACTATGAACCTTCAACTATGTGGCAAAATCAGAAATATTCTATTTCTGATATCGGGTATGATTTTTTATTCATGATATAGGCAGGGTTTCATACCTAATTTATCTGATGAAATAGACAAAGTGATAGTAAAGAAACCTGAGAGAGGTGTGTGTGCTTGTTAATTAATTTGTTTGTTTACTCTGCCAAAGGCGAGAGGTGATTTGAAAAAACAGGATTTTGTTGAATGGGATCAAGAACAGGAAAAGGAAAAATAAACTTGCAATAGTACAAAATTTTCCTTCAGACTGGCACTGACACTCCCTTTCAAGCTGCCTGCTTATTCATGTATCCAAACCACACATAAGCTATCATTCATGGGACTTCTGACATGTCTTGTAGGGAGGGAACATTAATGTCACAGGCTGTCAAAAGCCTCAGCCCCACTACAGTTTACAGGGTGAAAGACTGTCCATCCTTGGCAGTGGCTAAATTGATTTCCGTAATTTTACATCTCTCCTTTAGGAAGTTTTTAAATGAAAACCAACAAACCATTGCAATTCCAGTATTTCCTAATAATGCACCGCTTGATTTATTACATCAATAGAATCTTACGGAATTTGTACTATGATGTAAAGGAGCCCATTTATGTGTTAAGAACCCATTTTTGGCATACATAAAAGCCATGGGGTTTATTTTACAATGTGCAGGGCCATTTATGTAGCAGTTGCTACAAATGCTTTAGCAGTAAACATGCAAACTATGCCTATTGTTAGTCTTTAAACGTATTGCTACTGGAAATATTCCTCAGTGTCTAATCCCTTAGTACATCAAACTGGATATTTTTTTCTTTCTTCTTTTTCTATACTAGACTTTATTTTTTAGTACAATTTTAGATTTACAGAATAATTGAGCAGATAGTACACAGAATTCCATCTACCTCCCCAAACAACCCCCTCAACTTTCTTCTATTATTTACATCTTGCATTGGTGGGGTACATTAGTTAAAATTAATGAACTAATATTGACACATCATTGTTAACTATAGTCCATGGTTTACATTCACCCTGTGATATACAGCTCTATGAGTTTGAAAATTGCGTAATATCCATCATTAAATTTTCATATAGAATAGTTTCACTAAAAATCCCCTTTTTTCACCTATTCATCCTTTCCCCCTACTCCCTGAACCACTGGCAACTACTGATCGTTTTACTGTCTCTATGGTTTTGCTTTTTCCAAAATGTGATATAGTGGAAATCATACAGTATGTACCCTTTTCAGATTGGCTCCTTTCTTTTAGAAATAGGCTTTTAACGTTTCTCTATATCTTTTTGTGGCTTGATAAGCTCACTTTTTATTATTAAATAATGTTCCATTTTTTACCTAATTAAAGCAGATATTGATAAAAAATATATTCATTATCCAGAATGTCTTTTTCTTAGGGGAAAAAAATCCATACAGCTGGTTCACTTTTCCTACTTTGTTGTCTCTCATGTGTAGAGTTGAGTGATGCTACAGGTGAATATGGCCAAAAGAAAGGGTATTATCAATGGGATCAGAGTGACAAGCTGAAAGGAAAAGAAAATAGAGCATAGACCTAAAGAAGATGGAATTTAATTAAAGAAAAGCTTGAGGTACAACTCAGATAGATGGTAGAGGTCATTATAATACCTCAAGACCACTATTCTTGATGACAAAAACAGAGAAGTGAGGCCACGTAGAGGTACAGGAGCTCTCAGAGAAACCACAAAGCAAGCTTGGCCTAGGAGGAGGGCTGGAAGTGGGAAATGGAGAAAGAAACTTTGATAAGTTATATTGAAAACACAATGTGTGCTTGAAGGCAGAGTACAACTTTAGTTTTTCTGTTTGTTTTACTTTAATAATTTTACCTCTTGAGGGTTAATGTTTATTCCATGGATTAGTCCTATGCATGCCCCCAAAATAGAGGAATGGGTTGGAAGAAAAGTTGGTTGTCTTTGCTACTTTATCTTAATTGCATTTAGGAATCACTTTTTTGCTTCCTTAAAAGAGAAAGAAAATAAATTGAAATAATAAAATATCACTATCTATATGCTTAGAGAGCAACAGACATAAGAAATTACTTGGAAAGATGAGGAAATGGGACGAACACAAAGAAGGTAGAATGCATTTCCACTACCTATATTTCAGATATGAATGGAGGGTAGGGCCGAATAAAACAAGAGCAGAATGAACTTCCTTGTCCTGAAGGCCATCTAGTGCCTACTAGCAAACAGTCTGATGCTCCTTGGTATAGTGAGTTCAAGGATTTGGGGGCTGATCAAGGAAAAATATATGACCATGTGGTGTCAGTAATACGTGCTTTATTTGGGTGGCACTTTGACAGGGTTGCATGCAAGGGGAAGTCCCTCACATCATAAGACCTTCCAGAGACAACCTAGAAGGGGAAGAAGGTTAGAGAACTCCCGAGGGAGAGGGGGTTTATGTATCTAGTTGATATCACTCAGCAGCAAGATGGGGAATCTCTGGGTCAGATTGTTCAGAAAGGCAGGAGTGGCCTGGGTTTGTCTTATTTGTGGCTAGCAGATGTTGGGTGCAGTTTTGTGGGTTATGTAAGGCAGGAAGGCACTAAATGGCTAAAAATATGCTTATTTGGGCTATTTTTAAAGCAACTGGAGGTATAAAATTTTCTGGCACCAGTGGGCTTTTGAGTAAACAGTCTCAGCCTACTGTGAAGAAATAAATAACATAGGGCCAATCTACAGGGGGCATCTTTAATCCATTTATATAATACATGGGCATTATGATACATGCAAGTCCTTCACTACACCCTACTTTCTTTTTTCTAGTATATGAGACAAATGGCTGAGGGCCTCTTGCACAAGGCTTCTTCCTGTACAGAAAGGTTTATTTCCAAAGATTGGTATTGAGGGCCTGTATGAATCTGGTCTAGCTATAGACAAACAGATAGATGATAGATGGATAGATAGTTGATAGATAAGATAGATGATAATAGATAGATTAGATATATGATTGATAGATAGACAGATATAGCTAGACAGATAGCTAGACAGGCAGATAGCTAGATAGATTATTCCTTGTAAAAATATAAATAACCTGGTTAACATTCGTTAATTGCAACCATTTGTGGTTTATAACTTGTTTGCATTCAGATTATTTTCCCTCTCACTCCTTCTCACTGGAATTAATTCTAGTTCTGAAGTTTACCTAAACTGGAGTGTTGGCATAGAATGTGTCCACTTCTCAGTCCTGATCAATGGTGCCCAAAATTAATTTACCTGCCATCCTATAGGCAAAAGTGATTGAGATATAAATTAGTGTAAGCTATAGGATATTTTTTTAAAGTTAGGTTTGTTGTACATCTGTGTTTGTAACTTGTTAAAATAATATCTACGCTGTATTTCTTTTATATCCCACTTTTGCTCCCAGCTTCCTCTTCATAGGGATGCCTGCCTTCTTTCTCTGCCTCTCAGTTGCCTCTGACGACTCTGTATATCTCTATGAAACTTCCTCTCCCTATTGAGCTGCAGAGAAACCCACCTTTTGAGTTCCTAGAGAAATGATTAATTTTACCCCTTATTCATTACTTTTTATCTACCATCTATTATTGTCAGACAAGATACGTGCATGTTTTGTCTCCCTCTGCAACATCCATTCATTCATTTAAATATATTTATTGAACGCCTACTATGGGTCAAACATTATCTTTTGCACTAGGAATATAGCAGAACACAAAACAGCAGAAATTTCTTCCTTCCTGGAGCTTATATTTCAGTGTCAAAGGAAGACAATAAACATGATAAATAAGTAATTATATGCAGTATGTTACATAAGGATACATGCTAAGAAGAAAATAATTAGGCACTAAAGGAGAATTGGAGGTATCAGGGAGGGAGGTAAAATTTTTAAATGTGATGACTTGAAAAGGATTCACTGAGAAGGTGAGAATGAAGCAAGGGAGCACGTCATGTGGATAGCTGCGGGAATGGCATATCGGATAGAGGAAACAGCAAGTTCAAGGTCTTGTAGGTGAGCTGTAGCTGTAGTTTTTGGGAAACAATCAGAAGCCCAGTGTGCAGAATGAGCAAGTAAGAGAATAAAAGATATAAAGTCAAGAGGCAGAGGCAGGGTTGAGGGAAAGGCAGATCACATAAGGGATTTTAGTTGAGAGCATAGATAGACTCTCTTTATTTTGAGTGAGATGGGAAAACAAAAAGCCTTTTGAACAGAAGAGTGATATAATTTGACTCACGTTTTAAAAGGATCCCGTTTTGCTGAGAAGAGACTGCAAAGGGAGAAGGACAGAAGGGGACCTGGTGGGAAAACTATTGTTATAATCAAGGTATGAGATGAAGGTACACTGGGGCCAGAGCAGTAACAGAATTGGTGGTGAAATGAGGTCAGGTTTGGGGTATATTTGAAAGTAGAGCCATCAGGATTTGATGGGAAATTGCATGCAAGGTAAGAAAGAAGGAGAATCAAGAATAAGCTCAAAGTTTTTGACCTGAGCAAACAGCAGCATCTTTTGTTCTCATTTTAACCTCTTCGCAAAATACCCAGCACATCTCCTATCCCCCAACTATTAGAATAGTATCTGATTGCCAGTTAAAATACCAATAAGTCTGTGTGATCCCCATGCTGCCTTTCATCTCTCCTCTTCCTCTCAGAACATTTGAAACCCTAAACTCAGCCTGTCCTATTTGAACCATGTGGTTTTGTCCTCCCGATTAGAAATGTAGCCTGTGCATTTGGCCTCCCCTTTCAGCCTGATCTCCGCTCCTTTGGCCAAGACACGTTCAGTGCACATGTTTGGTATAGGGATGTAATTAGGCCTCTGCCCTCTGCACCAAGCTTCTGAGTAGGGCATGGTGGACATCGATTGCCCATTTTTATCAGTGAGGATAGAATTAGGAAGAAACAGCAAAGATAAGATACAAGAATTAAAGGACATTTTTTCATCCTCTTTTTGGTAAATATTAAGTCTGAAAGGTCCCATCACCCAAATGACGTAGCTCTACTTGTGATGTATGAACAATACAGAATACCAATGGTGTCCTTGCAATCCATGCTGCTTGGTTTTTTGTCTGCCAAGAAAACGTTCCTTGGGCATTCTCACTTTTGCTTCTGCTAACCTTCTCCTCTACATTTGTGCTAGTAGTGCCCATCCCCTAAGGCTCAGCTCAGGCCTCTACTTTCATCCAGAAACCTCCTCTGAATGCCAGTAATGATTTTTGTTCCTCGAAGTGTCACAGGATCTTCCCCTAGAGAGCTTCTTTAGCATTCTCTTACACTGTTTAATACTAGTTAGTTTTCTCTGTGAGTATATGTGTGGCTGCCCCATATTTCATAATATAGGTGCTCTGTGAGGGGATAGACTTTGATTTCTCCATAATGCTGTGCACAAAACCAATGGCCAGTAAATATGGATTGAAATATTTCATTTCTTTGTCTCACCAATTTCCTTTAATTGAGCTTTTCTTTTTTTTTTTTTTTTTGGTTCAAGGTTACGAAGGAGAAAAAAGTCAATTTGTTGTCCTTCTTCCCTGAAAATGATCAGTGCCTCTATGTAGCTTTTTCTCCCCGTGCTTAGCGAAGGGAGAGAAACTGTAGTGAGAGCGTGCCTCACTGCAGTTGCTTGACCCAATTGGAAGTCTATCTAATATAATTTGATCATTAAACAACGGAATAAATGAATATAAAAATGGAAGTAATCTTAGAGGATGGATCTCTTACCCTATCTGGGAAACTTCTATAACTGCACTGTCCAATCAGGAACCACTGGGCATATGTAGCTATTGAGATATGACTATTCCATATTTCAAGAGTAACTGAAATTCACATGGAATTTCAAATAGTATAAAAATGTAAAGATCTCATTTTTTATATTAATTATGTGTTGTAATGATAATATTTTGGGTACATTAGGTTAAATCAAACATTTAATTGCTACTTTTGAAATTATTTTTCAGTGAGACTACTAGAAAATTCATAAATATATATGTAGCTTGCATTTCTGGTTCACATTTTGTTTCATTTGGACAGTGCTATTCTATAATATACATTACAGACTGAATACTTGCAATGACAAAGAGCCCACTGCTTATTTAGGCAACAATGCACCCCCTCCACCATTGTTGGACAACTCCAGAACTTAAATATGTCTTCCTTATTGTGAACAAAATCTGCTTTCTCAAAATTCAACTCTATAGATTCTAAAGGTGTTCTCTCTATTTACAAAGAAGCAGCTAAACTTTTTAAATATGCCAAGTTCATTCAATTTATATAACATATTAACTTAATCTGCATCAACGTAACAAACCTGCCAGGTATTATATTTATATTTGACTAGGTGCTTTCATCCAATAGAGTAACTTTTGTTTGAATTTCTGGGACTGTTTTAGGCTAACGGGCGAGAGTTTTAGGGATAGATGAACCTTGGAGTCTCTGCCAAATTAAAGCCTGTGAGCCGGAGCCTCCTGCTTTTCTGGCCACCAGGTCACCTGTAGTCTGCACACTGCTTTCTCCAAGCTTCTGTTATCCCTCTCACATTCCCCTGTTTGCCCTGTTGAAATGCTTGTGACACCTTTTTGCATCGGGCAAAGGCAAAAAACAGCCTCTGCAAACGTTTCTTCTGCATGATAAATCCCCTTGATTGTGGGGGATGTAACAAAGGTACTGTAGAACAAGGGGAAGATCAATTCAATTAATAAAAAAAAATCAGCAGCTCAAATTCAACCAACGGGGTTGGTTTCTTCCAACCCTGTTCCATCACATTAACCCTCTTCAAAATCACCACTCAAGGTACCCGGAGTGAATATCGACTTGAGGGTTATTTTCTTCCAATTTTAAAGTGCTCCGGTAATATCATAGATTCCACAGAACTCTGTGACCTTCGTGTGTACTTTTCTGAAGCCATAATTGCTTGCTAAATTCTGGATCTGACAGTCACAATGCATCTTGGTTTTAAACCTGAAATATGCAAACTTGACAATTTCTGCTGCTATATGGAGATGGAATAGGATGTGAGAAATACTTTCTCTGTAATTAAGGGGAAGTGTATGATTTGGTTTGGTATTCCTTTTGTTTTCCAAACAATGCTAGGGTCCTGCTCCAATCCAGAGGGAAAGGAGTTATCCCATCCATCTGGCTTGAGAAGTAGGCCCTAACCCGAGCTAGAAGATAAACTGCATAATATTAATGGTGATGTAAGGCTCTACGTTTAGCAGAAACAACAATTAGAACAGTTGACAATCCCGTACATTTGAAAAGTGCTTTTGAGGTAATATTGTGATTTGCTCCATAAAATTTCCTTTGTCCATCTCAATTATTATTACTAGAATTTCAGTATTGTCATTAATATTATTATATAAAACTTAACAACTTGAAAATCCAACCACAAACATATTGATAGGAAACGATAAAGTTAATGTGTGGTTGGACTGGGCTATATTAGGTTATCTCTTAGATCATACTCACTCTTTAAATATGCCTCATGGGACTGCTACTTATGTTTTGGTTTATTACTTTTCAATGAAATACGCACAAGTTACAAAAGAGAAGTGTGAGAATTGAAGGTAGCTCTCTCTGGTGAATATAACTGCTGGAATTTGTTTATTAGGTTGTTGGTCAAATTAGAAGACAGGAATTGGGGGGACTGGCCTGGTGGTGTAGTGGTTAGGTCTGCACGCTCCGCTTAGGCGGCCTGGGGTTCGTGGGTTCAGATCCTGGGTGCGGACCTATGCACTGCTCGTCAAGCCATGTTCTGGCAGGCATCCCGCATATAAATTGGAGGAGGATGGGCATAGATGTTGGCCTGGGGCCAATCTTTCTCAGCAGGGGGAGGAGGATTGGCAACGGATGTTAGCTCAGGGCTAATCTTCCTCACCACAAAAAAAAAAACAAAGAAAAAAAACCAGGAATTGGAATTTAAGAGAATGGGACTGAGGATGGTTAAATGTTGGGGGTGAAGGGATATGATTTGAGAAGAATATGAGGCCGCTTTTTGTCTGAGAGAGGATAAAGACATGGAAAAACAGAAGTGTGATTCACCAGACATAAGTGTAGCCTAGTGCTGACCCTGTTAAAAACATGTCGATTTAGATGTGGAAATTTTCCATCAGACCTAAGGTAAAAAAGAAGCATTGTTTTTAGAGGAGGGGTGTTGTCATGAGATTTTTAAAAAACTGAGATCTGTTTCACTTAAGTAGTTCAGAGGTTGTGGGCAAAACACCTCCTATCTTTTGATTTCACTGACAAATATGGCAAATAACAATGATTGATGTGGTAATCAAGCAGTTTTGTGAAAGTAGTTGGGCAAAATTATTTTATAAAGGGGTCAGTTACCATCATAGTAGCAGATTTTGAGGCCCCTTCAATTTGTGAAACAATTTGTATACAGCGTTTATATTTGGTTCATATTTAGCTCAAACTGATAGAAAACTGAGTCAGAGGAGTTATTTTTGAAATTGGTGTTCTATAGCCAGTGACTATATCAAGTCAAGAGTGGCATGTCTGAAAAGTGTATCCTATAGCAAGTAGCTTAATGTTGCGGGCATGTGGCTGAAGATTTTGGAGCTGAAAACCCTAAAGCAGAGTGATAGAAGACAATGCACACGCATCGAGAGTTTACACCGTCTCCTTTATGAAGCATCACCACAGCTAATTCTAGCTATGTAAATGTAACCATAAATTCTTGTGGTTCAGTTAAAGAGAAATAGAAAGCAAAGAAACATTTATTGTTATCTGTATAAAAATAAAGCTATTTGAAAGAAGCTGGTGCTGTCGTAAAAATTATAGCTGAAACTAGGCAGACAATGCCATGGCTTCCAGTTTGCTAGTATTTAGAGCAAATCAACATGAAAATGCTAATCAGTGTGCAAGTATGCACAGTGCCATTTGACACTAATCACAGGCAACAGGAATGAATGAATGCAGGCGTCTGGGGAAGAAACAAAAACAGATTCTCAAAGGGAACTGTGTCAGGGATAGGATCCAGTTATCTGTAAGAAGCATACAGCCAGGTGAAAATTACTCTATATATCCTTCCTTATTAGTAATATTCCTAATAAACCAGACCTTCTATATGTCAATCATAATATTCGTGCATATTCGACAAAGGGATTATGCTAGCAAATAGTGAAGTCAGACTCTGCCTCTAGTTCATGTTATTCCAAAACCCTATATACATTTTTTCTTCATAATCCACATCCTCAAAGGGAAAAGTGTTCCTAAAATGTCGGCCCCAGCTCTTCATGAAAAGTGAGTATGAGATAAGAAAGCAAGTCTCATTTTCAATTTGATGGAGGAGGAAATGGAACGCTAAAATACTGGATTATATGCCAAATATTTTTGTACCACAGAGTATCTTTCTCAGAAGCTCATATAGCTACCATATCATACCAGCAGTAAACAAGAAAACATTGCACTATGGACCACTATGTTTGTTGGAAGAGTGGGCAACAGAAATGTTGGCTGATAGTGAGATTCATTTCATATTTTTTAGCTTAGAATTAAATGGACTGATTTCTTTACCCATTGATGATAATTGTTGCTATAGGCATTATTTGAACTTTTTTAGAATAAATTAAAAATTATGATTCAGGTATTAATTTGTTTTTAATTATACATTCATTCATACCAGCATAATGCAAAAACCATTAATGTACATGTGCACCAGATATCAACAACCTTGGAGATATATTGGTAAATAAGACACAATTTTGTCTCATATTTTATACATAGTCAAAATATTATGAGATATGTACTTATATCAAGGCAAGTATAAAGGAAAGGAGAGCATAGAGCATAAAGAAAAAGATCATTCCCTTAAAAAAAAACACCTTTTTTTAATGCATAAAGAACTATATTAGTCAGGGTTCTCCAGAGAAGCAGAACCAAATAGATATATATTTACATATATAATACATAATTTACATATATAAATTAAATATGCATATTATATTATATGTATATATTACATGAATTATATAATATATATTTACATATATAATATATAATACATATTTTATATGTATCCCAGTTTGAGTCTGAAGGCGAGAAACTACTGTAGAACCAGAAAGAGCCAATGTTCCCGTTTGAAGGTCGTCAAGCAGGAGAATCCTTTTACTGGGGTAGAGTCAGCTTTTTCTTCTACTCAAGCTTTCATCTGAGTAGGCTTGAGTGGATGAAGCCCACCCACATTTGGAAGGGAATTGTTTTACTCAGTCTACCAATTGAGAAGTTAATCTTGTCTAACAACACCCTGACAGAAACACCTAGAATAATGTTTGCCAAAATATCTGGGCACTCTGTTGACATTCTAACTGACATATAAAATTAACCATCACAAGAACTTTAAGGATTACTTTTTCCCACATATTTCTTAATAAAATCTAATAAATTAGTTAAGACTATTGCCAATTAAAAAAAGTAACTATCCAGGGAAATAATAAAAGATCTCATTTGAGTGCAGTGAGTTTTTTGTTTGTTTGTTTATATGTTTTGTTCGCTGTAAGGCAAGTGCTGTGTCTGCCTAATGGCTGGGTCACTGGTGGCCAGGTACAGTACATGCCTGATGCTTTGCTGTTCCAAAGTATCAAATTCAGATCACTAAATATTGCATATTTTAAGAGCAGGCACTACTAGTATCCATTTATATAGTACACTTTTTGCTATTTCTCTCTCAATATATATACACACACACATATATGTATATATACATATTGCACACTGGGTATAGATATACATTCCAAACATCACCACAGTAAATGTTTCCAGACATTCCTAAGTGCCCCTGGGGGACAAATTTGCCCCAGTTGAGAACCACTGGCCTAGTTAGATGCCTAAACATGCAGTGGGTTGTATTACAGTGGAATATTGAGCCTGGGGAACCCACTGCTTTATAGCAGCATGTTAGTAAGTCTGTTCTTTTCTGCAGAGAGACATTACCTCATCCCTCAAGGTTGCTCATCACAAACAGAATGATGGCCTGGACAAAGAGCAATCTGGCCTTGAACTTGGAGTATACCCAACAAGACAGGCTGGAGCACAAGAGACCCACGGAGAAGTTTCTCCCAACAGCTGTGCAGTTAACTGTAGACTTTCATTCATTTGTAAGCGCCCGGTGAGAAAATGAGCCCAAAATACAGTCCCCTCTAATTTGTATTTAAGTTCCCAAATTTAATTTCCAAGATCCTCTGTTCTCAATTTTTAGTTCCTTTTCTCAGACAGAAGAGCTTCGTTTAGACTTAATCTGAGTTACTTCATCGCTTGAGCACCTTGGGCCTCCTTCCAGTGTAGTGAATTGAGCCAGCTCAGCGCTCCTAACCGCTTATGTTAAGTAATAGATAACCCACAGAGTAGAAATAATAAATGTTGTCTTAATCACTGATTATTTTCTGATGTAATTTGAACATATCACCGTCATATGTAATGGTTGTCATGAGAAGAGAGTCTTTCCTTGAAGAATGTGGTTGACAGTGGTCTCTTCAAATGGCAGATGTGCATGATCAAGACTGAAAAATGCAGTAAGTCCAATTTATTTGACTTTAACTTATCAGATTTTGCAGAGGGGAACAGAAAGCACTAGGTCACCTCATTATCAATGTAAAATCTACAAGGCCTACATTGCTGTTGCTGGCTAGGACTCAGGCAGAGACTTACTATTGTTGGCAGAAAAGAAGGAAGCAGAGGCAAGGGGAACTTGTCATAGTATTCCATTCATAGGAAATTCACTTGGACTTATTAACTCCTCTCTCAGTGAATGGTATTTTAAATGCTTCTTTTTTCTTGTGAGTTCATAAATTTAGAAATTTTCAGCTTTGGTCTCAAGATCCTAACTATGGTTCTTTTCTTCCTACAAATAACTCCCATGAAGTTTTAAAACTTTTAAAATTTCATCTTGCATTTGGTCCTTGTCTTCTTTGTGCAAGGCGCTCAAATGAACATGAGCTCAGGGCAGAGTATGTTCTGTTAGCTGAACATCTCAAAATTATACGTGTCCATTTTTTAATCAGGTTGTTTTTTTGTGGTTGAGTTTTGTGGGTGTTTTTAATATATTGTGGATATTAACTCCTTGTCAGATATATGACTTGCAAATATCTCCTCCCGTTCAGTAGGTTGCCTTTTTGTTTTGGTGATGGTTTCCTTCACTGTGTGGAAGCTTTTTACTTGATGCAGTCCTCTCTGTTTATTTTTGCTTTGTTTCTCTTGCCTTTGGAGTCAGATCCACAGGGATATCACTAAGACTGATGTCAAGGAGCTTATTGCCTATGTTTACTTTTAGGAATTTTATGGTTTCAGGTCTTAAATTCAAATCTTTAATCCATTTTGAGTTAATTTTTGTATGTCATGTAAGATAGTGATCTAGTTTCATTCTTTTGCTCGTGGCTGTCCAGTTTTCCCAACACCATTTATTGAATAGACTGTCTTTTCTCCATCGTATGTTCTTGGCTCCTTTGTTGTAAATTGGTTGTCCACATATTTATGATTTTATTTCTGGGCTCTCAGTTCTGTTCCATTGATCTGTATGTCTGTTTTTATGCCAATACCATGCAGCGTTATTTACAATAGCCAAGATATGGAAACAACCTAAGTATCCATCCATGGATGATTGGGTAAAAAAAAACATGTGAGCTATACGTGTGTGTATATATATATACACACACTATATATATATATATATATATATATATATATATATATATAGCATATGGAATATTACTCAGCCATAAAAAAGAATGAAATCTTGCCGTTTGTGACAACATGGATGGACCTTGAGGGTATTATGCTAAATGAAATAAGCCAGACAGAGAAACACAGATACTATATTTCACTTATATGTGGAATCTAAAAAAACAAAACAAACAAAACAAAACAAAACAAAAAGCAAACTTATAGATACTGAGAACAGACTGGTGGTTCCCAGAGGGGAGAGAGATTGGGAGGTGGCTGTATGGGTGAAGGGGGTCAATTGTATGGTGATGGATAGTAACTCGACTTTTGGTGGTGATCACTTTGTAGTGTATACAGATGTCAAGTTATAATATTGTACACCTGAAACTTATATAATGTTATATACCAATTTTACCTCAATTAAAAAAAAATCAGGGTTCTTAAAATACAAATAGTAAATCACAGAGTACAATCCCAAAATGAACCATAGAGCAGGAGAAATAGGGGACTCAGGGAAGAGAAAAACTGTAGGTTGCTGTTATAATTCTGTTACAATCTTTTCTTATTCTAAGAATGATATTCAAAGGTCAGTTCTTCAATGAATATTTATTGAATATAAAAAAAATTATACTTGTAGGTCCTCTACACTCATCAGTGATCTTCCCTGTCAAATCACCCCATATCTCATGCAGCTGCACAGTATGACTCGCAAAAAGTTTAAAGGTATGTTTCCTCTTTTATTTATATCTCTTTTTAGCTTTAAAACTTTTAGTGGCTTTTTGGATCAAATAACTATTTGTGAATGTCATTTAGGTTCATTCTTTTAAATCATCTTTTCTGCTGCCCATCTGTGTATCCATGTATCATTATCTATCTATCTATCTATCTATCTGTCTACCTACCTACCATCTATGTATCTGTATTTTAAGGCCCATTTACCCCATCTGATCCAGAATTAAGTAGAAATTGACTAATTTTTTTAAAGCAGGCAAATATGAATGCATCTCTATTTCTTTTTTTATTTTTTAATAAATGTCTAGCCTAGACTTTTCATCTTAAGATCTTAAGCTCGCAATCTCTTTTCCTACAGAGTTTCCCCTCTGTTTTCTTAAACTAGATAGATAGATCTTATTTTTTTCTTTTATTGCTGTTCTAACTGGCACTGTCAGTTTCTTTCTCAGTATTAACTTTTGTAAAACTTTCATTGAGCTCATTCTGGACTTCATCCCAAGCAACTCACTTATCTACTGCATAATCAAGACCTGCTCTTTACTTAGCCCCCTCCCCTATTTTAAATGCTTCTTTACTCAAGTTTTCAGACTATTTTTCCAAGGCAAATTTTTTGTGCTCCTGATTTATCCAACTTGCTCCTTTATGCCCCAGGACTAAATCTGGACCTCAGGGAGCAATAGGACGTCTCAGGATGACCTCAGCAATAGGAGGTCCTATTGGCTACCTATATGTTCTATCTTTCATCATTGTTAATCTCCACTTCTTTCAATCCCATGAATTAAGAATTTAGCCCTTTCAGGTCCTGGGAGATAATAAAAAATATATATTGGTCTCTGCTGCCATTCCTAACACAGAGCTCTTGAAACCCTATAATTTTCTAAGTGGTAAGAGAACTAGGAGCATTCTTTGTTCTAATATTTAGTCTTTGACCCTGGTTTCTGACACAGAGCTCCTGAAGCTCTTGTAATTTCTTGGGTGATAGGAGTATCTTTTGTTCTAATAAGTGAGTCTGGGTGGGCTCCTGGATGGAGTCTGGTCACTGAAAAGAACAAGCCATAATTAGAGGCTTTGAATTTTCAGCTCCACCCCTCATTCTCTTGAGAAGGGAGAAGGGCTGGAAATGGAATTAATGATCCATCATGCCTCTCTGTGGAACCCTCCATAAAAATCCCAAAATATGGGGTTCAGAGAGCTTCTAGGTTGATGAACACATCCATACCCGGAGGGTGATCCACCCAACTCCACAGGGACAGAAGCTGCTGCACTAGGGACCCTCCCAGAACTTGTCATATGTATCTCTTCATCTGGCTCTTCATCTGTATCCTTTATGATATCTTTTAATGAACTGGTAAATATAAGTGTTTCCTCAAGTTCTGTGAGTTGCTCTAGCAAATTAATTGAACCTGTGGAAGGAGTCATGCGAACCTCTGATTTGTAGTCAAATCGGACAAAAGCTGTGGGTGACCTGGGGTCCTACTGCTTGCAATTGGCATCTGAAGTGGGGTGGGAGAAGTCTTGTGAGACTGAGCCCTTAACCTGTGGGATCCGATGCTGTCTCTGAGTAGATAGTGTTAGAATTGAGTTAAATTGTAGGACACCCAGCTGGTGTTGTGGACAATTGCTTGGTGGTGTGGGGAAAACATCCCCTGACACACGTCGGAATTGGGAATCAGGACTCTTTTAGGTCCCCTCTTCCCTCCCTCCCATTTTTCCCAAGATAGGAAAACACTCTCAATTGAAATAATAAGCCAAGTTGTATTGATTCTATCTTGTGTCTGAGGCATTTTTGTATCTTTGCAGTCTGAGGCATTTGCTAAGTGTCCTCCTCTTTTGTTATCTGTGTGGTTTCTGATGGCTCAGCAAGGAAGGGTAGGGAGGAGGAGGGTTATGCAAATAAAAGAGAGGAAGTGAGGGACTTTCACAGTGGACTAGAATTTATTTACTTTTAAGACATCTGAATTCAAATAAATGTACCTTGCCAGCACAATTATTAATTTTGTTTCAAATTCTCCCATTCAATCTGAGAGTTTCATATTTCTTTTTGAGAGATTACTATAACTATTTTTCTGGTGAACTATTACCTTGTCCTCATTAAGTGAAGAAAACAGTCACCCCTGCTTCCTCAGGTATGGGCCTACTGTGAAGCACACTTAGGTTGACAGAGAATGGAGATTATCATGCTGAAATTTGGAAGGTTGTCTCTATTCATTGGATCCTAGAAGTGAACAGAGATAAATGCCAACCTAGGTTCTCTCATAACTACCATCATCATCTAAACAACTCCCACCCTCCACTGAAAACAACTGACAGAAATATCTGGACCAGTATATATCAACTCAAAGATGGACTGAGAATGTTGAGCCTCCTAAGCATGAATCTAGAATATCGTTTCTAACCACACTACAGCTGCTTCCTTTCCCTCTCCTCCTCCCTTTTCAGAACCTGGTTGTAATTCCTCCCTTCTCCTGAAAAGTGGACTACAGAAACAGGGACATATAAGTTTAGTAATACACTCAGATTATAGTCAGTATGCAAATAGAAACTGTTTTTCCTGGCATTCTCTCTCCTTTGATATCTTTTACCAACATTCTACTCAGGACAGGCCACATAATTAGCAGGGCCCAGTGCAAAATGAAAATGCAAGGCTTCTTATTCAAAAATGATTAAGATTGTTAACAGAGAGACAGCAGGGCATTAAAGCAAACACGAGACCGTTCTGAGCGTGGGGACCTGTGTACACTGCGCTGGCCACACAGTCCTGAAGCCAGCCCTGATTCTATCCCATTTCCTTTGGAGCTTTTTCCCTCTCTACTCCTTTCTGCTCCGTCCTGCTCTCCCTGCTCTCCCTCCTGCCTCCCTTCTCTTTCTTTCTGCTTTCTCCTTCTTGCTCCTTTTCATTTTTCTCTCCCTTCCTTCTCCTTCTACCTCAGAGAGTAATTGTGGAGATTAATACATTTTATAAAGTTAAAATGTTTTGTAATCTAAAAAACAAGTAAATAATGGTGATAAATAGCACTATGTTTTCCTTCTCTGCACCTATTATACTTTTGATTTCTTATTTTTCATTGATTTTCTTTTCTTTCTTCTCCCATCAATAAGGATTTACTTAGAGACTCAATTTCTATATTGGCCTTCCATTTTACTCTTTCTCTTTAACTTTCTTTTCTAAAGGGCTCTTATTCCAGGGGACACATGCAATGCAAATAAGAATGGAAACGATGAAAGAAGGACAGAATTGTCTTTTTTCTTCCTTTGGTTGCTGAGATGTCTAGCAGTGGCCGGGTGTAAATAGACTAGACACATCATAAAAAGGAAACATTTTAAATGTCAACGGAATCAATATAAGTACAAACTGGGCTTTCTTCTGAAAAAAATAAATGAAATCCAGAAAGAATCGTACCTCATTATTTTGCTTCTAGAGCTCCTGAAACCACAAAGTCACTTCTTTTCTGGTAACTGCAATTACATTTGCACATAAAACCTAACCATTCTTTAAACTGGAGTTTAAATTTGTTTTTATTTAAATGTACTTCTCTGACTCAGCTCCAAGATCAATTCTATTTGCATTAATATATCAGGGCCTTGGCAGCCAAGAAAAGAAAGTATTCGTGTTTGTTTACGTGTTTGTGCGCATGCAGGGCTATGTAGTTTAAGAATTGTGCTTTCAGAAGGGAATCCAGATAGAAAGAAATTTAAAAAACCAAGAAACAAAGGCCTTTTAACATGCTATGACTGCACACACAATGTTCTACTGCATAAATGGCATGTATCATGTCTTATGTTGGGTCCCATGTGCATTTTAATGACATTCCTTTAGGGCCATAGCATATTGGCTTTAAGGAAGTAGATCTGTTTATCCACTGACCACCCAAAGGATTCAAGAGAGTTTAAAACTTAGATGAGGGATTTTAACTTTTGAGATATAAGACTTTTAAGGTTTAAGAACTCTAATTTGTTCATAATCAGTGAATGAAGGAGGCCCTCCCAGAAAGAAGGCTGGTGTGTGAGCCCTGGATAAGGCACTCAGATTAATTCCACACATGAATGGGGCCTATTCATGCACTCAGCTGAGAACAAGCACTAAGACTCCCTGCCCAAAGGAAAATATGGATTGCTCTATAACCCTGCTTTTAGATTTCACCTTTTTATTTATGGAGAGCATACATAGAGTAAAATGTACAAATTATAAATTTATAACTCAATGAAGGTTCACAAATGTAGATATTTACATAGCCACCATTCAACTTCTGTTGCAAAAAATTTCAATACCCCAGAAAGTTGCATTGTTCACCTTCAAGGCAATAACCCTCATCTGGAGTGAGACATTCTAGTTTTTCCTATTCTTGACTTTCATATAAGTGGAATGCTACAAGATATAGGCTTTGTTTCTGGGTTTCTGTCCACCATTTGGCTGTAGTTATCAATGCAATGTTACTGCTTATAGCAGTACTTTGTGTTGATTACTGTGTAGGGTCCCACTATATTCATATAATATAATTTATTTATCCACTGTACTGCTGATGGACCCTTGGATTGTTTCTAATTTGGGGCTATTCTGAATAAAGTTGTCATAGGCATTACTATACATATCTTTTGTTTAGTCTAGTTTTATTTATTCATTATTAATTCACTTCTCTTTGATCTATGCTTAATAATAGAAATGCTGAGCCATAGGTTATTCTTATATTTTTAGTATTAATAGATATCTGCAATCTTCCTAAGTGATTATAAAATTGATGCATCACCATCAATGTATGAATGTTTTAGCTACTGTAACCACAGCTTACACTTGATGTCATTAGTCTTTTCAGCCGTTCTGAATGGCATCATTGTGGTTTTAATTTGCATTTCGTGATGAATAATGATGTTGAGTTCCTTTAGTATTGGCATTGGTCATCTGAGTATCCTCTTTTGTAAAGTGCCCCTTGAAGCTTTTTATCCATTTTTTTTTTTTAATTTGGTGTGTGTATATGTGATTTTTTTTCTTATAGAATTGTTGGAGTTCTTTATATTTTCTGGAAATGAGTTCTTTGGCACATGTTTTTATTGTGAATATCATCTCTCACTCTGTGGGTTAATTTTTCACTTAAAATGGTGCCTTTTAATGAACAGAAGTTTTTAATTTTAATTAAGTGAATTTATCAATCTTTTATATGCCTTTTTAACGAACCTCTTGCCTATCCCAAGTTCATTAAGATGCTTTCCTATGTTTTCTTTAGAAATTTTATTATTTTACCTGTCACACTTAAGTCTGTGATCCTTCTCAAGCTTAGTTTTGTAAAAGGCATGAGGAAGGGTCAGGTTTTTGTTTGTTTGTTTTGTCGTGTTTAAAATTCAGATACTCAATATTTCCGAAACCATTGGTTGAAAAGACATCGTGCTTTTCTTAGTGGAGTTATCTCCATAGGAGTCATGACTGGCCTTTGCTTACAGTGTGCAATCCCAGAGGGACATAACCTTTTTCTCCAGCTAGCAGTTGATAGGGCACTGAGTCCTACCACTAATGTTCATGTTTTATACAGTAACACTTTCTTACATCACCTCAACTGAAAATAAATTTTTCTACTCTGTGCTACCTTTCTAATGGAAAAAGAACGTATTAAATTAAATAACAAAATAACCGCAGGATATAATCCAATAAAATAGATATGTGGGAAGGTCAAGGCTAGTTGGTTCCTTTAGTCTGATGAGTAGACGATTTCATTCTCATCAGAAAATTCTATTCCTGGAGTGAGAACACTGCACAACTGACTTAACCAAAGCATCCCTCTTTCTCTCTCTCTCTTAATGTTACAATGTATCTCAAAGAAGTGACTAGATCTCTATTGATTAGCTGGTATACTGACCAATACTTCTAATCTGACAGCTACAAAGGAAATTGCTGCAAGATTCAGATCGTGCGATTTCCATGCTTTTGAACTTCCTTTCCTCAGTTGGTTGATATCTAGCAGATGCAGTAGACTTTTTTTGTTGTTGTTAATACAACCAGGGACTGTGTCACACATGAGAAATGGACTGTGATGATTTGAAACTCGCGGGCAGCGTCAGAAGCAGAGACAAAGAGCAAGAACAATGGAGTCACAAGGGATGGCCATATGCTGCCAAGTGAAAGAAAGGAACCAATACCAAAATAAAATATTTTCTTAAATCTG
Source organism: Ceratotherium simum simum (assembly GCF_057802395.1). Taxonomy (NCBI): domain Eukaryota; kingdom Metazoa; phylum Chordata; class Mammalia; order Perissodactyla; family Rhinocerotidae; genus Ceratotherium; species Ceratotherium simum. The sequence continues at coordinate 4,388,241 of NC_141910.1, read as the reverse complement.
TGCCATTTCCTAAAAACTCACGACTTAATCATTTCTTTGGGTGATAGTAGGCAGGTTTTGATGGCCCTGCCAAACCTCCAGAAGATCATCTCTAGTATGCCAATCCACTACCAGCTACTGGCACTTGACCTGGAATTATTTTATTATTATTTTATAAATTTTTTTGTTATTACAGTATTAGTCAATGACATCACACAAGAAAGATTCAGGGGAACAAAGTGAAAAATGACATGAGGAAGAGCATGCTGTGGAGATAGTATAAAAACTTGAGCCCCATAATGGAATAAGTATGGTGAGAGCGAAAAGAGGATTGCTTGAGTACATTTTCCTAGTCAGCTCAGTTTTCCCTTTAAAGGAAGCCCCTCACACAGAGAAAAAGACAATATCCATTCTTCTGTGACTTTACCTACTTGAGCTTTTACGAAATTTAATTACGGAGGACAGAGAAAATCCCTCAACTTGTGTCATTTCTTGTTAAAGAACCAACTCTGGTTGTTTTATGGAAATAGGCATCCCTTCTCTCATCATTACATTTTTTAATCGAGGCAATTTTTTTTTTCTGTCTCTAAGCAGTAACCTCGCATTAAACAGACATACACACACACACACACGAAGACATTTATATTTCTCTAACCAGATATGTTCTTATCATGTCCATTTTCCAGTAAGATAATTTTGGTGCAACACATAAAAAATATGGATGTCAAGAGCTGCATTTTCTGTTTGGCTTGCCGAAGGTCAAAGCGCGGTAACCCCGTGGAGGGAGGCCCGCTAGTGGGAGTGCATAATTGCATCAGGAGCAGCAGGGATAGCATTAGTTTCCCTCTCGAGCTTCGTGCTTGTTGTGCTGGAAGGGGATAAGCAGTAGAGGACATCTCTGAGGAAGCTGGAAAAGCTTTGGCTTGGCTCATTTGTACCGGCTTTCAGAATAAGATAGTATTGCTGCTGATGAGTTTCTTTTAAATGACTGTTTTCTCCAGCAGTATTTTATAAATGGTTGTTGCATTAAAGAGTAAATGAAACTTCCCTGAAGAACACACTCCACCATGCCTTTAGTGTCTTTACTGACACATCTGTGAAGACGGATGGACCTTAAAGAGCTAGCTGCAAACTAAGTGAGTCATATTTGTCTCCCAGGAATGTTTTATATGCTGCAAAATGTGACAAAGGCCATTACAGAGATTGTATTTCCCAGCAATGAATCCTCTGTCCATCCTCTGCTATTCCAAACATTCAGACAATTGCTATGGAATTACTCATGGCCCAGAAGGCAAAGCAGTCATAGATTAGCTGCCCTGATATTTTCCCTGAAGATAGGGCAATGATAGTAAATTTCTTAAATTGAAAATGGGGGTTGAAAAGATATTTAAAAAATAACTTTCTAAATTTTACTCATTCAGAGTTTTTAAAAAATGTTTTCCAGAGTTTATGTTGATAATCAAGTATACATTTTTGAGAATCAATTAGATGAAAATTTTCAATTCCACAAAATATGTATGGTTGGTTTTCCTCTAAAACGAGCATCTGTGAAACCTATCTGTTTCAGATGTTAAATTCGTCAAGTCAGCTAAAATCCTTCTACTGTTTATTGAGAATTTCTAAGCTGGGAACAGTGTCTCTGACCTTGAGGAGATTCTGATAGTAAATGAGATCACAGATGTGCAGCAAAAGTGTACAATCTAGTAGTAGATTATTTGATGCATATCTGAAAGCATTCACAGTAGTGTGCTTACCAAATGCAATAATTACCAATGTTTCCAGGAAATAAGTCCAATTCAAGGTAGTCTTGAAAGGATGAATTGGTGATTTGACAAGTGCAAAATTGGGCTGTGCTTTTAAGACACTTGGATGCAGTAAAAATGCATGTGCTGCTTATTAAAGCCACATCAGACCTAGGCATGAACGCTGTTGTTCGGCCCAGCTTGCCTGTCGGCTCTGACTGTGGTTTCTCACGTTGCTGTTGGCTCACATCCTGTGTCTGTCTTCCCAGCCTCCTCAGTTTTGCAGCATCCTCTGAACTATGACTTTTAGCATCACCACGATTTTGTCCCTTGTATCTCCTGTGGACTTCCACTTTATACCCAAGGCTTTATTTCTCAAGTCTTGGGCAGAATCTCCTTTTCTGTCTTCATTGACTTTTTTTTTTTTAATAATTTTATTTATTTATTTATTTATTTATTTATTTATTTATTTATTTCCCCAAAGCCCCAGTAGATAGTTGTATGTCATTGCTGCACATCCTTCTAGTTGCTGTATATGGGATGCGACTTCAGCATGGCTGGAGAAGCGGTGCGTCGGTGCGCGCCCGGGCCCGGGCCGCCAGCAGCGGAGCGCGCGCACTTAACCGCTAAGCCACGGGGCCGGCCCTGTCTTCATTGACTTTTGATACTACCTTCCTGTGCTCCTGAAATAGGGCCGTGTTGTACTTAATGAAAGCAAATGGTAAGTGGAATGTTAGAATGGACCCAAGAGTAACAAAACAAAACGACAAAAATAATAATAACAGCAAGGCATTTTTCTTACCTGTGCACTAATACTCCTGAAACTAATTGTCTACACATATTAGAATGACTATAAAGCTGATGCTATGATACACTTTCATTATGTTTGTCTTTTGACTAAATAACTGAATTCTAGCATTTTCATCCTGCCCTTTGCCACTTAAGCTGAGAGAAGCTATGATGCTCACTGGAGAACCTGATGCAGCCCCACCGGTAAAGTCACATGAAAACAACAAAAAGTAGTGAACGAACCTACTTTCTATCATCTCAGAAGGCCAATCGACTTCTAGAAACATTCTTATATTTGAAGGACTTGGGGTGGGCATGGCAGGCAGGGGGAAACATAAAATGACTGAGACTGAATATAATGGAGAATTAATCTTGCATTCCTGTGAAACCTCTAGCTCTTGCATGCTCCTTTATTACTGGAAAACTCTGAATCTCTTGCTTGTATCTGGACCCTAAATCACTTACTGCCATGCTGTGTGGCAGCTAGTTACTTAGAAACAATTAATATAGTTTGTTGTAATGTATTTCTCCTTCACTCTTAAAAAAGGTGTGTGTGTGTGTGTGTGTGTGTGTGTGTGTGTAATGTAAGCATAATATGTAGATATTCACCTTCATTCTATAGTCTGGCCAGTTCTGAGAAAAAATAATCAGTCTGGCCAGAAAAAAATGGGTGGTAAGAAAAAAACCTACTTTTCAACAACCAGATCAGGAGCAAAGGCCAACTGACTGAATTGACTTAGATCATAGCATAAAACTGGAAGTAATGTCAGGAGCTCAGGAGAGCAGAGTCAGGTTGATAATTCAAGATCTTGAATATGTAAGATTATTGTCAGAAAGAACACTGAAAAGATCATGAAGTGTGTAGAGCAGAGTTAGATGAATCAGTTTTTAGCCAGGAGCCTGAAGATCTTAAATTGTTAGAAGAGCCTTGAGTGTTCTCTGTTCCACATCTTTCTAATTCACAAGTCAACCCAGTTTGAAAAAACAAAAACAAAAACAAAACAAAACAAACATAACTGAAATTTCTTATAGTATAAAAGGATGTAGCAGAGGAAAACAAGGCATGATTTTTCAGATATAATTTTTCATGTTATGTTTAGAAAATATTTATATCAATGTTTTATAATTATGTATATAATATCAAAATATCTGCATATATTTTATTATAAATGTATATAACCTATGTTCAGAGATAGAGGAAGGAGAAGTGTGAGAAGTGAAGACTGGGAAAGTCTGAGTCATTTTGGTGTGGGGTTGTATGGGAAATACAAAGAATAAATGTATCTGAAAATGATGGAATAAATTTGGAAGGGATAAGCAAGTACACATCCCAGTGGGTGTCTGTTTCTTCATCTAGGGTTGAGGAATAATGAAATATGCCTGTAGAGATTGTTTCTACCTAGCTTCTTCTTATTATCCACATTCTTTTGTTAGTGCCACTAGTTAATAACCAGGGATAACCATACTTATGCATTATTTTATGCTACCTGTGCCTAGTGTTATCTCAGCAAGTAATTACCAAACAGTTCTCCAATTTAAATCCATGTTGTTCATCACCCTTCCAAACTTTATTCTTAGGATTATAGAACTATTCCAGTGTAGCCTCATTTTATAGTTTTTCCTCGTTAGGATGGGTTGATTTGTATTATGTTAAAATGATTGACGTGGAATCACCTAGTGTATAATGTCATTATATTACCACTCTTTAGGTCATTTAATCTTACTTAGCACATACTGTAATTTATTATAAATGAATACACAAGAATATGAAATATGTGCCCCTAGATTACATGAAGGCATTCAATTTTATTTTCTTTCACAAGGAAATTAAGAAGTGACTTCTCTGAATAGGCAACAAACTGTCTTGAACACTTTGCTCTGGAGTGTCCAATGATGAGACCAGTTGGTGAAAGGAAGATGAAGCTTCCAACGATTGCTTTTTTAGAGTAGTCCCATGTGGCAACTTGTTTTAGGGTTCCCTTTAGCTCCCCATGAGTGAAGCCCACTTCACATTTCGTTGAAGGCCTCTCTGATGGAGGGAAATCTCCCCTTTTTCTCAGCTGCCCTATTTGTGTTTATAGTCATCTGTTTAGTTTAACTCTGGAGTAGAAGTGATACATTTTAGAGAACATAACTATATAAAATTATGATTTTAGGAGTTCCTAAAGTTGGTGAGTTGTTTGAATCACACTTGATTGAAGTGAACCATTTTCCCACTCGGGGGTCCACCATTAAGGGTGTTTTCCCTTCGATTTAAGGTTTAATTTTTTGCTAAAATCCAAAAAAGGATCTTGTGGATTATATAACCATTTATGCTGTCCTTAGTTACTTACACTGCACAGTAATTGAAGGATATGGAAATTAGTATCTATAGGAAGATCAAGACATTCTTTGCTGTACTTACTCCCTCTCTGGTAGTGAGAGACAGACACCCTTTGCCGCCTATACATTTAATCAAAAAAGAATACTGTATGCAAAGTTCCTACAAAAAGTGTAATGTAGATATACAAAGTGAGCTACTAAGTATGAAGGTAACAGGTATTCTTTGCATTCAGCACGTTAAACCCCAACCTCCGACTGATAAATCAATTTAAGCAGTTGGAAAATAAGTGCACTACAAGATATTAAAATAGTTATGTGTTCAGGGACACAGAAACAACATAGCCTTCGGATTTGACCAAAGCTGAGGTGGAATCTCAATTCTCACATTGACTTTGTTACCTTGAACACATCACTTTACTTCTCTCGGTTTCCTTCTCTTCACCTCTAAAATATGAGGAACGATAGATAAGCCATAGTCTGCTGCAATTCTGTATATTCTATAGTATATGACAGGTGCTCAATGAAAGATAATCATGTTGAAAGTATTATAAAGGTGAGAGCTCAAGAAACATTTGCTGGTAGACAAGCAGGGCGCCTCATACTGTTGCAATTTGGCACATTTAATGCAAACTATCATCTATACTTAAACCCCTGCAACCTCCAAATTGCCCCTCAGGAGACAAGAACTGGAAATTCTCTCTTTACATGGCTTCAATTAGGAAAAATATTGTACACCTGGAGAGTTCTTAAGAAAATTTCAGTTTCAGAGAAACCATGCAAAGTAACAGAATAGAGAGTCAGACATTTGAGAATCAAGACAAGTACCCAATTGCTAAAATTAAGATATTAAATGTTTTTTGCTTAATCACAAGAAACAGAAAACCCTTTATCATTATTATTATTATTAGCTGATATTTTAGAAAGTGTGTTCTATGTTAGGAATTGTGTTAAGAAATCTTTATGCTCACAACAATAAGAGGTAGACATTAGAATCATCTGTTTTACAGATGTGACCTTTGAAGCACAGTGCTCAGAACAGAAATCTACTGGGTATGGTGAATGAATAAAGGAGTAGGTGAATGAATTCCTTAAATGACCATCCCCGTCCGAAACATCACCTAGAGCCACACAGTTTGAAGTTTGGAAGCACTTGAAACTAGGGTTTTATGCAGGAGTGGAAACAGCAGTAATACTGACCTGATTCAATGTTGTTGGTCAGTGTCATTGCTGAAACTAAAACTAAATCAGCCCCCAGATCTGTGCCAAGCTGGGACCTATGCGTGCATAGGGAAGGGAAGGCCAAGATTTGGAGACAACAGCTGTTGAGGACTTTGCATCCAACTGCATTCAGTTGCATAGAAATTAGTGACTGTGATGAATTGATACTAGTGTTCCTCTGTCTCCACATTTGGAACATTTTAGACATACTGATTCCTGGGCCCCACTCCAAAGCCACAAAAGCAGGATGTCAGGAGGCTGAGCCATGCTTGATCAGCCAGAATTGGGAACAACTGAGGTTCTTTTATTTTTTTTATTTTTTATTTTTTTGTGTGTGTGAGGAAGATCAACCCTGAGCTAACATCCACGCTAATCCTCCTCTTTTTGCTGAGGAACACCGGCTCTGAGCTAACATCTATTGCCAATCCTCCTCCTTTTTTTCCCCCCAAAGCCCCAGTAGATAGTTGTATGTCGTAGTTACACATCCTTCTAGTTGCTGTATGTGGGATGCAGCCTCAGCATGGCCTGACAAGCCGTGCGTCGGTGCACACCCAGGATCCGAACCCGGGCCGCTAGTAGCGGAGCACGTGCACTTAACCGCTAAGCCATGGGGCTGGCCCCACAACTGAGATTCTTACCAGCCCTGAAGATAAAGGTGAAGCTTAAAGTTTTCCACCTATCTGTCCCATGCCTAGAGAACAAAACTCTACTGGATCGGTTGAGTAAATAAATGAGTAGGTGAGTTAATTAATTGAATATCCCTGACAGACTTCCTAAATTAATATTTGTATTTTTCATGTCTAAGCTTGAACACATTCACTTGCTTCCTATAATCACTCTGATCAATTTTCTAATCTCTTCCCAGCTTGGCTCAGCCTCATACCCCGTAGTGCCCACAATCCCCTAACTCCTTCTCTCTAGTCAGTATCCCGTGGGCAAATAATGATAAGAGGTACTATTCATTGATCATTGCAATTATTCCAGGTGCTTTAAAACCTAGAAGCTGTATGTTCTTACAGTCTCATTTCCCATTTAAACCAATATACGTACAGTCTACTGATACCAAAATATTCATCCACAGTTGCCCAACCTCACAGCTTCTCACTCAAGGCTTTTGCTCATGTTGGTTTATCTGTAGGCCTTCAGTTGCTAATGAGACAAGCTGAGGCTCTCTTGTCCCATCTCCAAGGGACCAGTATATGAAAGCTAAAAGGAGTTGGACTCATTGCCTTTATCAATCTTCATGATAGTCATCTGTCATTCGAATAGCCCACCATTAATCACGTGCTTTAAGGTAATGCTCTTTGCTCATGAAAATCCTCACATGGTGAACTCTCTAAATCACACTAGTGAATAAACGATATTTAACAGACATTTATTAATTCTACTTTGTGGGTTACCTCTTTTGTTTAAATCTAGCCAAGCAGTACCATTTTAGGAACTTATTTTAAGAGGGGAAATATGACTTAAATTACACATTTATAATGCTTCATCTCCAGTAACACTGCTGGATTTTGAGATATTGGATTGTTCCTTTTTCTTTAGTCTTCGATTATAAGAAACATGGTAATGAGTTATACTTACGTGAAAACAGTACAGCTGAAACTTAATACCAAATTAACAGGATAGACATCACACTGGAGGTAAAATGTAGGGCTAAATTAACTTGGTGTAACGTCTGAATCCCGACATGTTTCCTACATATTCTACGTTGATTTGTGGAATAAAAGCACTGTTATCTAATAATAATCATGATGATGACAACGATAATAATATTAACCACTGTAATTTTTGACTTGGGTCCTAGATTCTTCTAACTCAAATCTCAATATAATTATATAATATTCTTTTATTATTGAGTTGAAAACTTCACTAATGCAAGTTCATTCACTTTATTAATATTGCTGACCTGCTCAGCTATCACTCCACAATTTGATTTGAATATGTGATACTACCCAAAATGAGCTGCCATTGTATTTAATGCTCCACTTTTCTGGGGATAGAGATAATAATAATGTTTTAGTCTAGAAATTTGTATGATTCCTAATCATAAATAATTGGAAATTTAGTGCCACTTGATAATTAATTGATTCTAAAATATAATTGTTACTGAGAAGATATTTCAAAAAACTGTATCAACTAAAAAAAAAACTAGAATCAAACATTAAAAATAATAACTATATAGATATCCTTTGCAATGTCTTTGTGATTGTGAAATTCTTTCTTTCTTGATTTTGTTTAAATCTTTATTTAGGTGTGTAATGTAGATAAACTTCCTTCAGCTTCCTAAAATAATAGAAGGCAAAATATGAAGTTTAAGAAGTGGGTCTCAAATATAACAAAGTGCCTTTAAGAAAGGAATATGAATTAATTATGCTCTAATTATCTCAGAAAAAAAAGGAAAGAATTTTACTACAGGTCATGGATGCATCAAAATAAAGTAGATGGAAAAGAGAATTTCACATGATGTTTTGATTTGTTTAAACTCACGTACTATAAAATATAGACATATGAATGAAAATTCTTATGTTCTGAACTCACTGAAGGGAAGAAAAACAAAAATGGAACAGAACAGAATCCTGCTAGTTGGTCTCGCTAAATAAGATGAATTAAGAAGAAATAGCTAAAATATAAGCTTTATAAGAAAGGGAAATTTTTCTTTTCTAGTTTGTTCTCTGCTAGATCTCCAATGCTGAGAAGAATGTCTGGCACATTTTAAACAATAAATATTTGATAACTGAAGGAGTAAAACAAATAGGCTTAATTATTATAGCACGTAATTAAAAATTGAGAGTACTATTAAAGATGAAGCAGAAATATAATTTAATGAAAATAAAGGAGCCAAACAAATGCATATCCCTTTGGATTTTTGTTTTTACTTTTGTTCTGTAGGGTTACTCACACTTTCCTCAAGATCTGTACTCTTATACATTGGAGGGGAAAAAAAATCTGGACTGACATCATCTTGGTTCAGAGGAATGAACTCCTAGCTCATATTGTCAACTGTGGCTATTAATGCATTCTGACAAATAAATTGGTTAAAATTGTGCTTATATATTCTTGTTTATCTCATCCTTTGTTAGAATCAACTATTTTCTCAGTTAAGTGGCTCAATAATTTACCTATTTCTAGCAGAAATCCTCTGAACATATGTATGTATTAGCAGATTTAGTGGCATAAGTAAGTCTGTCAAGGATGCAAACCCTTATGTGGTCTCTATTCTTGAAGCTCAAATTGTTTTAAAAATATGAATTTTCACATTCTGCATATATGGATTTGTATCAGTATTCCCCCACAATGTGACCTTAGATGAATAACTTAAAAACTCTAAATCTTGATATTCTCATATGTTAAAAATGTGGAGAATATCACCTTAAGTATTTTTTGTGTGAAAATTGAATAAGATTATATATACTTGGAACATACTAAGCACTCCATAAATACTTCTTCATTAAAAGCATCATTGTCATCAATATAAAAGTATATATTCAATTTCTATTTGTTACACATCTACCATATACCGTTCTAGGTTTTACAGATAGAACTATAAAAACAGATTCAAATTTGTACTCTCGTACAGCATTTGTTCCTCTGGTAGAAGATATACGTATAAAAATTAACAAGAAAAATATGTAGTGTGTTAGACGGTGTTGAGTACTATAGTGGAAATAAAACATGAATGGTCAGCTGGGCTTAAGGAGAGGAAGGGAGCGATCTCAATTTTAAATGAGGTGGGTACGCAAGGCTTCACTGAGAATGTGATATTTAAAAATATGTATCTTCCTAAATTCGTATCTGTCAAAACACATAATGTCTCTAATATAGGGGATTTCTCACTCTATTTTAGTTTTTATTTTGGTATGGAAAAATGTATGTCCATTGTAAATTATATATATGTGTATGTGTGTGTGTGTGTATATATATATATACTTATATAAACTTTATATATAAACTTTATATATATCTAAACTTTTAGGTATTTTATATATTTATGTATTTACACTTTTCATGTCTTTATACATAGTTCTACGTATTTATACATATTTATATACCCTTATTTTTATATGTACCTAACATTTCTCACAGCATTTTTACAAACATTATTCAATATTGCATTAGGACAATCTGATTTTACATTTTAGCTTAGCTTTTGCTAGATAAAGTTGTTCTCTAAAAGTAAGTATCAGCATTTTCCATTAGCATTAAGGGATTTCTAGACGTATAATGGTACCTGCAGTAGATACAGTGAGGCCTAGGATTGTTATTATTTGAGAAGCGAAATTGCACTGGGCTTTCAGCATTGGTAAAACGGAAGGATGGGAATCCATTTGAACCAATTACTGGAGGTCTAAGCAAAAGTAAGAACCAAGCCATTGGGAATTCCAGAGAAGATCATGGAAAGTATTATGAAGAAATTAAGTATGAAGTCAGTCTAATTCAGGATAACGCTCATGGTGTTAAAAGCAGAAAGGGTGAGAGAAAGTCAAGAAGAATTTTAGGGCATTGAGCTGTATCTCAGACAGTCTTTTCTATGACTTTTCCTGAGTCCTCAAAGCCGAGGTCTGACCAGACACCATTCTAGGAGGCTACTGCTCACCACAGCCCAACCAATTCCATGCTTGATGGATGGAGGGGGGTAGGCCTTAAGATTCATTATCAAATGCAGAAGCATACTGGGTAATTGCTTTTATTTTATGCTCAATACAAGAAAAATAAATCTGCTCTTTCAAATTAATGAAAATGGAAAAAAAAGAAAATCCAGATGCAGTACTTTGTCCATCAGAAAAAAGTAATTAGCATTTTGCCTAGCGACACAGGTTTAATTATGTTAGTTAACATAGGAGGTGAGATTGAAGAGTAAGGTCTTATGTTGAATTAAAACTGATTGACTCCAGAACATGTCCTTAAATTGAAGAAAAGGAATAACTTGACCTTTGAAGCCATCAAAGTTATAAAGCTTCCTTTAAAAATATAATTTTCTCTTGGGGAGGTTTGATCACTTCTAAGCAGGCTGTCAGCAAATGTTATACTTTTCCAATAATTTGGACAGGCCTCCTCTAAAGATGGAGATTGTTGTTCAGACAAAAGTAAAAGAAACATTATTTGCAACCCCAGGTAGGGGAAAGGAATAATTTCCAATTTATATGCAAAACCACAAATATATATAATCTATTGCTCCTGGCTCAATTAGCTAAAAAATAAAAAGAGAGTGATAGGAACTGACTTAGCAACACTATATTCTAGGCATAATATTGGTGTTTCTAAAGGGTGCCAACTAATTGGTCACTTTAGTACTTTGCCAGCCTAGCAAGTCATGAGCTGTACCATGTCCCTGACTGAAAAGCATACAAGCCAAAGCTCATGGAAGACAATGACTGGAAAGTTGGAATATATTCCTGATTATGCGTTGAAGACATAGGGCTAAATCAGACATTGGATTGACAATAAAAGAGTGTTGATTTCTAGTTGCATTTTCTAGGAAAAGAATAAATATCACCTACTTATTTTTTAATTACATCTCAATGAAGCTTTCTGGGCCCTAGTTCTCGTTTAAGCTTATCCCGTCGTCCATTCATAAAGTTGAAAAACAGCAGTATAATGTAACCTAGTTTACTCTTATGCAAACACCCTGCATTTTGAGTCATTGCAGAAAGAGGGCATCTTTACATTTAAATGCAAAGCCAAAGTATATACTTAACTGTGCTTGGATTAACTGGAAAAAGAAAGTAAGAAAGCTGCAGTTGGAAAAATGAAAGTCTGGGCTAAATAGGAGAATGTGTCTTGTGCTATTGGTATCTTGCAATATGCAGTGACTCCAAAAGTCAATCAAAACGTCCTCATAATTGTGTTTGAGCAAATTGGCTTAAGTTAGTTCCAATACTCAAATCCAGCATTCTTTTCTTGATGTCCATCCTTTCTTCTTAATATCTGTCCTGCCCTAATAGATAGGTCCATACCACACAATGCTCTTCCTAGATCTTTTTCTGCTTCTGCCATATGTGTGTGAATGTTTATCTGTGTGTGTGGGTGTCTCTGTGGGGTAAGTGGGTGAGTGGGTGTAATGATAAAATGTTATTGAGGCAAACCTGGCTAGCACTCAATGTCTGTGCCTGGTGGTTAACACAGCCTACTCGGTAGTTTTAGTTATCTATCTTGTATGTTACTAATATTTCTGCCACTTGCTTGTAAGCTCCCTGTATATTTCTGCCGTTGTTTTTGCTCTCAAAAACACCAGCTAAATACCTAATAAACCTTGTGTAATGGAGATAACAATGAACTTTGAGTATAATGTCATCTAGATGATAATGTGGTTTAAGAAAACAAAGTTTTTGTAATCATAACTACTTGGAGGTAGAGTTCTTATTATGACAGTTACTTGATGTGGGGAAAATACTTTATCCTCTCCTCATCTATAAAATGAAAAATTTTGCATAATCATTGAGGGATTCAATTAAAATGTGTTTAGAATGTAAAGAATGTGATATTAAATTAATTTATTAAGTGGAGGAAAGTTACAGAAATCATGCCCTTTAATTCAGCAATTTTTTTTTTTATCTCTAGGCAAATTCATATAGACAATAGTATCAAGATGCATTTTACTTGCAATGACTAACCATTAGCAGGATAGTATCCACGTGACACTTACTAACGATACAAGAAAAACTTAGGCCATTAAAAAGCCTTGTATATTTTGATGTTCTTCAGCAATGAGGCAAGATTTAGGATATTTTTTCACTTAATTCCAATCTGTTGCCCTTGGTACTAAGTGCATTTTATGGTTACGATCTTATAATATTATTCAATTATGCTTCCATCATAATTTTAATCTTATTAAACACATTTGTATTTGCTTTAAAAAGCAAGTACACTTTCAAATGTTTGCATGTTAGGGGTATATTTCTAGGAGCAATATTATTATTTCCTCATAGCAATGTTGAATTATATGGTTATATCCATAAATAATTATTTAAATGCTTCCACAAGCATCACAGCATGTAACTTTAGGAAGTCAGTAGGGAAGCTGTGACTGTCCCCATTGAATGTGTGAAGAAAATAATACAGTTTGATTTGTGTGAATAATCATTTGCTAAATGCCTGCTATATATAAGGTATTAAAATAGGCACTGGGAAAGGAAAGTGCAGTGGTAACAAAGCAGCCCAGGCTTTCTAGAAGTTTAAAATCAAAATAGAAAATATATTTATGAGTAATTGTCTACGTTAGACAGGGGGGAATAAAGGCCGCCTTCCTCTGGACCACTTCATATGTAGTCTAGTAGTTGTGTAATAGCAGAGCTGTTTTCACCTAATGCCTTTTGCCAAGAAATCACCCTCACCTTCTGTTTGGGACTCTTTTCTTTTGCTTTTTTCTATTCTTTTGTTTTCCTTTCTTTTCTGGCATTCCCCTGGTTTACACTCTTTTATTTCTTACCAAGATTCTCTCCCTTCTGCAACAGGGCATATTTTGGATAGTGTTATAATTTCTGTGATAATATACTTGCTTTAAAAACTAATTTGTATATATTGTGTACCATGATGTGTATCTCCAAGTATTTTGCTTTAATGGCAGTTTGCACTCAAAGTGTTCAAATCAGGTAGTAACATTCCAGAAATCACGTTCGCCCTTCAAAATTCTTTATTTATATATATATAACAGAAGTTTTGTGAATTAAGATAAATAATTTTAAAATTAGGTTTCTTGTGTGAAATGGATAATGCTCAAGAAGTATGTCTGGTTAGAAACATAGTAAGGATTCCTCCACTTTTCATGAACTGGGCATGAAAATATTGCAAGCATAAAAACTTCATACTGTTGGGCAGTCACGCTGGTTCTTCAGTCTTGGAAGACAGTCTTTGACTCACCTACAAAGTTTGCTGTTCCCACCGTCAGAATAGTGTTGTGTTTTCCTTGGAATGAACCCTTCAAACTGTGTGCTATTTGGAATGTCTAATGATGTATTCCCTGTGATACCAACAGGTAACATACTAAAAATTGTATCCACTTGCCTATTTGCTGGAGTTGGGTCTAACAATTGCTTTTATTGTTGCTTACCATCTGTAATGAGATTGAAAAAGAGGAGATTTGTAATCTTCCACTACCTGCAAACATGCTGTGCTACCAATATTTATGAAATTATTCCTAATAACCAAAGGGGATTAGTTACTGATGACCCACCAGCTTTTGACTGGGTATTTTCCTGACTGTGGTCCCTCTACTCTACTCCTCTCCTCCTAAAGTAAGGGGCTGCCCTGACAGACTATATGGGTCTGGACTCATCATTTCAGGACTCCACTTGCCTGGTTGGGGGAAATGTACAATAAGTGCTATATAGAACTAACTATACATAATGTACTGTTGAAGTGAAAATATAAGAAAGATGAATAAGTAGACAGCTTCACAGACAAGTTTGTTGGAGATGAGCCTTAAAGAATGAATACAATTGCTGTAAGAGTAACAGGAAAGATCATTCTGGGCAGAGGGACTAGCCTGAGGCAAGACATGGAAGACTAAAGGTACATGATTATTTCTAAATTGTGATTAACAACTTTGGATATGTTTGAAGATATAGGTGGAATCTTGTTACATTAAGTGGACAGTTTCCAACTCTTAACACTACTAGATATTTTTCCTATCTTTATAAGATATATAATAAAATGTAATTAATATATTTTTTAGTTTTATCTCACATAGGGAACTGGTTTATAGGATTGTGAGGAACTAAAGGTAGTAGAGAGAATCAATGGGGATTTTTTTTTAATGGTAAAAAACAAAGGAGAGGTTTCAGGGGCTCTATAAACTATTACCATGTAGGAAACTTACACGTCCAGTGATAGAGAATAACGTAGAGGAACCCACTCAGATGTGGTTCGTGCTGTTCTACACACTGCTAAGTCCCTACACCTCTCCTGTTTCCATTCAGATTTTACCCGCCTCTCAAGCACCCGTTCAATCCCTCGTGTTCTAAGCAGAATGCTCTTTCTAATAGATCATCATTGTCCTTCAAATTACTTTCAGTACCGCTAAAGTGTCTGTTCAATACATAATACCATGCCTTATCACTTAAGAATTTCAGAGGAGAACACCTTATTTTTATAGCCATACTATAAACCATTAGGACATATGGGCAATGGTTGCTTTAAATATAACCCTGTAGCATATTAAGACTTCATCAAATATTTGTTTAGTAATAATGGTTACAGAGAATCTAGAAAGTAATAATTAGTTCTTAGTCTATTGCATCTTTTGAATGCAGATAATTTTAAAATGCAATGATACCTACAACAAATTGAGCCAATTAGAAGGAACTGTTAATTAGCTTTTAATTTTAGGAAGAGAGATAAAACATAAAAAAATATTCTGAATATTTTGGGATTTTATTCAAGAAAATAACTGCTTAGAACTGACTTGAGTCAAGTCCACATTGGATTCAGTATTAACAGCCTTCTCTATCTTTTCTCAGCCCCCATCAATTAGAATGATGCATTTCCCATGTTTCCTCATTTTCAGTGTGTGCTGCCCATCTGTGTAGGTCATTTTATTTGTGCAAATAGTTACCTTGAGAAGAAGTCAGGGCAGGTACTATTATTATTCTAATATGAGAAGATCAGTTAGTTCTTCAGATCCATATATCTTGTGAGAATGGTACATTCTAAAACAGAGCCCAGGTCTTATGTACTTTGCATAATTTCCTTTCTAAAATAAGAAAGCAGACTCAACATTTTATATATAGATTGCTAACAAGAAAAATGATTGAATTAAACTCTCAATTAACCTGACCTTTAGATTAACCACAATCCCCCACTTTTTAATCAGTTCTTTTAATTTAAATGTACTTCTATAAAAGATATAATTGATTCTTTGGAAAAAATAGTAAACATTGAACTTGTATGCCATATTCCCTCCACAAATTTCCTTTTATATATTCTGTTTTCCAAATGAAGGTGAATTCACAAAATAGTAAACAGAATTTCCAGAAAGGATATCACAGTTCTGTCTGCCTGTTTGATTGATGCCATGATCAAACAGTGTGAGTTTTATTTATGTCTTAGTGTGATGGAATTCAGTATTACCTTGATATTAATCATAGTAGCTTAGTTTTCTCCAATTTTGATGGCTGGATAAGTTCATTTCTGAAGAATGACATAGGCAAAGTTGTTAGAAGCATATATACATCACTTCAACAATTATTTGTCCAACACATATTTAGTGAATACCTATCAGGTGAGAAACACTATACTGTGTGTGTGTAATGCAGGGAAAAGCAAACCTGAGATAGTCCCAACCCTAGTAGAACTTCATTTCTTACCATTTGAGTATATTTGGCAGCAACTGTCTCCTATTCAGGCGTATTTTTCTGAAAATATTGCATGTACAAATTTAAGGAGAAAGAGTAATTTGACAAACTAATTGTTATTTTTGTGATTATAAATCAAATAAATTGTACACTTGCAGTTTCTCCTACATAGCAATAGTTTCTCTTTTTTTGGTTGATTGGGTCTATTAAAGTAGCTATTGTTGATCAAAGCATTAATCCATGTAATATTATCAATTCAACTGTTCTACTTTAATGTAGTTTTCGTCATAAAGTACAGAGTCATAGAATATTACCACAGAAAGCACCTCAGAGTTCATGAAGACCAAAACTCGATTTTACTATAAATTGTTGACCAGAGAAGCAAAATGAATCATTAAACATCATAAACCACATTATTTGTGGCTAAACCTGGCCACTTCAATGCATTGCAGTGAAATGCAGTGAGAATTCATTGCATGCCTGATATTTGAATGGCACATGATACCAGTTTATATTCCTGCCAGTATGTCCCATAGCCCTCAACTAGATCATTCAAAATTTAGTACCATTTTGAGAAGCTTATTTTTAGCATTGATGACTTTACTTAGCAATTTTTGTGACACAAATATTTATTTAAAATTGATATTAAACAAGCATTAAAAATAAAAGAAAATTTACTTTTTAATTTGTTTGAATGTTCTAAATATAGATATTTACTAATTGAACACCAGCATATTCTTAAAGAGAAAGGGAACTTAGCCTTTTCTTTATGTGCATATATTTTCCTAGTGTAACATCAAATAATAGATTATTGTAATTTCTTGGCTCTATAGACTCATGATAGTAAAGAAATCCTCTATGAACCAGCTGTGATACTGCTGTGCGCTTTCTATGATAGCAGGTAAGAGGCCTGCACACAGCTCCTCCCCAGTACAGTGCCAAGTCAGAGATACTTCAGCTCATCATTGTTCTCTCCACTGCTCGGTCAACCCAAAGACTCTCCATGACTTTTGCAACACAGTAGGCTTCACAGCCACTGTTAATTAATCAGTTTTGACAAATGAAATCAAATCTGTTTGATCTCCCTGGGATAAATGATAATTTTAAAATAAAATTACTTATTCTCCTCTTTTCTTTCTGTTTAGCTTTTCAGAATCTGGCAGTTAAGTTTTAATTCAGCAGTAAATCACATGCCATTTTTGTGGCCACCATGGTGCAATATGATGCAGTAGTCTATGTCCCAGATTGATATAAAACATCAAATTAACAGGTTTCTGTTGTGTATTCAGTATCTGTCAAACATTGTTTCCCTTTCTTAACATTAGAAATCAGATTCTGGGGGAAATATATGAATATATATTCTGTGATTGAAACACTAAAACGAATGGTAGGGTCTATAAAGTTTGTAAAAGTCCACAGGTGAAAAAAATAGATTTAGTAGTTTCAAAGGCTTTAAGAAAAATGTGGCACTTAAATTAGACTTGGGAAAGTTGGTAAATTTTTAATTTTCTACAAAGGTGATAGGAAAGAGTTGCTGGTTGAGGAAAGACTGCATTTTTCTTCTTTTTTAATAAAGTACACTCTAGTAGGTGAATTTAGAATACATATGACAATTTAATTCCTATAAATACAAGAGGAAATAAAAGAATGCGTTTATTCCAAATTCACTTCGGGATCACTGTTGTTATAATCTAGGAGGTAGGGTTTACCTCATTTATAAAAATTATGGAAAAAACTAGAAAAGTTATAAGTACTTTATTAAATATAAAGTAATTCGTTCCTATGTTATCCACTTCTTCCTAACCTATATGTACCCTGAAAATATGGATTTAGATAAAACTAGATTAATATGAATGGTAGGCTTGAATAATGGAAATAAAAGCAGAATGTTTTGAGTGATTACTCTTGGCCAGATACTGTTAAGTAATTTCATGCATTATCTCCATCTTCACTGCAAATGAAAAATTTGAGGATTAGAGAGATTAAATGGCATGATCATGATCACATACTTAGTAACTGGGAAAATCTGGGCTGGATTTCTTGTTTTAGTTATTACAAAAGTATCAAAGGATGAGGTATTGAATTAAGGAGGTCTTCTCTTATTTTGGATCAGCTTTAGTCTGGTTCACAGTCTGAATGACCTTATATGAGCATCATCTTTGCTTACTGCTTGTCATCAGCACAGCCGCCTTTTTTTATCCAATTTGTGCCTCCCTGAGTCAAAAGCAAATGTTAGTCATGGGTCACTCTAAGAAAAGGACCTGTAAACATCACCTTGTTTATGACAGCTGATTGTCATCACTGTACAACACCTATAGGAATTATTCAAAGTGATAGAAGTGTGTAGGCACTTCATTTCAGAAGAGCAGACTAGCAATTATAGGACAGCTGGAGTACTTCTTCTTTAAAAAGAAGATCCTGAGGTTTTGGCTATGGTATTGTGCTTAAAATACATTAAAATTTGTATAAAAGCTCAAGTTTTCAAGCATTTTAGAAGCCATTAGTTTTTACAGGAATAGCCTAATTTAGGAAAAATCAGTATCAAATCTTTGTTTCCTGATAGCAAATCTATGGTGTTTTTTGAAGTTATATTTCTAATGATTTTACTATAAGATTGTGCTGATTTAGTTATGCCCAAAGAGAGAAGAAATTAAAATTAATGAAATAAAGAGTTATCTCAAAGTATCAAAGTTAAGAGAATCTCAATTTGGGAATTGGTTTCTAACAGTATCAGGGAATGTGTTGTGATGTGCTGAAGTTTATTGATCTCAGTCTCAAAATAATTAAGGAACAATCCCTATAATTTATGTTCATATTTTTTTGCTAGGCAGGAGAATCCATTAAGAAAATAACTTGTATCAGTATGTCCAAAAATGCTTGATAAAAGTAATTTCTTAATTTTTGGACATTATTTTTAATTTGAAACTTTTTATAATTTCAGCTCTTATCACTTCTTTGAGATGATGAATTCAATAAGGCTATATACCCCTTGGTATGTAAATGTTTATTTAGTTGAGTTTTCAATTTTCAAGGTGCTTGAAGTAGAGCGCTATTTAAGATGGTTTGTTCTGATAGGACATGAAATCATGCTTAATTTGGTGTATGTCAAATGAATAGCAAAGATCCTGAGAGGTATAAAATTTCAGATGTTAAATATTACCAAAAACTTTCATCTCAGTAATATACTATGCTAAATTAGGTCCTGTTTACCAACTAATTTCTCCCAGATGTTTATCCTTTAAATGAGAAGTCTTCATTGCTTTGAAAGATAGATAATTGCAATTATCTAGATTAAATAATTTCTGTATAAATCTAAACACTAAAGGTGAGATTGATTAAATGAGTAACATCACGTCATAGCAAGATTATGGCAAAGCCTAGAATCCAATGAGTCTAATACCTCCTATCTCAATTTTACATTTTCCAGGAAAACCAAAGATTCTTAATTATTTCCTCTGTGCTTAGCTTCATTTCTTTACTCATTACTCAGGTCAATTTAGTTGTTTAATTATATATATGTATAATTATATGCATATATTTTTCCTGCAGAATTCTCTTAAGACCAGGTCACCACAATAATATTCAAGATGTGAAATCTTAAGATGTATTCTCATTCCCTAACAACCTGCGTAGCATTAAATAGATATTTAATCAATAGGTACATTTTTATTTGAAAAATGGAGGACGATTTATTTTGTTGTATTTCCCTTTGTTCTATTTGAAGTTGTAAACAGAACTAGAATGCTAGATTCCTTATGAGCAGCCTGCTCAGAAAACAGTACACTGTTTAATCCAGAAAGACGTAAATTGGACTACTTTAAGCTGATAGGAGCCATGATCGTATAAAAGGAAATGTCCTCTTAAAACTCCAAGATTAATTTTATTTGTTCTAATTATAATTAAAAATAATCAATTCACGAGAGTGGCAGGTTTATTACATATTTTATAGTCCCAGGCACTACTTATTAAGCATTCTATTTTGTAGTGCCATTTAGAAATTCTTAAGTTAGAACTGTGTTATGTATATAGTTGCTTTGTATTAAACGATGTTGGCCTTTTAAATGTACAATCTTAGGTTAAGAATTAATATATTTAAATGATAGTTAAGAAAAATCCAATAGTAATTCCCTTAAAATAAAAATGAACAAGACACACACTCAAGCAATTTATTTCATCTCTTCTGTGGGCTCCATGATAAAGTAATTATGCTTATCAGTAATTAATCACTTCTACCAACAATAAGAGTATTGTAATTCTGGAAAATAATGCATTCTGTTAAAATGGTTAGATAAAAACCAACTGAGCTTAACACAAACATTGAGATAATAGAGAAGACACAATGAAAATAAGTTATGCTTCTCTGAAAAAGCAAAGACAAGTTAATATGCAGATATGCAAATTAGTTTATGTGATTCCTGGATGTACATTGAAATGGAACAAACTTTGCTAAAAAGTTTCACTTGGGTTTCCACAGGAATGATCTCCTTCTGTGCCTTTGCCTGTTACAGGTTATTATTATTGCCTAATAATTTAATCTCTCAGAATATTTTAGATGATAAGATATCACAGGCTAAAAGAAAACAGAATTATGTGGATAAAATTAAATGAATTATGATTTGTAGTGACTATTATAATAAAATAAAACTTTACCCCATATACAAAAGCAATTGCCATTTTTCTACCTACTGGGAAAAGATAGCTTCATTTAACTTCTGCATATCCCTTTTCAGAAACAGTCAGGAAATAACAAAAGAATAAGGGAATCCCACTTCTAATACTCCTTTACCCACCTAGTTGGTATCTTGTGCAAATTACTAAGCCCCTCAAAATTTTAAGGCTATCCCACAGTGTTTCTGTTTGGATCAGGGTGATTATTTGTAGATTGACCCTCAAGATTAGATAGATAGATAGATAGATAGATAGATAGATAGATAGACAGACAGACAGATAGATAGATAGATATAGATTTATTTTCCTCATTTGCTTCTTTCATAACTCCACCCACTAAGTACCTTCCTGCCTACCATATTTGCCTTAACATAAGTGCTTATAATTTTGGTAATTAGCATAGACTGATTTGTACTTTTATAGATAGTTTTCTTATTTTCTACAATTAGCTGAATTATTAATGGGCAAAGATAATTTCTTAAGTTTCTTTATATAATATCTTAAGTTTCTATATATCTTTATATATTCTTAAGTTTCTTTAAGTATATATATAATTTCAGCATTACATATAATTTCTCCTCTGGAAAGTTTAGTGCTAGAGAGAGAAGAAGTGGTGGTAAGAGAATAAAAAAGAGTAAAATATTAAGGCTTGTGGATTTGTAATGATATAAAGAATTGAAAAAAAATATGAATTTGAAAGATATTTTGAAGAAATATGCAATGACTGACATTGTCATAAGAAACATCTGGGGTGCTTGTTTATAAATGAAAATTCCAGGGTGCTACACTGTTACGCTGATTCAGTTGGTCTAGGAGTGGAGTCTAGGAATCACTCTTAGGTGATTATTTTGTTGTTAGTGCCGTCGAGTCAATTCCAACTCATAGCAACCCTGTGTACAGCAGAGCGGAGCCCTGCCCAGTCTTTTTGTGCCGTCCTCCCACCTTCCAGCACTATGTCAGACAGTGCTCCACTGCTGTTTGTAGAGTTTTCATGGCCAGTGTTTTTGGAAGTGACTCGTCAGGTCCTTCTTAGTCTGGAAGCTCTCCTGAAACCCGTCCAGCGGGGGTGGCCTGGCTGGTATTTGAAATACCACGGCATAGCTTTCAGCATCACAGCAACATGCAGCCACCACAGTATGACAGCCTGTGATGGGTGATATGGTTCTCTGACTGGGAGACGAACCCTGGGCCACGGCAGTGAGAGTACCGAATCTTAACCACTAGACCACCAAAGTTTATTAGCTTCACCAAAATTTGAGAACTCTTGATCTTGCTTCAAACATAATGCTCTATGAGTCTCATTGACCTCTTGATTCTCCACAGGAAAAGAAAAGTGAATCCTTATAAACTACCAAAGTAGTTAGTAATTAGTAGTTAGTAGTAGTTAGTAATAGTAATTAGTAGTTAGTCGTAGTTAGTAGTAGTTGCTATGGGGAGCTGGATATAAAGAGAAGGTATAATAAAATTGAAGTAAAGACAATAAGAACAAACACAAGAGCACTTCATAGGATGATATCCAAAATGAAGCTAGGCCAATATGTTCTGTGAGGAAATATGGCTTGAATCAGGCATTGAAGAAACTCACTGATTAGTAAAACTTAGGAGAATTCCTCAATTAAAATAAAAACATGAAGATGATCGGGATATGTCCAGCAACGGAGAAGGAAGCTGAGGAAAGAGTGGTCAGACTCGGAAGTTCTTTTCAAGATCTGCTTGGGTAAGGAAGGCTGGTGCAGCCAGCAGTAACGTTGAGAAATCATGACCAGTAACCTGATAGAACGCTTTATTATTTTCAGTTCTTCTACTTACAAAATAGTCTTCTAATCTGAAACTTTGCTTCTGGCCTTCCCCAATGGAAAGAGTTTTTAATATAAAGTATTCAATTGGCTCTCTAAGACGAATACTAATTTTCTGAGTTTTAAACAATTTTTCTAGATTTTATCTTGTTACATTCTTTTAAAAAATCTATAAACCTCTTAATTGCTTTTTGAATAAAATCCGTAATTCCTTATGTGCTGTTCAGAATAATTATGATCTGGTCCCTAAATACATGTCAATCATTCTTTCTTTTTTTTTTTTTTAATTTTTTGTTTATTGCAGTAACATTGGTTTATAACATTGTAAAAATTTCAGGTGTACATCATTGTACTTTTATTTCTGCATAGATTACATCATGTTCACCACCAAAATACTAATTACAACCCATCACCACACACATTTACCGAATTATCCTTTCACCCTCCTCCCTCCTCCCTTCCCCTCTGGTAACCACCAATCCAATCTCTGTCCCTATGTGTTTGTTTATTGTTGTTATTATCTACTACTTAATGAAGGAAATCATGCGGTATTTGACCTTCTCCCTCTGACTTATTTCACTTTGCATTATACCCTCAATGTCCATCCATGTTGTCACAAATGGCTGGATTTCATCTTTTCTTATGGCTGAGTAGTATTCCATTGTGTATATATACCACATCTTCTTTATCCATTCGTCCCTTGATGGGCACTTAGGTTGCTTCCAAGTCTTGGCTATTGTGACTAACGCTGCAATGAACACAGGGGTGCATGTACCTTTACAAATTGGTGTTTTCAAGTTCTTTGGATAAATACCCAGCAGTGGAATAACTGGATCATATGGTAGTTCTATCCTTGATTTTTTGAGGAATCTCCATACTGTTTTCCATAGTGGCTACACCAGTTTGCACTCCCACCAGCAGTGTATGAGACTTCCCTTCTCTCCACATCCTCTCCAACACATGTTGTTTCCTGTCTTGTTAATTATAGCCATTCTGACGGGCGTGAGGTGATATCTCATTGTAGTTTTGATTTGCCTTTCCCTGATAGTTAATGATTTTGAACATCTTTTCATGTGTCTGTTGGCCATCTGTATATCTTCTTTGGAGAAATGTCTCTTCAGGTCTTTTGCCCATTTTTTAATTGGGTTGTTAGTGTTTTTATTGTTGAGATGCATGAGTTCTTTATATATTTTGGAGATTAAGCCCTTATCAGAAGTATGGTTTGCAAATATCTTCTCCCAATTATTGGGTTGTCTTTTCGTTTTGTTGATGGTTTCCTTTGCTGTGCAGAAGCTTTTTAGTTTGATGTAGTCCCATTTGTTTATTTTTTCTATTGTTTCTCTTGCCCGGTCAGACGTGGTGTTTGAAAAGATGTTGCTAAGACCGATGTCAAAGAGTGTACTGCCTGTGTTTTCTTCTAGCAGTTTCACAGTTTCAGGTCTTACATTCAAGTCTTTAATCCACTTGGAGTTAATTTTTGTGTATGGTGTAAGGTAAGGGTCTACTTTCATTTTTTTGCATATGGCTATCCAGTTTTCCCAACACCATTTGTTGAAGAGACTTTCTTTTCCCCATTGTATGTTCTTGGCTCCTTTGTCAAAGATAAGCTGTCCATAGACGTGTGGGTTTATTTCTGGGCTTTCGATTCTATTCCATTGATCTGTGTGTCTGTTTTTGTGCCAGTACCATGCTGTTTTGGTTACTATAGCTTTGTAGTATATTTTGAAATCGGGGAGTGTGATACCTTCAGCTTTGTACTTTTTTCTCAGGATTCCTTTAGCTATTCGGGGTCTTTTGTTGTTCCATATAAATTTTAGGATTCTTTGTTCTATTTCTGTGAAAAATGTTGTTGGAACTTTGATAGGGATTGCATTGAATCTATAGATGGCTTTAGGAAGTATGGACATCTTAACTATGTTACTTCTTCCAATCCAAGAGCATGGAATATCTTTCCATTTCTTTGTGTCTTCGATTTCTTTCAGAAATGTTTTATAGTTTTCGGTGTACAGATCTTTCACCTCTTTGGTTAAGTTTATTCCTAGGTATTTTATTCTTTTTGTTGCAATTGTAAATGGGATGGTATTCTTAGTTTCTCTTTCAGCTACTTCGTTGTTAGTGTACAGAAATGCAACTGATTTTTGTATGTTGATTTTGTATCCTGCAACTTTACCATATTCGTTTATTACTTCTAAAAGTTTTCTGGTGAATTCTTTAGGGTTTTCTATATATAAAATCATGTCATCTGCAAATAGTGACAGTTTCACTTCTTCCTTTCCCATTTGGATCCCTTTTATTTCTTTCTCTTGCCTGATTGCTCTGGCTAGGACTTCCAATACTATGTTAAATAGGAGTGGTGAGAGTGGGCATCCTTGTCTGGTTCCTGTTCTTAGAGGGATAGCTTTCAGTTTTTCACCATTGAGGATGATATTAGCTGTCGGTTTCTCATATATGGTCTTTATTATGTTGAGGTACTTTTCTTCTATACCCATTTTATTCAGAGTTTTTATCATAAATGGATGCTGTATCTTGTCAAATGCTTTCTCTGCATCTATTGAGATGATCATGTGACTTTTATTCTTCATTTTATTAATGTGGTGTATTACGTTGATTGATTTGCGAATGTTAAACCATCCCTGCATCCCTGGAATAAATCCCACTTGATCAAGGTGTATAATCTTTTTAACGTATTGTTGTATGCGATTTGCTAGTATTTTGTTGAGGATTTTTGCATCGATGTTCATCAGTGATATTGGCCTGTAATTTTCTTTTTTTGTGTTGTCCTTGTCTGGTTTTGGTATCAGGGTAATGTCAGCTTCATAGAATGAGTTAGGGAGCTTCCCCCCCTCCTCAATTTTTTGGAAGAGTTTGAGAAGGATAGGTATTAAGTCTTCTTTGAATGTTTGGTAGAATTCACCAGGGAAGCCCTCTGGTCCTGGACTTTTATTTTTGGGGAGGTTTTTGATTACTGTTTCGATCTCCTTGCTGGTGATTGGTCTATTCAAATTCTCTACTTCTTCTTGATCCAGTTTTGGAAGGTTGTATGATTCTAAGAATTGATCCATTTCTTCCAGATTGTCGAATTGGTTGGCATATAGTTTTTCATAGTATTCTCTTATAATCTTTTGTATTTCTGAGGTGTCTGTTGTAACCTCTCCTCTTTCATTTCTGATTTTACTTATTTGTGCCTTCTCTCTTTTTTTCTTGGTGAGTCTAGGTAAAGGTTTGTCAATTTTGTTGATGTTTTCAAAGAACCAGCTCTTGGTTTTATTAATTTTTTCTATTGTTTTTTTGGTCTCTATTTCATTTATTTCTGCTCTCATTTTTATGATTTCCCTTCTTCCACTGAGTTTGGGCTTTGTTTGTTCTTCTTTTTCCAGTTCCTTTAGGTGCATTGTTAGATTGTTTATTTGAGATTTTTCTTGTTTGTTGAGATAGGCCTGTATTGCTATAAACTTCCCTCTTAGAACCGCTTTTGCTGTATCCCATAAATTCTGGCATGTCGTATTTTCATTTTCATTTGTCTCCAGGTATTTTTTGATTTCTTCTTTGATTTCTTCGTTAACCCAGTCTTTGTTCAGTAGCGTTTTCTTTAATCTCCATTTATTTGTGGCTTTTCTGATTTTCTTCCTATAGTTGATTTCTAGTTTCATACCGTTGTGGTCAGAAAAGATGCTTGGTATTATTTCAATCTTCTTAAATTTATGGAGACTTGTTTTGTGGCCTCAATCATTATTTCTAACAAAGTCTTTTCATCTCTACTCCAATACCAGTTTCCTGTTTCTCTTAGTTTTCCATGTGTGGGCTTGCTTGCCTCCATATTGATGATGATGTTCCTTCCATCTTTCTTAAATTTTTATGTAATATTTAACTTCTTCTCTCTTGCTCTTCTCTCTCTATATATATGTACATGCATACACCTAATCTTATATATTTTATCTTATATAAGATATATATATTATATATATGTGTAATCTACCTACACACCACCTCATCTCTACCAGCAGGAACTGTGACATGATTCAAAGATTAGAAACATATTGGCTGTTAGGGGACAGAGTTTGAGTGTGAAAGAGAAACATATTAAATGTTGTTGTGTTTGCAGGGAGTATCATTTGTTTATTTTAGAATCTGGTTCTTGAACTCCCTCTATCTAAAATTATGTTGTCTTATTTGCATTCTCTTTCTGGGAACTATAAGAGGGTTGGAAAGATGGGCTTGGTGCAACCTCAGTCTCATTGGGAAGTGAATCCTATTTTGGAAAAGCCAAACTAGCCCCAGAGGAACAGAGGGTCTATCCAGAGCACTTAAGTGTGCCTTTGTCTAGGCCTAAGGGGAATTCTCATTTCACAGTTGACCCAGTATATTTTCCTTAGTTCTGAGGAACAACGCTTACCCTTGAAACTGATGTCTCATGAGAGCAAGTAAAGTGATTTAATTTCTATGGCATTGTCCTCTATCACAATTACAAAAGTGACATCTCCTCCACCACCACCACTCCCCCTTATAATTTTCATAAGGGCTTTTACGTGCTGTCTTTTTTACCAATGTTTTAGTGCATAACACAATGCCTTTCATATATTAGAAATTCAATAATTATTTATTGAATATTGAAGCACACAGAGAGAAAATAAACAAAAGAGCTTAAAAATCCTTGACAAGTTCCTCATAATCACAAAGATTCACAGAGAAAAGTTACAGCCTTTTTTTAGAATTTTGGGAAACTATTTACATATTTTAAGCAGAAGGACAATAAAATTTGCATATGCATATGCTTCCTCTGGCTACAAAATGGATAATAAATTTTAACGTGATGGAATTGGATGATGAGACCAGTAATATAGTTATTACCATTTATAAAAGTGGGCTCAATGGAGAAGGAGAGAAGTGGACACATTCAAAATAATCTTATGAGACTACATCACTGGACCTTTGTCACGGGTTATCTGTGAGCAGGGAGGTAAAGAAGAAGTTTCAAATATAGTTCAGGTTTCCAGTTTGGGCAATTGGATGAATGTTGGTGCCACTTACAAAGATGGACAGAGAGGAGGAGAAAAGCTTGGAGGAAAGCATGAGTTCAGTTTAGGAACTCTTCCTTTTGAAGTATCCTTGAAATGTTTGACTGAAATATTTTATGAGGTTATGTATGTGACTCTTTAGGTCAGAAAGATGTTTGTGCAGGGAATAATAGTTTAGAAGTCATCAGCATTGAGTAGTCTGCACCGTAAGCATAGATAAGATAGACTAGGGAGAAAAAGAAGGGTGAAAAAAAAAGAATTCCAGAGATGAAGTTTCGAAATTCCATTATTCAACATCATGGTAGTGAATAATGGGACAGACTGGGAAAGAGCCTCTGAGCGGGAGAAAGAGGCTACAGTGTTATGGAAGACAAAGGGAGAAAATTTTAAGAAATAGATAATGGGACATATTTGAGGTTCTTTTGAAAAAATTAAGAGGACCAACGTGTGCTCCATGGGTTCAGCGGCATATAGTTGACTGGTGGCCTTAGCAAGAGTAATTGTGTTCATCATGACTAGTGCCAAAGGGGAATGATGGTAGATTGTGTAAGGAATAGAAGGTAGAAGGTAAAGAAATGAAGACTAAGTTTAGAAAAAAATATTCTTTTGACAAGTTTGGCTTCAAAGGGAGAGGAGAAAACATTACCCAACACTACTCCACCTAAAATAAAGAAGAGCTGAGCAAGTGGTGTGTGTGTTTTTGGTGCTTTCATTGTTTGCTTGTTTAAACTTGTTTGTTTTAAGATAGGAGAGACTTGAATATGTTTAAGTATTCCTGGTAAGCATCTTTTTATGAAAGAGATAAGATTGAAGACGTCTCAGAGACTACCATTGACCATCTTTAGGTACTTTACAGGTCCGCATATAAAGTTTAACATACAGTGATCTCTAAACAAGTGCTTGTTGCAATTCATGCCACACAAACTGGCCATTGAGAGTCTGTCTGGACTGCCTGTTGGACTGGGAGCCAAAGAACACTCATACTTCTCTTTCTCTGTCTCTCCACAATGCTAAAAGTAGCAAAAGGCACCCAATCAATGTTAACCAAGCACATTTGCTTTTTCCTCATTTTCCATTGCTTAGTACAGTTCCTGGCATAGAGGACACTCTGTGTAACTATTTGTTGGTTAAATAGTTAAATAAATGGATAAATAAGAGAATAAATTCAATCAAAAAGGCCCTAAAGAAGCCTCTGCCGGCTGTTTTCTTAATTCCACGATATTAAAGAGTATGAAGGCTATGGGGTTGGTATTCTATACATGTCTTATTCACCTGGAAATTTCTGTGTTCCTTGAAGAGGACCATATAGATAACAAAATCATACATCTCCCTTTCTATGTCTAGTTAGTCTGTTTGATCTGATATAGGTCTAGTGGCTTTGATAATGTTAATGAGTACTTACTTTAGGTTTTTTACATTTTTTGCTCCACTTGGTTTGTTTTCATACAGATATCTCTGGGCAAGGACATACACGTACAGCACTGATTTTTATTATTAACTTGAAATGAAAAGTGGAAAATATATTTCAGATGAACTTAATGTCATTTTCTTTTGAAAATGTAATTTTTTCTCCTTTATTTCTTTCTTTTATTGAGTATATATTAGATATGCAAGAATGCTTTCAATCAGTATATTTTAAAATATAACAGAAAACTGATGAAGCACAATAACGTACAAAATCTGTTTGGAAATCTAATTTTCAGAAGAAAGAGAATTTAAGCTGGCACTTGATCTAGAAGCTCTCATTCCAGCTCGATGAACACACTGGTTTTAGGAAAAAAATATTTGGCATCTGTCTTTTTTGCTATTGGAAAACTAATTAAAAATTTACCCTTCTCCTGACTGGAAAACATGTTCTCTTCTTTAGCAGGATTTTCTTAGAGCTGTATGATGTCTCAGTGACTTTACTCTGGTGTACAGTAGAATAGCCTTTTTCCCTCTTGTCCTTCAGACAGAGAGGAAACATGAACCATGGGTGTCCCTCTCTCTTTTGGCTCCACACATCACTGTCAAGAGAGGCAGAGAGATCTAGCCTACAACTTTAAAAGAGATTGCTGATGAGAAAAAAGAAATAGGATGAATTCAACAGTTCAATAGTAATAGCTCTTGTGACATTCCACCAATAAAAAGTCTATTATTCAGCTCAGTTATAAAATTTTTAATTGACGACAATAACTCACAGGTACTAAAAATAACATGAAAGTTGATGTAAATTTGGATCTCATACAGAGGTCAATCGTTGCTTCAATTAATTCTTATCTCACAAACCTAAAGTGTGATGTACTATATAGATTTCTAAAGAAATGCTATTAAGTTTTGTATATGACTTTTATTTTAAAAATGAACACAATATATTGTACTTGTTTAAAAAATTGAATAGTGCAAAAGGGCTTATAAAGAAAAGCAACACTTCCAGCTTCAGATTTCTCCACTGATAGCTGTTTCTTCTGTTAGTACTGTCATATCTATAATGTTTCTGATGTTATCTGTTGATGTAATCATTTAAATAATATCTATAAACTTCCTACTAAGATAATGATTTTTTTTACTTTCACTTCTCTCATAGATCCTAATATTTATATCTCAGCCACCACCTTTATTTTGACTCTTCTTCTCACTTCCTTTCATTTTGGACATCATAGTTTAAATTTCCAACAGCCTTAGGTTTTTGCTCTTCTTTAGAATTATATTATTTTTCTAGGGATGCAGTATTGTCGTGATTCTCCCTGAAGATATTTATTAGGACCATTATAAAATTAAATTCCCGCAAATCATTTCTCTTTCCTCCAAGACAAGTGATATTTTCTTTTTCTTGCTCTTAATCTTTATTTTTTATTCTGCATGATCTCCCAAAATATCTGTTATTCTGTTTTCTGATTGGATGTGCATACGAGTGTGTATCCATATATGTGCATGCGTGCGTGTGTTCCACAATAAAGCTATTAAAAGATGACAGTGGTTTCTAGGCCTTGTTGAATGGAAGATTTTACCTCAGGTTTACTTGCCCAGAAGCCCACACAGGTGGAGAAAACGATTGGTTAATGGTCAGCTGTTTCATACCCAAACCTTGAATACCCCTCCAGGTCTCATGCTCACCCCCTTGGGCCCTGGCACTTCAGAACTCTCCCAGGTTTCTGCTGGGCTCACTGCCTCTTGTGTTAGCTCTGATCCTTCATATCACATGCTCATGGATGCAGCTTCTTCTGCTTTGATTTATCAGATATTCCTCCATTTATTCTGTCCTGATGTGGAAATTCGTTGAATCGTGGACTTGATGATTTTCATATCTTTATGGCTTTACACTTTTTAATTTTCTTGCATAATTTTAGTATAGCCTTAGAAGAAAAAGGACATAAATTTGTGTGACCATGTCAGCAACCATAATAGAGTGTTTTGTTTGGTTTTGAGGTTAGGTTTATTTTCATTCTTTTAAAATGTGTCACCATCTTAAGGTAGAAATGGCAACTTCGTATAATCTAAATGCAGCTGGCTGTTGTAAGAAACGAGGTGCCAAGCTGCTTATATTGCACTGAGCGTAAGTCCTAGCAAGCTGCATTGTCTTTTAAAAGAGTGCAGACACAGACAGAGGCTGTCTGTGGAACTTTTACTGCTTCTAGTTTACAGATTCTCATTAAGGACAATAATCAGTAGAACATTCTTATTGATTATGTAAGACCTAGCAAGAATACAATGCATGAATTAAATCATGCACTATATTTGTACACATTCTTCAAGGATTTTTTGCTCCTGACTGCTTATAATGTAGAGGAGATTTAAATGTGACATTAACCCGCTAAAATACTGTGTAATGTAATGTCCATTGCTCTTTCTTTGGGTTTTTGAAGCTAACAAAAATGCCATGAAGTAGACAAAAAAGGAAAAAAGGAAAAACAAATGTCATATTTTAAGTTCAGAGATGTGAATATTTGAGTTTAAGATAAATTAAATTGTCTCAGGTCATGCAATTAGGGCACCAAATTTAAATACATGTTAATGACTCTTCCAATGTTTATCTATCCCACTGACCTGTCTGCTAAATCCAGAGATATATATCTCCTATCAAGTATTTATATGAGCCTCTAGAACGATTTAATAAATTCTAGGCAGTCTTAGATTCCCAGTATATAAATTCCTGCTTAGTAAAGTTTAAATGTATTCTGCCTAACAAATTGTTTTTTGTTTGTTTCCACTTACTTATTATGCTTTAAATTCCACCATTAAAATTTCATTTTATTAATTTAATATCAGTAGGTATTTTGTCCACCTTACAATACATTCTTCCAGGATATGAAGCTTTAAATGTGCTAAAACTGAGTTGGAACATAATCATACCAGATTCAAAACAGTTTTGAAGAGAGAGAAAATGGGAGAAGATAGTTAGCTACTATCCGCCAGAATGTTTTTGAATTATTATTTTTTGGGCCGGCCCCATGGCTTAGCGGTTAAGCGCGTGCGATCCACTGCTCGCGGCCCGGGTTCGCATCCTGGGTGCGCACCGACGCACCGCTTCTCTGGCCATGCTGAGGCTGCGTCCCACATACAGCAACTAGAAGGATGTGCAGCCATGACATACAACTATCTACTGGGGCTTTGGGGGAAAAAATAAATAAAATTAAAAAAAAATTATGAATTATTATTTTTTTCCTGTGTGTGTCTAAAGGGTAGATTTGGGGTACTAAAGGAAAATAAAATATCATTTCATAAATTTGGTTAGTATTAGTCCATTCTGAGAACATATAAGTAGCCCTATCTTTACAACACATTCACTAGCCAGTTGTAATTGCAATTCAAGCTACCATATGAATGAGAGAGGATGACTGATTTCTTTCCAAATACCTCTTGAATTTCTGTTTTTCACTGAATCCTCCTCTTTATGACTATTTTAAATAGAAACTGGATTCATTTACAGTGATTAGTGAGAGTAGGAGGCATATCTACATGACTAACTAGATTGATTCTTTGCAGGTCAATGAGTGAGCAATTGAACAGATCATTGCATAATCGATCCAATCCCACAAGCAAATTGAACATCCTTCAAAAAAGCCAGGTCTCTCATATCAGTGGAGTTAACCACATCACAGGAGTTCTGGGATGCCTGTATAAATGTTGTAGTAAATCAATAGCGTTTTGATTTCTTTATTTTAAGCATAAAGGAAAGAGAACTAAACTAAGACCCAAGAGGCCATTTTGTGTACCAATACTTCTGTTAATTAGCTATATGAAACTTGGAAGACACAAAGAACGTAAACAGGAAAGCAAGGGATCAGGGAGAGGCCAGGCTTCCATCTGAGGTCTTCTTTTTAGAAGGGCAGTACTTACTAGATTTGAAGCAACGCTTTTAAGTACTATGGTGTACAGATATTTCTTGAGTTGCTATGGATCTAAACCAGAGAGTTCTTTCACACCCAAAGAGTTTAGAACATACCTATTGATTTTTGAAAGCCATGACTAATGGCTTTGTGATATGTCAGCTTGGCTAGGCTGAAATATATTGTCCAGACTTCCCTTTCTAGTATTTTTCTTAAGGTGGACTACAAAAGAGATTTTCTCCTGAGATCTGGTGGGTAGTGGAAGGCAACAGCCATTTTGTAGCATGCACACACCTTCTCCTAGTTATTCAGTCAAACATTATTACAGGTGCTGCTGTGGAGGTATTTTGCAAATATAGTTAAAATCTCCTATTAGTTGATTTTGAGTTTACCATAAAGGAAAATATCCTGGGTGCTCCTAACTTAATTAAGTAGATGCCTTTTAAAAGGAACTAAAGATCTTTAAATGAGATGTGGAGACTCCAGAATACAGAGAGGAAACTGTAGACTCTTTCTACATTCTGGAACCCCACTCACCTCATTGCTGTTGATCTACTGATTCACCTTCTTGGTATGAAGTAGCAGCTAGGCCAGCAATTGCACTACTTTTCCCCTGTATCTTTCTTTAGTTTCTTTGACTGTTGGGGCAGATGTTTATGTGTGTTCAGCTCCGTGCCAGAGATTCCCATTTTCTGCAGGATACCTAGCTAGGTCAGAGGCAACAGGAATTGACATGGGTTTCAGGCCGTCCTTGTTAGGATTCCTGTTCAAGCTCATGGGGGTCCAGGCTGCGTGTAATCTACCCTTCTTGCCTGCCTGTGGACTCTGGATTACAGCATTTGTGGGGACAGTCTTGTGACTGCTTAGCCAGTCCCCACAATTTCCTACATATATAAATATATAAATATATTTTATGTAACTGTATATATACATAATTTTATATATTAAATTTTATATATAATAAATACATAAATAAAGTAAATATAAATGTATATTATATACATACACGTGTTATATAATATAAATATAAATCTCTCTCTCTTTTTTCTCTTTCTCTCTCTCTCTTTTTTTCTGTCTCTCCAGCACATTAAGGTTTACATCCCATGCGTGATCCAATTATGAAAAAAGAGAAGCATTGCAAAGCAATTAAGTTATATAGATATATATGCATGTATATTCTGTTGTTCTTCTTTGCTGCTTAAACTCTGACTAAAAGATATACCATGTGAGATACAGAGAGAAATGACAGGAACTCAGGAACCTGGATACTCAAATCCCATCCACAAATGACTGTCTTTCATTCTTGTGAAAGGAAGGACAGAGAAATGTGCACATTTCTTAGGCCTAACTTGAGCACTATACTAGCCCTACATTAGATTGAGACCTAAATCCTAGTGTACAACTCAAGTGAACTAAGACTGTATACCAAGGATTCTCAAACTTGACTACATATTGAAATGCCTAAGATCTTTTTATAAAAATGTACCCATGCTTGGGCTCCACCCAAATAAATTCCGATTTAATTGGCTTGTGTAGAGTGGGAGCTGGGAAGAGGTATTTTCTGCAAAGCTCTTTATTTGGCTCTAATATGCTGACCAAGTTGAGATCTACTGTGCAGGTCATGTGGAGGACTCGTTTTGCCCGGTTTGGACGTAGGAGGACGTGCCAACTTTGACGTTTTCCTAATTAGCCCAAGGTCTAATTTATTACCCTCTGCAACTTACCACTGTACTGTAAGAACAGACCAGGCCATGGAAGTGAAAGTAAATGATTCAGGATGAGGAAATATAATTTTATTAAGGCATCAAAGCAAAGCTGCTCATCTTGGACATTTTCAGGTTGGGATATTTCCCAAACAGGCACTGCCCCACATGCACATACTTAGCAGATTTTTTAAGAGAGAAACTCATTAAAAGGGCATAGAGATCCTATTCCAGCTAAAACTTGAGTCACTTTAATTCTTACAACTAAAATTTTTACTCACACTGCATCTTAATAGAATGTCCTTTCCTGTGACCATTCCTCAATCTTGGTGGAGGAATGAGGATGGGCTGGGGAATGTCAGACAGTATACCTTAGACAAAAAGTTGTTGTCAGGATCTTTGAGAAATTTAAAATATGGTTTAATGAATAAATGAATCAGAAAGAAATAAAAGAAAGGAGCAATGAGGAAGTTCTGTTCATCTCATTGTGTAAGTCTCTTCCTGGTGGTAAATTAGATGTTAAGAAATGCTCCTAAAACTTTTTATTTTCTAGTTAGTACCATAAAGAAATGGCACAGATACCTAGTGGGCCTGAGATGATACTGTTTCTTTAAACACTTTAAAATACCAAAGAGAAGTTTAATTTCCAACCTATATTATTCAAAAAACATGGCATTTTCTTTTTTTGCTCTGGAGGCTGTGCTCCTCTTCTTAGTCTCAATTTTCATAATAATTAATTAATGCACTCACTTATATTTGACAAATACATTGTTTCCTATATGCTCTAGTAGGGCCCAAAAGAAAACTAAATCACTTCACCTGCAGTCTAATAAGCAATTCTTGTTGTTTCTTCATGTCTTCATTGATTAACAGCTGTAATAAGGAGTCAGACTCCATTTTTGACGTTCATCTGTGAATAGCCTTTAAGGCCCACACTTCCCTCTTCCCCTTCTGCCTCACATCTGGGCAAGCTAACAG
Source organism: Ceratotherium simum simum (assembly GCF_057802395.1). Taxonomy (NCBI): domain Eukaryota; kingdom Metazoa; phylum Chordata; class Mammalia; order Perissodactyla; family Rhinocerotidae; genus Ceratotherium; species Ceratotherium simum. The sequence goes on along the minus strand of NC_141910.1, from coordinate 4,352,430 downwards.
GAAAGCTCAGGTTCTCTGGGAAGTTCAAACCATGCAAGACCCTGCTTTCACACGAGAACCCTCACCCCAGCCCGCCTGCCCTAATCACCATAAAAACCTCAAGCCTCTAATCCCCTGCCCCTGCTCACTAGAGTTATTTTGGACCAGTTTGGAAAGACTGCCTTGCTCTCCCCAGAAAGCCACATTATATGAGTAATAAATCTTTTCACATCCTCTTAGTGTGCATAGCATTATGAGTCTCAACATCCAAACCAAATTTTGGGTGGGAGTCCATTTCATTTCTGTAGAATAGCTACAACATGTCCTTTCTTAATTTTCAGACCTTCCTTCCAGAATGATTTTTATTTTTCTTGAAATAAATCTATGAGATTTGCAGTCGGGTTCTGTTAACTTTTTTACAGTCAAAGAAAAAAAAAATAATTTCACAGGGTATAGAATTATAGTATGTCAATTATATCCCCTCCATAGTTGAGGATATTACTATGCTCTCTTCTGATAGGCTTTCTTTCTGCTGAGCACTCAGCTCTCATTGTAGTTATGGTTCTTTTTAGATTATCTTTTATCTGAAGCTATTTTTATAATTATCTTGATGTCTTTGGTTTTCTACAGTTAGGTTAACTTGTCAGTTAATGCGTTAAAAGAGAGTGTATGTGTTTATGTGTGTATTAACTTGGCTTTGGATGCCTTAAGGTTACAGAAATGGAAATTTGGCTATTTCATTCATCCAGACATTTCTCAGTCATTGCTTCCCCCAGTATTGCTTCTACCCAACTTGTTCTATTGTTTCTTTTTTGGGACTCAAATTATGTGTATGCTGGACCTTCTTACTCTGTACTCCATATTTTTTTAATATCTGTGTCTGTATTTTTTTATATCGATGTTTCTTTGCCTCCTTCTATATAATTTCTTCATACGAATGTCTAGGTCACTAATCTCCTCAGCTGTGACAAATCTGAAGTTTAAACTCACTGTCTTATTTTTATATGAATTATTTTATTTTTCAATCCTAAAATTTCTTATTTACTTTATTTTCAAATGTCAGATAGTTTTATTAGTTTCTTGTACCTTTGTCATACTTTTATTTTATCTTTTATTTTCTTAAATATATAAAACCCATTTGTATTATACTTTATAACTCTAATATTCAGTTTATTTTTATTTATTTAGTCTGTTTCTATTTTGTTGTGGGTATATCATTAATGGCTTCTATTTATGGCAGCAGATTTACTCAGGTATTTAGTTATTTTTAAATGTGAGAATTATTTGAAATTAGGATTAAGGGTACCTTAATCTAGAGAAGACTTGCATTGATTTCTATCAAGTGCCTGTGGACTCTACCAACTTTGAGCTGTTTTATATCTTAGGGTATTTTTGTGGAGGAGAGTAATACAAACAAATATAAATTTGAACTTGTAAACCTGTGTGAGTGGAGACATAAATTCTCCAAGGATGTATTTTATTCTGACTCAGGACTAAGGCTTAATCAGTCAGGCATCTTTCGCTTTTCCATAAAATTGGATTTTCTTTCAACTTCACCTTTTGAGAAAATTGCTACTTGAATTATTTGATTTTATATAGGGTCCTTAAATCTGAAGTCCCATCTTATTAGGCCTAACTCTTTGTCTTCCATCAACTCAGTTGTATAACTCATTCAAATTCTGGCTCCAGGCCACCAGAAGTTGATAAATAAGCCCATGGGAAAGGTCAGCTTGACTTCCTTGCTTCTAGTGTGAACTCGCATTTTCTTGTGGTTTCTGGTCTCTGATGAGTCCCTTTATTTGCCATCAGCTGAGCTAGGCATTAAGATTTTGAAAAAATAATAATTCATACTGAAATTTTGTGTTTTGCTTTATTTGGAATGATTTCCTTAAACAGCCAGTTTATTCTATGTCCAGAAATAGAACTAGCTTTGCCATTGCTCAGAAACTATTGCAGTAGCCTCTATCATTGATAGTACAGAAATATTTTAGGGTACATGAATTAATGTTTGTTTTATAATTTATGTGTTTCATTTAATATATATCCTGGATCAATATCTTGTCAGACTCCTGATTTCACATATTTTATTTCATAGGTGCAGATAATCTACTAATCTATATATGTGTGTGTATTCATACATATTTATAAGTTATATTTAAATATAATTAAATATAAATATATTTTTTCATGGACATTATTGCATAGTAAGAAGAATTTAGAGGTTGTAGGATGGAAAGTTAATATGATTTAAAGTCTATATAAAGAAAAGAATTTATAATAGCAGAGGGATTTAGAAACCAAAAGCCTTATAAGAATAACTGAAGGCTAGGCTAAGTAAGAAAAAAAGAGAACACAAATTACTAAGAGAGAGAACACAAATTTGATAACCTAGGTGAAATAGAACAATTCCCTGAAAGATACAATTTACTAAAAGTCACACAAGAAGAAACTGATAATCTGAATACACCTACCTCTCTCAAAGAAATTGAATCAATAATAAATAACTTTGTCAAGCAGAAAGCACCAGGCTCAAATGCATCATTGGTGAATTTTACTAAACATTTAAGGAAGAAATTATATCAATTCTGTACAATCTCTTTCAGGGGATAGAAGCACAAGGAGTACTTCTATGAGGCCAGCATTACCCTAATACTAAAACCAGACAAACACATTACAAGAAAACTGTAGACCAATATCTCTGATGAACATATATGCAAAAATTCTCAATAAAAATGTTAGCAAAACAAATCCATCATTATATAAAAATAATTACACCCCACAACGAAATGGGATTTATCCCAGGTATGCAAAGCTGGTTCAACATTTAGAAATCAATTAATGTAATCCATCACATCACCAAATTAAAGAAAAATCACACAATCATATCAATAGATGCAGAAAAAGCATTTGACAAAATACAACACCCATTCATGACTAAAAAAATCTCAGTAAACTAGGAATAGAGAGGAACTTCCTCAGCTTGATAACGAATATCTATAAAAAGCTAACATTATACTAAATGGTGAGAAACTTGAAGTTTTCCACTAAAATCAGGTACAAAGCAAGGATGTCCTCTCTCACCGTTCTTTTTCACATTATACTAGAAGTTCTAGCTAATGCAATAAGACAAGAAAAGAAAATAAAAGGTATACAGATTGGGAGGAAAGAAATATACTGTCTGTATTCACAGATCATCTATTTGGAAAATCCAAAAGAATCGGCAAAAAAACACCTGGAAATAATAAGTGATTATAGCAAGGTTGTAGGATACAAAGTTAATATACAAAAGCCAATTGCTTTCCTATAAACCAATAGTGAATAAGTTGTGTTTGAAATTCAAAACACAATATCATTTACATTAGCACCCAAAATATGAAATACTTAGGTATAAGTCTAACAAAATTTGTATAAGATCTATATGAGGAAAACTACAAAACTCTGATGAACAAAATCAAAGAAGAACTAAATACATGGAGAGGTATTTCATGTTCATGAATAGGAAGACTCACCATTGTCAAGATCTCCATTCTTCTCAACTCAGTCTATAGAGTCAATGCAATCCCAATCAAGATCCCAGCAAATTATTTTTCTGGTTATCAACACGCTGATTCTAAAGTTTATATGGAGAAGTGAAAGACTCAGAATAGCCAACACAATATTGAAGGAGAACAAAAAGTTGGAGAACTGACAATACTCTATTTCAAGACTTCCTATAATATCATAGTAATTAAGACAGTGTATTTTTGACAAAGAATAGACAAATACATCAAAATAGAGAGCCCAGAAATACACTCACATGTATGTATTCAACTGATCTTTGACAAAGGAGCAAAGGGAATACAATGGAGCAAAGGTGTCTTTTTATCAAGTGGTGCTGGAGAAGGTGGATATCCATATCCAAAAAGTGAATCTAGCCACAGACTTTACATCTTCCCAAAAGTTAACTCAAAATATATCATTGACCTAGGGGCTGGCCCTGTGGCTTAGCGGTTAAGTGCGCATGCTCTGCTGCTGGAGGCCCGGGTTCGGATCCTGGGCGTGCACTGATGCACCACTTGTCCGGGTATGCTGAGGCGGCGTCCCACATACAGCAACTAGAAGGATGTGCAACTATGACATACAACTATCTACTGGGGCTTTGGGGAGAAAAAGGGAAAAAAAGGAGGAGGATTGGCAATAGTTGTTAGCTCAAGGCGGGTCTTCCTCAGCAAAAAGAGGAAGATTGGCATGGATGTTAGCTCAGGGCTGATCTTGCTCACACACAAAAAATATATATATATCACGGACCTAAATGTAAAATGTAAAACTATCAAACTCCTAGAAGATAACATAGGAAGTCTAGATGACCTTGAGTATGGCGATGCCTTTTTAGATACAACACTAAAGGCATAATCCATGAAAGAAATAATAGATATGCTGGGCTTCATTAAAATTAAAAACTTCTGCTCTATGAAAGACAGTGTCAGGCCGGCTGGTGGCATAGTGGTTAAGTTCGCAAGCTCTGCTTCAGCGGCCCAGGGTTCGCAGTTTCGGATCCTGGGCGCAAACCTATGCACGGCTCATGAAGGCATGCTGTGTTGGCATCCCACATACAACATAGAGGAAGATGGGCACAGATGTTTGCTCAGGGCCAATCTTCCTCAGCAAAAAGAGGAGGGTTGGCAATGGGTTAGCTCAAAGCCAGTCTTCCTCACACACACACACACACACACACACACACACACACACACACACAAAAAGACAATGTCAAGAGAATAAAAAGACAAGCCACAGATTAGGAGAAAATATTTTCAAAAGTCTTATCTGATATAGGACTGTTATCCAAAGTATGCAAAGAACTCTTAAAACTCTACAATAAGAAAACAGACAACTTGATTGAAAAATGAGCCAAAAATCTTAAAACAGACACTTCACCAAAGATATACAGAAGGTAACTAAGCATATGAAAAAATGCTCCATAATATATGTCATCAGGGAAATGCAAATTAAAACAACAATGAGATACCACTACATACCTATTAGAATGGCCAAAAATCCGGAACACTGACAGCACAAATGCTGGTGAGGATGTGGAGCAACAGGAACTCTCTTACATTGCTGATGGGAATGCAAAATGGTACAGCCACTTTGGAAGACAATTGACAGCTTCTTATGAACTAAATATACTCTTATCATGTGATCCAACAATTGTGTTCCTTGGTATTACCCAAATGAGTTAAAAGCTTATGTCCACACAAAACCTGTGCACAGGTGTTTATAGCAGCTTTAGTCATAATTGCCAAAACTTGGAAGCAACTAAGGTGCTCTTCAGTAGGTGAATGGATAAATAAAGTGTGGTATATCTTACAATGGAATATTATTTATCACTACAAATAAATGAGCTATCAGGCCATGGAAAGACATAGAGGAAACTTAAATGCACATTACTAAGTGAAAGAAGCCAATATGAAAGGGCTACATACTGTATGATTCCAACTATGTGATGTTCTGGGAAGGGCAAAACTATAGAGAGAGTAAAAAGATCAGTGATTGCCAGGGGCTGGAGTGTGGAGAAGAAGATGAATAGGTGGAGCACAGAGGATTTGTAGGGTAGTGAAAATACTCTGTATGATGCTATAATGATGGATACATGTCATTATACATTTGACCAAATCCATATAAAGTACAATACCAAGAGTGAACTGTAATATAAACTATAGACCTTGGGTGATTATGATGTGTCAATGTAGTTTATCAATTTTAACAGATATTCCACTCTGGTGGGGGATGTTGATAATGGGGGAGGCTATGAATGTGTGGGGGCAAGGTGTATACAGGAAATCTCTATACCTTTTCCTTAATATGGCTTTTAATCTAAAACTACTCTTTAAAAAAAAAAACAAAGGTAAGGGAAAAACTGTTCTAATCCATTCTTTCCATCAGGATTTGAAAATCTGTTAAATACTTTAACCCTGTCTTTTCACTTTAAGATCTTCATTACCGGGCCGCCCCGTGGCTTAGCAGTTAAGTGCGCGCGCTCTGCTGCTGGTGGCCCGGGTTCAGATCCCAGGCGTGCACTGACGCACCGCTTCTCCGGCCATGCTGAGGCCGCGTCCCACATACAGCAACTAGAAGGATGTGCAGCTATGACATACAACTATCTACTGGGGCTTTGGTGGAAAAAAATAAATAAGATCTTCATTACCTTTATTTGAAGGTTAGACCGATTAATGTGCTCTGAAATCTACTCAATAACCTCAATTCACCTGATTCCCTATTTTCGCCTCTAATTTTTCCCCTGAAAGATCTGCATTTCAGTAACAGACTTTACTTGCAATTCCCACACGTGCTATGGATTGTAAAGCCTTTGGTTGTATTATTCTCTCTGCTGAAAAGGTAAAATCCTTCTTGTTTCTCCCCTACTAAATTCCATTCATAATTAAGCTTTTGACTCACTAGGCACTTCAGGAAAGGGACATTCCTCAGCATTCTCTCTAACAACACTAGCTATCTCCTTTGGTAAGTACAAAGCAAAGCACTAGGCCTCTATTATAGCCCATGCCAGATCTCATAGTAGTTATTTACCTATTAGTCAGTCTTCCACACTGTACCCTTAAGTCCTAATAGGAAGTCTCTGTTTCACTATCATCATTAAAGATCTTAGCACAGTGCCTGTACATGGCAGATAGTCAATAAATGTTTGCAGCATTAAAAAAAAAAATCAAAGATTTTCCTTTAGTATAAGAATTATATGGAAAGAATTCATTTATCATTCATACTAAAAATTAACATTTTTAATGTTCCATTAAAGACAATCAGTAGAAGGTTGTCTTAATTGAAATTGAATTTAGGTATTTTTCCTCAGGAGTAGCAAATGATGTCTTGCTGACAGTGTCTAAGGGGCTGAAGGTAGCCCTTAAGGTCTATAATTTTTCCCTTCTTTGCAGAAACAGTTAACATAAAAGTGCTGACTGCTGTTCTTTGAAAGGCCTGCTTTATAAGGTTGCCCCTTAGCTAGCGTCTGGGAACTTAGATTTCAGGAAGGTTCTCACCATCCCCAAAACTGATAAGAGTGGCCCACTATGTCTAAACTATTTGTATAAACAGTATAATTTATGCTGAACACCTGATTTCCTCTGGGTGTCTGGAATTTTTGTATGTGCCAGGCAGAAACTGCCTGCATGACCAGACCCCAACAAAAACCCTGGAGGCTGAGTCTTTATGAGCTTCCCAAGTTGACAACATTTCACAAATGCTGTCATAACTCGTTGCTGGAAAAATTAAGTGCATCCTGTGTGACGCCACTGGGAGAGAACCGTCGGAAACATGCGCCTGGTTTCCTCAGTACTTCACCCCGTGTGCTTTGCCTTTGGTAATTTTGCTTTAAATCCACTTGTCACAATAAATCATAGTCATGAGTAAGACTGTATGCTGGATCCTCCTAGTGAATCATCAGGCTGGTCTTGGGGACCCCCAGCACACTCTCATACCACCTCTTCCTGCTCAATGTTTTTCTTCTTTGTATCCCCATCTAAATCCACCTTATGCCTCCTTTTCATTCCTTCTTCCCACTTCCTTTTCAGCTCCCTTATCCTTTCTTCTCTCCATAAGATACAGCATCTGCTAGCTACACACTTTCCTGGAACTAGATTTATTTACATATTCAATTATACATTCAACTTTGAAAATTCACTCATTCATTCAACAAGCATTTAACAGGTATTTCCTATGTGCTGGCTCCATGAAACAAGCTTAGTAACAGAGAAGCCTATTCAATCATCTAAACCTTATATTCAGTCGGGGAAAACAGATTAGCAATGAGGCAGGTCTTTTGTCCTGGCTGTTTATTGCATTGTGACAAACCACTCCAAAAACTATTGGTTAAAAAACAACAGTTTTGTTTTGCTCACATTTTGTAGGTCAGAAGTTTAGAAGGAGCTCAGCTGGGAACTTTGTCTCTGATGCATATGGTGTCAGCTGCAGCATCAGGGCTGGAAGATCCACTTCCACAGTGGCTTCTTCATTCACATGGCTGGTGTCGCATTGTCCCTTGTCCTCTCTCTCTCTCTCCACATGGCATTTCACTCTCCATGGCATCATTAAGGAATAGGCTAATTAGGTAATAGGCTAATTACCACGTGATGGACCCAAGGCAACTGCAATTCTTACATAGAGACTGGCTTTGAAGTGGCAGGATTCACAGCTGCCAGGTCTCTTAAGGGATACTCCGTAACTGATATAGTGTCATTTCTGTCATATCCTATTAGTGAAGTCAGTTACAAGTACCGCTCAGATTCAAGGGGTAAGGACACAGACTCCACCTCTTCATAGGGGTGTGGCAAGTCCTTGTACAAAAGAGATTGTGGGATGGGAGATATTGTGGCAGCCACCTAGGAAAATGAAAACTACCACATATTGCACTGTGGAACAAGTACTATGCAGATTTAAAAATGAGAGTTTGTCAGAGAACCAAACTGCCACCTACTCTAGAATAATGAAGTTCAGTAAAGTTTTCCTGGAAGAGGTAAACTAAATTTGAAGGAAGAAAGGGCTTATCCTAATGTTGAAGATAGCAGAGGTGAATGTGTTCCAGGTTGAGAGAGCACTGAGGTAAAGCCCAGAGGTGAGAATGAGCATTTTATTTTCTAAAAATTCAAGATTTTATAGGATCATCTTGGTTGGAAAGTAGGTATCAAGGGTGTGGTGAGAGATGAGGCTGATAGAGTAACAATGTGTGTAATGGACTTTCTACAGGTCCCTAGCATAGGAGTCCACAGCCTTGTTCTATAAAAAGCCAAAGAGTAAATATTTTAGGCTTTATAGACCAAGAAGCAAAATCAAGGAAATCAAGGATATAGGTAATTATATAGTCATTTAAAATGTAATAATTTTAAAAATGTAAAAATCATTCTTAGCTTTCAGAGCTTCCAAAAAGAGGTGATGGACGGGATTTGGCCCATGGGTCATAGTTTGCTAACTCCTACAGAAGAAATTTGGAACTTTGGTGATAGGCAAACATAAAAAAAGTTTTATTTAGGAAAAACACATGGTTAGATATGAATTTTGGAAAGATTAAACTGGTAGCACTGTGGAAATTTAGGCAAAACTAGTGACAGTGAAACTAGTTAGGAAGTTCTTGAAGCAACCAAGTGAATATAATAATAATCTGGGCTAAAGAAGTACAATCAACAGAACTTGGTATTTACTTAGAAATGCCATAAATAGTAGTGTAGAAAAATAAGGGTTAGTCTAGGATAACTCGCCAGTCTCTTACTTATAAAATTGGGCATTACTTATGAATTTGGTCATGCCATTTAAAAAGAAACACAAGGGGGCCAACCCGGTGGCACAAGTGGTTAAGTGCGAGCGCTCTGCTGCGGCAGCCCGGGATTCGCCCCTTTGGATCCCGGGCGCGTACCGTCGCACTGCTTGTCAGGCCATGCTGTGGTGGCGTCCCATATAAAGTAGAGGAAGATGGGCATGGATGTTAGCCCAGGGCCAGTCTTCCTCAGCAAAAAAAGAGGAGGATTGGCAGATGTTAGCTCAGGGCCAATCTTCCTCACAAAAAAAGAAAAAAAAAAGAAACACAAGAAGTCATGCACATAGAAATAATGAATTGTGTTTTAGATAGAATTAATTTAACCTAAATAATCTGGAATTGAACATTTGTTTTATGTAGTTGTTTGTTAATGTGTGTGTGTGTGTGTATGTGTGTTTGTATGTGACTGTGTTTCAGGAGAGAGCCCTTATTTGGTGATAAAGATGTGAGAGTCATTAATGTATTAACAATAATTGAAACCAAAAACATGGCGGGGTTTCACTTGTTACTGTTAGAACAGAAAATGAGTAGCCAATATACTCATTTGGAGATGTGTATCAGATTTACCTGGAAAACTTTTGAAAAAAATTGAATATCTGGCTTAGTTAACTTAGGTTTATGATGAATGCATAGCAGGCATGTGTATGTCTCAAAAGAATTACATATAATTCTGATGTTCACTTCTGCATAAGAATCACTCTATAAGCTTCTTATCTTTTAAGAGGTATATTATCCTTCACAAAGACCAGCTTAAATCAGTCGATTAAAATTCATTATACAGGTATCTACATCCATCACTGCAAGATTTGGAGATGTGATATTCTTATAATTTAAAATAATTATGATTTACTTCTCTAGCTCAAAATTTTAGAAAACATATCCCATGAGTAAAATGCATAGTATCTATCAAAAGTAACCTCTGAATAAATGTTTTAAATAAAAGGCAAATCTAAGCTGGTATAGTCACCTGGCTGACCACTTTGTTGCAAATTGCTCAGTTTCCCAAATGTAATTTAGACTTATATATCTTGCATTTACTTTCATTTTCTTAATTTCTACCAAAAATATAGAATAAGTTCAAACCCATTTGGTATGATTTAAAGAAAAGCAGTTTTCTGAATCTCGTGTTGCATCTCAGAAACTGAGTGTATTTATTTGGAACATAAGAAGACAAGGATATACTGTATGACAAAACTGCATAGGATATCTCAGGTGAGTCAACTGATCCAAGAAATACCTAGATAATAGACAAACATGCAGATTTATAATCCCAGGGTGTGAGCTACAGATTAAATAATCAAAAACATCCTTTATTCATTTACTCATTTATTCATTCATAATTCAACAAATGTCTGTTGAGCAACTCCTATGTTTCAGTCCTAGAAACTGATAGTCAAAAATGACTATGGCATTTTTATTTTATAGTAAGACAGTGTTCACAATATGTTTACCATCTGTTGTCAAAGAGTAGGCATTGTCTTAACAGTAAGCATGATAGTCTAGCTTCAACTTTAGAGAAAACAAGTCATGGGTTCTAAGCCATGTTGGCAATAGTCCCTTCTTTGTGTGAGAAAAACAATATCAAGATAGCAAGGCAGGAGCTCAAGCTAGGAGAAATTAAACAAGAACTGAAAGGCATACCCATATACTTGTTTTATACTGTTATTTGTATTATTATTTTATTCACAAGCAGTAAAAAAGAGAATTCACCACCGGAAAAATAGCAAAGAATTTAGAAAAGAAAAGAAGTAGTGATTCATTTGTGTAGGTAGTTTACTACGTGGCTTTAGCTTTGCAGATTGAAAGGTTGTAGGAACAAGTCTCATTCAGACTAGTATTCCAGTTTGTTTGCAACAGGAGAATTGAATAAAATTAAGAAGGAGACAATTTTATTTTATTCAAGAGTGGCATTATAGATGAATTGAATGGTAGTTTTATGAAAAGATATATTAAACCTGAGGTTATTTCATTGATGAGTTGTACATGTCAAAGTTATTAGTAGAAATTTTGTAATTTCAGAGTGTATGATAGAAGATAAAAATGGTCAACAAAGGCCTTTGGACTGTCACATATATCAACAGTATATCCTGAACAATGTGGTGGGTTCTTCACCTGCTTGTATGCAAAATCAGTAGGTTTGTGTCAACTTAATTACAGTATGTAAAAACTTGGGCAGTAATGACAAACTGCCTTACATATTTTAGGACTAGTCTGGAACACGGTCATTGACTCCACCTGGTTTCTCTCACAGTCTTGCCTCTGTCAATTTATCAGGCCGGAATATGTGATGTCCTATGACATAAGATTAAATGGGACAATTCATGTGGAAACACTCTGCAAGTTGTAGACTGAGTATTAGTTTATGTGCTATATTATTCATGAACAAGTATGATCTTTCAGACCAAACAAGCTGCATTGTAGGTTACTTATATTTTGTCGTCACTGGGAATGAATCCCTGCCTAATATTATTTACAAGAAGTTGCCACAGTAGCCTATATTTTAGGGTTAGAGATTATCCCTAAAGGGAAAGCAAGTGTCCTGTTTGAAAATGTCATGCTCTTGGGGGAACCTAACATACTGACTTACTGGTCATTTTCATATTAGAATAAAATAGCATGTTTCTTCTTTCCCTTTGATAGCAAGACGTTGAAGCAGTGAGTGGGAAAAAACTGAGTAAGCATATGTAGCAAAGTAAACTTCTCTAGAGAGGGCGAAAGTAGATATAAATGCCCCTGGACAGAAGACGGAGATTGGCGTGAATGAGCGCTGGTTAAGGAGGCAGGAGAGTCCTGTCTGGATCTTGTCTTTGCCGCTGACTGTTTTATGACCTTGGTCATCTATAATTTATTCTAAATGTAAGTATTTTAATAGAAATATTGTGCAAGTTTTAAAATTCTAAGCAGTTAAGAAGGTATGAGAGCATTCTAAGAAGCACTTGCTTCTACACAAAAGATATGGTCATAAATAGATTGAATCGATTATTTCCCCTAAGTTTTACCATTGCATGTCTCTTACTAGTAGTATATGGATCTTTATTTTGTCTTATTTTCTTTCAAATTTATTATTCATTCTAAATCCTGAAGTGAAATTTATACCAGGCTTATTATTAACACTTCATTGCTTTTATATTAAACATAACCTAATTTTATTAAATAGCAATAACATCTTATTTTCCAGATAATATAAAAATTCCAGTAAAAAGAGGATTCAAACAAACCTTAGTAAACATTGCTTCCATGATTAAATGCAACTGAGTAAAAAAACATATATTAAGTGACTTTAAAGGGAAGCAAAAGAAGCATTGCGGACAAAACACTTTTAGGATGGACAAATGCTAGAGATGTAGATAGCTCTAGACTTATTCTAGGTAATCCATGCTGTGCACACTGCTACAAATAATGTTTTCAGGGAGTATCCTTTATGTGTATCTAGGGCGTAATCGATTAGATTTTCTATGAACTATTCATCCATTTAAATTATCTATTCTACCTCCTAGGTTTAGTACATTGCTTAAAGTCAATGACCTAGTAGTTAGAGGCAGAAGACAAGCAGAATCGATTGGAAAATAAAACGTAGAATTCAGAGAGAAATTTATACTCTAAAGAAACTTTTTCAGAAGAAACTCAGCTTTGCTTTACATGTCATTTTGCTTTTTCAAGCCGCTTTCTTCTCCTTTGATGCTCAGCCATTCTCTTATGTTTCAGTGTCTCCTGTCTTGCCTTCATGGATTATGTTTATAAAGCAAAGATTAAGTAGTCAAAGGGAGGAATTAAAACTTTTATTTTGTTTTTGTTTTATATCATTTATTACCGTGTTTACACATCTCACAAAATATACAATTTTTAATACTCTGCACTCTATTTTTGCTATTTTTCTTTTAGTTTGCATGAATTACTTTAAACCAGTGCGAATATAACCTCTAGGCCTACAAGACTCCTTTTACATAGTTGATCCACTGTCATAGCATGCATTGGGCATCATGGGGAAAGGGAGTTCCTGTTGCATATCCACTCGTAGTCTTAGTTTCTGAAGTGCTCTCAAGAAAATCTTGCACACGCCTCAGTCATTTCTGCTACTGAAAATGAATTCTGGTCTCCTGGTTAATCCCCACCTCATGCTTTGTAATTTCACAGATTAATTTTTAGGAGTCTGCTCAACAATAATTTCACTTCTGTTCACTTCTCCATATGCCTGTGTTTCAGTGAGACCCAAGCCCCTCTAAGACTGACTCTACTCAATCACAAGCTGTGCCATCTCTGGGCACCAAATGATCTCACTAGTAGAAAGAATCTGTGAAAACTGAGCCTCAGCATATATTTGAAGGAAATATTTTGAATTCATGTGAAATGGATCCTAAATATGACATGCTGCAATTAAATCAAGTAATAATAACATCTATTTATTAAATGACTGCCCAGGCATGATAATCGGTACATTTTATATGTCTTACCATTCAGGTCATACAACAATATTGAGATGCTTATTTAAAATGAGGAAACTGAGATACAGAAAGGTTAAATAACTTGGTAAAACAATCTGGTAATCTCACAGAATAGGTTAACAAAAAGTTTAGATTAATAAGATAAATAATTCTGATTCCAAAGTCTATGCTCTCTCCTTTCCCTTTAAACATGTAGATATAGATAGATTGATAGATATAAGCTATAGATATAGATATAAATAAAATTATATATATATATAATTTTTATCATACAAGCAATACTTGCTTAATATGAAAAATGTATAAAATAAATATAACCTAAAAGAACTTCAACAACAGAGGGCACTTCTAGAATGACGCAGCAAAGTCCTTTAAAAACTTATTTTTGATAAAGACAATGGGAACACTAGCAAAACTGTCAAAATAGACTTTTTTAGAACTCTTGAAATTTACTAAATGGTTGCAATGATCTACGGAGTATTTATTTTTTTTTAAAATGGTCAATCTTTTAAGAACAGCTAGCTTTGTGATATTTTTAACTTGTCCTAATCCTATCACCATCTCCAAGTTTTACAGTAGCCATGAAAATCAAAAGACTCACAAGCTATGAAAACCAACAATTGAGCAACCACTGTAGGAGGCAGAATGTGTTTGGTATTCCTGAAAAACCCTATCTTTGGAAAATTTTCGCTATTTGATCTGATCGATAGCTGAATGAAAAGCTAAAGCCCCAGAGATTGTCATTACTTTGCTTGATTCGGAGTGTACTCCCTGGGAACAGCCCTATCCTGAAAGCATTGGTTAAAAACAGTCAGCAGCAATTGTTTAAGAATACAGCTGCCTGGGCCGGCCCTGTGGCTTAGCGGTTAAGTGCGCGCGCTCTGCTACTGGCGGGCCGGGTTCGGATCCCGGGCGCGCACTGACACACTGCTTCTCCAGCCATGCTGAGGCTGCGTCCCACATACAGCCACTAGAAGGATGTGCAACTGTGACGTACAACTATCCACAGGGGCTTTGGGGGGAAAAAAAAAGGAGGAGGATTGGCAATAGATGTTAGCTCAGGGCCAGTCTTCCTCAGCAAAAAGAGGAGGATTAGCATGGATGTTAACTCAGGGCTGATCTTCCTCACACACACACACAAAAAAAGAATACAGCTGCCTGAGATGGTGATACCACTCAGGTCTACAACAGGCTGACCAAAAAACTTAAAAAAAATTTAAAGAGTGAGATGCTTGTAGAAGGGTTTGATAAGTGCTGACATATTTTTGTGAATCTATAAGGCCATATACATAACAAGGGCTGTGCACATGTCCAAGAATAACCAAAGAAAGTCCTAATTTTTCTCCTCTAGTTCACCTTAAGTTTCTGTACACACAGGAAGTGAACACTAAGACAGAAATGTTAGCTGCCTGACAATGGATTCAAGAGGTATCACAGCTCACATACACAGGCTGGGGGAATTATTTGTCCAAGATATTTAAGGACATTTAAGGAATATCTGTCCTATCATTAGCTGACCAAAAAGCTATCCAAGCAGAGACTTGCACACAAGAAAAAACAAAACTTTACAAAATTAGTGCAAGAAAGTCACCAAACAAACAGCAAAGAGAACGACAAATATCAACAGCAACAAAACCTGGGGATCTAATTTCCAGGATTGAGATATTATATTATATAAAATGCCCAATTTTAAACAAAAATTTATAAGTGCTACAAGGAAAAAATAAAGTATGACCTAAGAAGAGGATTAAAAAAGTTTGTCAATGGAAAACATCCCTGAGGAAACCCAGATATTGGACTTACTAGACAAAGACTTTAAAACAGCTGTTATAAAAATGTTCAAAGAACTAAAAGAAATCATGTCTAAAGAATCAAAGGAAAACATGAAAACAATGACTCACCAAATGTAAAATAGAGAAAAATTATTAAAAGAGAATGTAATTCTAGAGTTGAAAATTACAATAACGAAAATGAAAATTCCATAGAAAGGCTAAGCAGCAGATTTGAACTTGAAGGAGAACTAATCAGCAAACTTAAATACAGTTCAATTAAAATATTCCAGTCTGAAGAACAGAAATTAAAAAATGTGAAAAATTGAATAAAGCCTCAGAGCCTGTGGGCACCATCAATCATACCAGCATATGCAAAAATGGATGTCCCAGAAAAAGGAGAGATAAAAGGAGAGGAAGAAAGAATATTTGAAAAAAATAATGCCCCAAAACATCCCCGAGTCAATAAAAGATGAATTTACACATCTAAGAAGGTCAACAAAATCCAAGTAGGATAAAATAGAAGAGATCCGCACTGAAAACACATTAAAATTGACTGTTGAAATCTAAAGACAAAGAGAGAATCCTGTTTGTTTGAGCATCTGGTATTCAAAAAAATATCTGTCAAAACACTAGCTGAGCATAAACTAAGGAACTGACACTTCACTGAAAATACACAAAATGGAATAATACAGTCTCTGCAAATATAATGGAGAAAAGTCACTAATCAGCTTTCAATAATTTAAGAAAAGAGAGAAAAAAACTTTAAGTATGAGAATATGATTTCCAGATTTACTGCATTATAGTATTCAAATGTTCAATTTTCAAAAAAAAATTGTAAAGAATACAAAGACAAGGAAAATATGGCTCTCTCAAAGGAACAAAATAAACTGACAGAAACCCTTTCCAAGTGAACCCAGATATCAAAATTACTAGAAAAATACTTCAAAACAACTGTCTTAATATGCTTAAAGAAGAAAATTATAACATGTAAATAAAACAACTACAGAAAATCAGGAAAATAATGTATGAACAAAATGGGAATATCAATAAAGAGATAGAAATTATAATAAGGAACAAATCAGAAATTCTGGAGCTGGAATGTATAATAACTAAAATGAAAGTTTATTGGAGGAGATTGGTGGCAGATCTGAGCAGGCACAAGACAGAATAAGTAAACTTGAAAATAAGATAATTAAAATTATTCCCTCTGAGGGAAAGAAAGAAGGAATGAAGAAAAGTGAACAGAGCCTAAGTGACCTGTGGGACATCATCAAGTATACAAGCGTACACATATGAGATTCCCAGAATGAGAAGAGAGAGAGGGGGGCAGAAGGAATATTTGAATAAACAGTGACCAAAAGTTCCCAAATTTCATGAAAGATATGAATATACACATTCAAGCTCAATGAACAAACTCTAAGAGATCCACTCTGAGTCACGTTATGATCATTGTCAAAAGACAAAGACAGAGGGAATCCTAAAAAGCAGGAAAAAAAAAAAGTGATTCATCACATACAAGGGATCCTCAATAAGACTAACAGCTGACTTCTGATTGGAAACCATGTATTCCAAAAGCCAGTAAAAAGACGTGTTCAAACTAGATTGTTATAAGTTAACATGGGAAACCATGAAGTAAGTAATTTCTAAAATATTGTTAAAGCAACAAAAAGTAAATTCAAATAGTATATTATAGAATATCTGTTTAACACAAAAAAAGAAGGCAGTAATGGAGCGATAAAGAAACAACAGAGTAGTAAGAGAGAAAAATATCAAAATGCCAAAGTATATCCTATCATATCAGTAACTACACAATATAAATGGGCTAAACATACTAATTGAAAAGAAAATATTGGCTGAATAGATCAAAAAAATATGGTCGAATTATTTGTCATCCACAAGAAGTATACTTTAGATATGCAGACACAAATATGTTAAATGTAGGATGGAAAAAGATTACCAGGCAGACAGTAAGCAAAATAGAACTGGAGTTTCTATATAGTCATGCATCATTTAACAATAGGGATACATTTGGAGAAATGCATGGTTAGGCGATTTTGTCATTGTGCAAACGTCGTAGAATGTACTTACACAAACCTAGATGGCATAGCCTACCTCACACCTAGGCTATATGGTATAGCCCATTGCTCCTAGGTTACAAATATGTACAGCATGTTACTGTACTGGATACTCTAGGTAATTGTAACACAGTGGTAAGTACTTGTGTATCTAAACATATCTAAACATTGAAAAGGTACAGTAAAAATAAGATATAAAAGATAAAAATGGTACATATATATAGGGCAATTATCAGGAATGGAGCTTGCAGGACTGAAAGTTGCTCAGGGTGAGTCAGTGAGTGAGTGAGTGGCGAGTGAATGCGAAGGGCTAGAACATTATTGCACACCACTGTAGACTTTATACACACTGTACACTTAGGCTACACTAAATTTATAACATAAATTTTCCTTCTTCAATAATAAATTAACTTCAGCTTACTGTAACTTTTTTACTTCATAAACTTTAAATTTTTTAAATTTTTTTACTCTTTGTGATAACAGCTTAAAACACAAACACATTGCACAGCTGTACAAAAATATTTTCTTTCTTTATATCCTTATTCTATAAGCTTTTTCCATTTAAATTTATTTTTTTACTTTTTAAAATGTTTGTTAAAAATGAAGACACAAACACACACATTAGCCTAGGCCTACACAAGGTCAGGATCATCGATATTATTGTCTTCCACCTCCACATCTTGTCCTACTGAAAGGTCTTCAGGGGCGATAACATTCATGGAGCTGTCATCCTCTGTGATAACAGTGCCTTCTTCTGGAATACCTCTTGAAGGGCCTTCTTGAAGCTTCTTCTTGAGGAGGCGTCACTCTTTTCAGAAATATGTCCATAGTGGTTTGCTTGGTTTGTTTCTTTTTTTCCATCATAGATTTGCTTGTAAGCAAATAATGCACCACGAACATTCCTCTCTATTAATGAAAACCTTTTGGTGTTGGGGGTCATTGTTTTCAAACTTTTTAAGGAGCTTGCTGAGGTCTGCAAAAGCTTCTGCTAACCTTTCACTATGAATTTTCTTGGGGATTCTTCTTCTTTTTCTTCTCGTGTAGTTTCCTTTTCTCTTGCCTCTTCTTTAATCTTTATGTTCCTATTTCAGTTCCAACAACAACTCATTAATCAGTTCCTCAGGAACCACCTCTAGGAGCTCCTCAGTGTCATCCTCATCCACACCCAGGTTAAAGTTGTTTGCTGTCTCAACCACAGCCTTGTTGAGTTTTGCAACCTCCTCATCCTTGGGAAATCCTTTGAAGTTGTGGATGAACCTCTTGAGTGTCTTCTTCGAGATGCCATTCACACACTCCTTGGTGACATCACTCCAAGCCCAAGCAAGGTTCTTGATGCAGTCATAGATGTAATCCTTCCAGAATTGCATCACTGTCTTCTCAGTGTCTTCCTCAATTGCAGCAATAGCCTGGGCAGAGGTCCTCCTCAAGTAGTAGGCCTTAAAAGCTGCGATAACTCCTTGATTTATTGGTTGGAACAAAGAGGTGGTGTTTGGAGAGAGAAACACTGCTTTGATATTGGGATGAAGATCACTGATAAAAGGAAGATGTCTGGGAGCATTATCAACAATAATCAAAATCTGGAATGGTATGTTATTCTCCATTTCACTGGTATAGCAATTCATGAGGGCATCTTGGAAGGGGAGCTGGGTTATCCATGACTTTTTATTGCTCCCGGCAGTACACTGGCAGTGTGTGCTTAGTGATATACTTGAAGGCCCAGCAGTCCTCACTGTGCCAGATTACAAGGAGTTTCAGTTGGTAGCCCTGTGACATTGCCCCCAAGCAAGATTGTTACTTTATCCTTAAAAACCTTGAAACCTCACATTGACTTGGCCGCCTCTTGGATGCCTTTCAGGCATCTGTTTCCAGAATAGGGAAGTTTCATCCATATTGAGTATTTGCTCTGGCAAGTTATTTTCCTCCATAATCAGCTTATCTAGAGTTTCCAAAAATTTTTTAGCTACCTTCCCGTCAGCACTTGCAGACTCACCACTCACTTTCACATTGCGTAATGAATAATGGTTCTTGAATCATTTAAACTACCCAGAGCTAGTAGTAAACTCAACATTGTAGTCAAGTCCAGCCTTTTCTTTCAACATTGTAGACAAATTTTGCTTTGGCCTTGATTGTCATGGTGCTGAGAGGGATACACTTCTGTGTCTGGCCTTCGATCCAGGTCATTAGAAGTTTCTCCATGTCTGATATAGGCCTTTCTTGAATTTTTTGTTGGTCTCATTGCCTTCAGTGAAGCAGATCCTTTAACAGCTTTTGTCACTTTGTTCTTGTTCTTCAAGATTGTAACTATGGTGGAATGGGACATGCATGACTGGAGAACAATAACCATCACTGATTTTCCACCTTTGTAGTCCTTAATCACTTTTAATTTTGTTTCAAGGTCAATCACTCTATGTGGTCTCTTGCTGGTAAGATTAGCAGTGGATTTTGTATGCTTACGGGCCATGATGAACAAAACAACAGGAGATTAAATCAAGCACAAGAGAAGATGATGCAATCAAGAAACATGGAAAACATGAGATATATGAGGCTGATGCTAGCATAACACAGCATACTGTTTTGCATTAAACATTTTTTTATAAGTAGAAAGAGTACACTCTAAAATAATGATAAAAAATATAGTACAGTAAATACATAAACCAGTAACAGTCATTTATTATCATTATCAAGTATTATGTACTATACATAAGTGTCTGTGCTATACTTTTATATGACTGGCAGCACAGTAGGTTTGTTTACACCAGCATCACCACAAACATGCAAGTAGTATGTTGCACTATGATGTTATGACAGCTATGATGTCACTAGGTGATGGGAATTTTTCAGCTCCATTGTAATCTTATGGATCACTGTTGTATATGCGGTCCATCATTGACAAAAACATTGTTAGGCAGAACATGACTGTAGTAATAACTGACAAAATAGATTGTAAGACAAAAATTTTTACTAGAGGCAAAGTAATTTCAATTATAAAAGGGTTGATTCATTAGGAAAACATAATCACCAAAACACATGCAGTTAAAAACAGAACTCTAAAATGTGTGAAGCAAAACTGACAGAATTAAAGGAAAAAAGATAATTCAACAAAAATAGTTGGACATTTTAATACTCGACTTTCCTGTTTCGAGTTTTATTGAGATATAATTGACACATAAAAATTGTGTATATTAAGGTGTACGGTGTGATGTTTTTATATATATAAATTGTGAAATGATTGCCACAATCAGCTAATTAACATATTAGCATAATAATATTACCCTACATAGTTACTTTATTGTGATGAGAGCACTTAGGATCAAATCTCTTAGCAAATTGCAAGTATAGAATGTGGTATTTTTAACTATACTTACCATGCTCTATGTAAAGTCTCCGTTCGTAATTCATCTTGCATAACCGAAACTTTGTAACTTTTGACCATCTCTCCTGCCCCTGCCCTGACAAACACAATTCTACTCTCTCCTTTCATGAGTTCAACTTTTTTAGATTCCACAGAAAAGTGAGATCATGCAATATTTTTCTTTCTGTACCTGACCTTTTAATTAACATAATATCCTCCAGATTCATTCATGTTTTTTGCAAATGGCACATTTTTTTTTTTATTTATTTTTTATTTTTTTGTGAGGAAGACCAGCCCTGAGCTAACATCCATACCAATCCTCCTCTTTTTTGCTGAGGAAGACTGGCCCTGGGCTAACATCTGTGCCCATCTTCCTCTGCTTTATATGGGATGCCGCCACAGCGTGGCTTAACAAGCAGTACATCGGTGCACGCCCAGGATCCGAACTGGCGAACCCTGGGCCGCTGCAGCGGAGCGTGCGCACTTAACTGCTTGCGCCACCGGGCCAGCCCCATGGCACATTTTTTTATCCATTGACAAACATTTAGTTTGTTTACATATCTTGGCTATTATGAATAATGATGCAGTGGGCATGGGTGTGCAGATATGTCTTTGAGATAGTAATTTCATTTCCTTTGCATATATACTCAGAAGTGGAATTAATAGATCATAAGGTAGTTCTATTTTTAATTTTTTGAGGAACCTCCATACTGTCTTCCCTAATGGCTGTACAATTTACATTCCCACCAACAGTGTACAAGTGTTCCCTTTTCTCCGCATCCTCGTCAACATTTGTTATCATTTGTCTTTTTGATAATAGCCATTATAACAAGTGTGAGATAATATCTCATTGAGGTTTTGATTTGTATTTCCGTGATAATCAGTGATGTTGAGCAACTCTTTATATACCTATTTGGCATGTGTGTGTCTTCTTTTGAGAAATGTCTATTCAGGTCCAGTACCATGTTTTGATTACTGTAGATTTGAAATATATTTTGAAGTCAGGGAGTATGATGCCTCCAGCTTTGTTTTTCTTGCTCAAGATTGCCTTGACCATTCAGGATCTTTTCTAGTTGCATATGAATTTTAGGATTGTTTTTGCTATCTCTGTAAAGAATTCCATTGGGATTTTGACAGGCGTTGCATTGAATCTATAGATCACATTTTAACAATATGAATTCCTACAATCCATGAACATGGAATATATTTCCATTTATTTGTGTGTCTTCTTTAATTTCCTTCATCAATGTTTCATATTTTCACTGTACAAATCTTTCACCACTTTGGTTAAGTTTATTCCTAAGTATTTTATTCTTTTAGTTGCTATTTTGAATGAGATTGTTTTCTTAATTTAAATTTTGGATGGTTCATTGTTTATGTATAGGAACACAAGTGATTTCTATATGTTAACTTTGTATCCTGCACCTTAACTGAATTCATTTTTTAGTTCTAACAATTTTTTGGTTGAGCCTTTAGGGTTTTCTACATATAGAGTGTATGTATTTTCTGCATATTTGTCATCCGCAAACAGAGATAATTTTACTTCTTCCTCCTTTACTTCTTTCCAAATCTTTAAGTTCTACTTCTTTTTTACTTAACAATTTAGTCTTAAAGTCATTTACCTTTTCTGGTATTTTACTATAAGCCATTAGGAGGAACCAGGATGCTCCATCAACACTTTACTTAGAGATTTCCTCAGCCAAATATCCAATTTTATCACTTACAAGTTCAACCTTCCACAGAACACTAGGACACAGACACAATTCAGCCAAGATCTTTGCCAGTTTATAACAAGGATGGCCTTTCCTCCATTGTCCAATAACATGTTCCTCATTTCTGTCTGAGACCTCATCAGAATGGCCTTTACAATCCATATTTCTACCCACATTCTATTCAGGATTATTTATATATTCTTTAAGAAGATTGAGACTTTCTCTACTTTTTCTTCCTTTCTTCCTCTTTTCTTCCCAAGACATTACCAGAATTGTCCTTAACGGTTCATTCTCAACAATGTAGACTTTTTCTAGTGTGCACCTCCAAACTCTTTCAGCCTCTACCCATTTCCCAGTTCCAAAGCTGCTGCGATATTTTCAGGTATCTGTTACAGCAGCACCTGCACTTCTCGATACAATTTTCTGTCTTAGTCTGGTGCTATAACAAAACATGCCATAGACTGGGTAGCTTATAAGCAACCAGCATTTATTTCTCAGTCCTGGAGGCTGGAGAGTCCAAGATCCAGGCACCCACATATTCAGTGTCTAGTGAGAGCCAGTTTCCTGGTTCATGAACTGCTGTCTTTTGCTGTGATTTCACATGGTAGAAAGGGCAAGTGACCTCTCTGGGGTCTGTTCTATAAGGGCACTAATCCCATTTATGAGTGCTCCACCTTCATCACCTAATCACCTCTCAAAGGCCTCACCTCCAAGTACCATTACATTTGGGAATAGGTTTCAACATATGAATTTGAGTGGGACACAAATATTTGGTCTATAACAATTATTCAAGATAGCTTGTTCAGGAGATGGTAGGACTGGAGGCAGCTGAACACCTCTAGATCTCTGTTTCTCTCTTAAGGCTCTTATTTCACAATGCCTTGCAATATCATTCCTATTATAAGCTATTCAACTTTTATTTGATATAATACAGGAAAATCAAATACTTACCTATGTCCAAATTAGTTTTCGTAAGTTTTTGCACCTATCTTGCAGTCGGAATATGAATTGCATACCTTAGTATCACATAAGACAAAGCAAATTCTAATGCTTGTGAGAAGAAGGCAATTATCTATAGAAAGAATAGAGGGCTTAGGCTTGGAATAAGTTAAATTCTACTAAGATGGCAGCAGTGAAAACAGAAGAAATAAGGTATGCAACAGAACCTTGGAGGAAGAAGTGAAAATCCAGTTTAGATGATTGTATATGGAGCAGGGAAGGGATCTGCCCAAGATCATTTTAGGCAACTCCAGGACCCACATAATGCTTCCAAGTACTTGACTTTCTAATAGCAGAGAGCTGCCTGAGGAAAGACATGCTTAGGAACAAAAGTGATTGCAGAAGAGGGATACCTGGAAAAAGGGGTGCTCAAGTTGAGATGCCTCTCTTGTGACATCCCAGCACGGACGTCGGAAAACACAGTCCCTACGGAACTTTTACAGCTTCTAAAGTGTGTGACTCAGAATTACAGAATGGGGAGTATTTGTAAGTACCATTTTACAATCTCTATTACCTCATTTGTTACAAATATCAAGCAACATTTCTCTCATGATTAATATGTACTGGGCATGAGAGGAGGAACGTAAAGTGAAAGAGAAAGAAACAAGATACAGTCCCCAATATCAACGTGCTTACTATCCAGAGGGTTTAACAGGTAAAGAGTCACGATGCAGCAGAACAACTGTTATAATGGAGGTGCTTCCAGGGGTGAGGATAGCATGTGCCTGAATCAGTTGAGGAAAAGGACAGCTTGTAAATTTTGTGATCTAGGGTGCAAGGAGAACTCTGTTTCTCCAAATCTCCATGATCTGATAGAAAAGAACCTGTTTTAGAGCCGTAGATGGGAAAGGAAAGTCAATAGCATGCAGAGCCTCTGACAAAATCTGGCCTGCTTGGGCTGTAGTGCCAAGAGTCCTTTGGCTAATCTTGTTTAGAATAGCATATTAATGACTTTATAAGGATCACAGATTTTATTAAACTTGACAACACTTATTTTGTTAACTAATTCCATCAACACATGCATTCATTCTTTTACCAATTAAGAAAAAAATTATTAAATAATTTCTGTGAGTACACCAAGCTGTCATCAAGGTTCTACACGTTTAAAATTCATCTCATTTTAAAGCCTGTCACTATATGCCTAAATTTATTTATTTGAAAATGATAAAATATTTTTAACAAATAATTTCATAAACTTCTAACATGTAAGCCTTTTAAAATACTAAAACCATTTAAAATGCTAAAAGTCAAATTCCTTTGTTCACATCACCATGAAAAATCACCAGGCTGCAGCAAACCTTAGAGGTTTTAGGGAAGCAAACTGAGACCCAGAGAGAGAGAGTGAATTGGTAAAGGTCACCCTGCTAATGGGCAGGTATGACATTTAGAATGTAAGGTTTGCTTCACTGAGCTTCTTTTTGCGAAAATGAATTTTTGCAAAAATCAAACAAATAATCAGACAGCATAGAGATTTCAATGATGATGAAAAAAACCTTCAGGCAGGAGAGTAAGATTTGCAGTGAGAGAAGCAGCAGAGGACTGGGTGGTATGTGTGATGTTCCTGTTAGAGGTTGTTACAAGGAACCCTCCTCTGTCTGTCAGCGAAGTAGCACAGCATAGTGCTTAGGAGGAGAGGCTGGAGTTGCTGGCCTTTGAACTCCAGCTCAGTCTCTTACCATCTATGTGACCATCACCTGTGTACTTGAATTCTGTGTCTCAGATGCCCTGTGTGAAAAGTGGGGAAAAGAAATTATCTCATAAATATACTGTGCAGATTCAACATGTTAATACATCTTAGAGGGCTCCATGGCATAACATAATCCTCGAGTTGTGTTTACTCTCATTCACTGTGTTAATGGCCTGCTGGAGGACTGTGTCTGTCCTGACCTTTCCACTCCCATGGAGAATTAGAAATTGTTGAGGAAAGCTTGAATGATGAAGACCTTAGAGACTAACTTTTCAACATATGAATTTGGAGTTCTGAGGTGAGAGATGAAGTTATGTAGTACATATTCCTCTGTGTCACTAGAAAATCAATCTCATAGACGTGATTGGGTACAGCAATACAACCTGGAGATACAAGGAGAAACATTTAAAAAGCATTTGTAGCACAAATGGAAGAAAGGTGAAGAATACAATGTCCTTCTTTTCTGTGGTACAATTGTGAAACCCTAAAATATCAGATATGTTAGTGATCATTATAAGAATATTAGAGGTCATTTAGTCCAGCAGATCATTTTACAGATATAGAACTTGATATTCAGGAAAGTAATTTTATCAATATCATATCTTACTTCATAGAAGAATTGGAAGGGAATGCATAGTTCCTGGCTTCCAGTCTGGTGAACTCAGTTAAGCACAGCTGGCCCTCACTAAACTAGCATTGTCGACATTATTTTATTTTACATGTTAATTTCCTTTTCCCTTGGTAACTCCACCCCAACCGAACAGTATGAATTTCAGGTTTATAGAGTGGACCAAACCAGAAGGTGTTGGGAGCTGGTAACTAGGCAGTATCCAGAGACGGGACAATAGCCAGGAGTCCCAGGAGCTGAGCCTGTCACATGTAGCAGCAAGTCCATCAGGTAGACAGGATGTTGGCACAACGACTGGGGACAGAACCTGAGACTAGCAAATAGAGTTTATACTCCAAAGTGACATTATAGAGATCTAAGCAGAAGCACTGCCTCAGAAGAATTGCTGTATTGCGTTGTGAATAAACAGTGAGAGGGTTACCCCTTCCTAGAACAGTACAGCAGTATAAAGTTGTGGGAACAGGAAATAAAACAAGAACCTAGTAGTTAGAACCAGGCCATAGACCATAGTGGGACCAGCTAACAGACTGATCTAATGCTGAATCTCAAAGACCTAGCCTTGGATCCTCTATGCTTCTGCTGATTTTAAGGACAGGTTGCTAGACGTGGAGCATATAGGAACTTGCAGTGAGTGAAGAGTCCTCAGCAATGTCAACTGAAGTGTGTATGGGCAGAGTCAGGAGAGTCATTCAAGCTGTTCTGCACCTCTGGTTGGATGTCCTATGAGCTTATGATCTTGAATGCAAGTTCGTTCAATGGTTCACAAACTTAATCGCATAACCTTAGGGTTATCTAGAGATACTCTTGTTCTTAGGCTAAAGGCAAAAGGATCAAACAGTTGGACATCCCCTTCCTCATTCTCCTTTTATCTTTTTTATGTATAGAGTTTTACCTAAATTTTACTTGAGGAAAAACAAGGCTGCCAAAATATAATAATGAAGTTGAAAAACTATTATTGAATATCTTGATTTCCCCCTTTCCTATAAATTCTTTCTTATCTTGAGTTCCATTCTTTTAGTCTTGTTCAAAAACGAGCAAAGTTTATAAACTTACTTGAACTCAGATATTCACAAATGATAATAGCTTTGTTCATTCATTTATTCATCCATTATCCATCTATGCATCCTCTCAGCAAACACTGAGAGGATATAAAGGACAAAAGAGTAACAATCCTGTGTGGAGACAGACGTCCAAAGGAACAATATAGCATTGTACAATAAGATGCAAATATGGATTTCCAAGGAGGAGCAAGCTCTGCTGGTGGAGGTTGATGTTAGGGGACAGTTAGGAACCTCCTGGAGTACATTGGGGGGAAAATCAGAGGATGTTTGTATCAATCACACAAGGAGAAGTAACTTAGCCTCTAAGAGAACAACATGTTCAAGAGCACATTAGAGTTAAAAAAAAAAAATCAACATATGGCCTCTTCTGGTTACTGCATTAACATTGAAACAGGCTCCTCCTGACTCAAAGCTAAGTTTTGACAACGTGCATGTAAGAGTCTTTCTGGCAGGCTGGCTGGGAGGCTGTCTTGGGTATGACCCTCACCATGAGCCTAGGTCCTTTGTCTGTGTCACAGCTAGCCCTGAACAGTACAACCTCTTAGCTTTCTGGTACTAATGGAGTTTTTCCTGATTTTTCTTAAACATATGAATTACCCCTTAATACAGTTGTTACAAACAATGTTTTAACAACATTTCAGCTCAAGTGAGTATGAATACTCAGGGAAAAGGCCTGGGACTATGCCCCTTTAACAACAGAACAAGGAAGTTCTTATGATCACGGATATTTTGGCATTGGTACAGTCAAATGCACAACTCTAGAGGGCATTGTCTCCATTCTTTTCACAGCGATATTCTTGGGTCCCAGCCTCAGAGAGGACTCATCTGACAGGCAAATGAGTACCCCTTATCATTCACAATTGGAGATTGTGTGATATTTTAAGTTTTCTAAAAATAACAAGAATCTTCATTAAAAGCTTAATTCAAGAAGGGATAAATACATATATAGACGTAAAATAAACACTGAGGAAGCTTTGAAGTAAAAACTTCCAGGAGGAAGAACAGAACAGAACATTCTAGGAGAAAAATGAATTTTAAGAAATAAAAATGCAGACCTTGGGATACCATCTCATCACACACGAGGAAGTGAGCTCGCTTTCACACCTGCATAGCAACTCCTTGCTGATGAGCCCCACGAGCAAAGGTCTCTCAGCGGCAAGAGCAAGACGTGTCAGCAGTGACAACCAAAGAGCAAGAGAGAGAGCTGTCCACACCTGTGATCTGTGACTCGGAGGCTTGAGGGATGGATTAGTTTCTGAATGTTGTTTTGTTTTTGTGTTTTGGTTTGTTTTTATTTTTTTTTAATTGAAGTAACATTGGTTTATAACATCATACAGATTTCAGGTATATACATCATTATAATCTGACTTCTGTATACACTACCTCATGTTCACCACCAAAAATCTAGTTGCCATCTGTCATTGTACAAATGACCTCCTTTACCCATTTTGCCTCCCTACTCCCTTTCCCCTCTGGTAACCACCTATCTGACCTCCGTATCTGTGTGTTCCATGTGGCAATTTCATGTGAAAATATTCTCAAGAAAAAAATATAAACGTAGCTCATAACTGACTCAGCGGGGAAGAATAGCTCACACTCTTGGTAATATGAAGAGAATATTCATTTAACTACACGTGTGAAACACATTCAAGTATGGAAAAAGGGGTACGCATATACATGAATGCAGTGTGTACGTGTGTGTGTTATTTTTGGGGGGAAAGTGGATTTGGGCTTAGAATGGACTTGGGGAGGAAACTGCTCTTCTTCATTCTAAGCCTTATTCTAAGATTTAACTTGATAATTTATACATCTTCTACTTTGATTAAAACGTAAGGTAAGGGGCCAGCCTGGTGGCCTAGTGGTTAGGTTCATGTGCTCTGCTTCAGCAGCCTGGGGTTCGCAGGTTCAGATCTCGGGTGCAGATGTATGCACCACTTGTCAAGCCATGCTGTGGCGGCATCCCAAATACAAAATAGAGGAAAGTGGACACAGATGTTAGCTCAGGGCCAATCTTCCTCACCAAAGAACAACAAAAAAAAATAAAAAAACTCCCATAAAGTAAGATATTGGACATTTCTTCAGAAGCTATTGACTCAGACTGTGGTGTTCTTGAGTTGAGGTTTTGCGGGAGTTGTATGCTGTCTCTCACGTTGCATAATGTTGCCAAAGATACCTGAGAAAACTTGTGGAAATAAGCAAGTAAAAAAAAGAGAAAGAGAACTCTCATTGTCACTTTTCTCTTTAAAATCAGCCTCTCTGCTGTTCTAGCATGCATGCTACAAATGGCTCATCATTCATTCCGAAGTGTGTGTGCAACCCAATTGGATCTTTTTTTATTTTCTCTCTCTCCTTCTTTTTTTTTTCCTTACTACTGCCCAGTGATTTCCCATTTCACATCTGTCCCCTTTTAAAAACTCTAAAGACAGCTGCTGTTGTATGTAATAACATGTTTGTTTATTTTTTGTGTAATTTTTTTACTTGATTATGAGTGTGCTGGTTATTTTTTAAAGACAAGTTCCAAAAGTCTTGGCAGGGTTTTATGGATTGGGATTTTAGCTGAATTTGCTTGTGTTTCATAGTAGTTTTCCTCTTGGGAAATAAATTGTGCTAGCAAAATTAGGATTAGCCTGTTTTTGAGGCTATTGCTGCATTCTAGTTGATTCTTTCAAATGGCATTGTTTTTCTTCATCTGAGAAATGATAATGTTAAAAGTGCGTTTTTTTTAACCAGCTCCTGTTTTGAAAATTAAAGACCCAGACAGACCAATTTATGATTTAGCAATGAATTACTGTAGACAGATTTTAGAACTTTGATTTAGGCTTCTAGCTTCACTAGCTTTATAGTTGTTGAATGTGTCACTATGATAACAATTCATCTGATTTGTTAGGGAAGTGTGTGACCCTCACTGTTGTTAACTCAATTTGAGCTACACAAATTTGTGAAGATTCAGTATATTGAGGAATTAATGTCTGATGCACAATCTATCGTGAGAAGATACGATGAACAACTCTGTTTGTGAGATTGTGTACAACATGTTTAGCCTACTTAAAAGAACCAAACTATTTAGTGGATCTAACGTATTAGCTATCTCTATGCAGATGGATTCTGCTGCTGCTGTGGCCAATAGATAGATTAAAAGGGTCGCTCCTTGGAAACAGCTCCTAAGCAATATGTTCTGGTTACCATGTGATTTTGAAAGTAAAGTTGTTTTTTTGTCCACAGACTCTTTCCCTTCAGCTGGAAATGATCTCTCCTTCTTTTGCCCATCAATTTATTTATGCGTTTATTCAACACAAATTTATTTGATGTCGAGGTTACAAAGATGAATGAGACATACTCTGTATTCAAAGTTTGTATAGCTCATTAGAAAACAGATATGTAAATGATTGGAACAAAATTTTTTATAAATGCAATTGTTTTAATTAATTAATGTATGATATGGCTCAAAGGGGAAAAAATACTTAGGTTTTTTCCTAAAGGGATAGATGATGTAGTTTGTTCCAGATGGAGAGAATAGCATCTACAAAGCTCAAGGGAACACATTTCTTAAGTGGAAAGTAAGTAATTTGTATCTCTGTACAATGAGTAAAAAGGCTGGAGATATAGTTGTATGCCATATCAAAAAGCCCTTATAATAAGTTCTGAGACCTGACAGTGTAGACAAAACAAGTGGCAATGGAGAGCTATTGAAGGTCTCGAACAGATGAGTAGTATGAATAGAATTTCAATCAGACAGCTGGGTAGAGTGGCTACAAGCCTGGAGGCAGGGGATTAAGTTAAGCAACTAAATAAATCACACAAGAGAAAATGTAGACCAGACCTAGAGTAGCAGAAATTTGTTAACCAATCATGTTAAGACAGTATAATGCAAAAAGTCTTGTTGACTTGGAATGTAGCTATATATGTATCTGTGTATTTGTGTGAACGTGCGTGTGTATGTACACTGTGGAGGAGAGGTGATAAAATGGTGAAGTAAAATGCCATTGATTGTTACTATAAATTGTAGATCATCTTGTGTCTCTGTCCTTTCTTCTCAAATAAATAGCAAGTTCCTTAAAGTCAGTGACCTTCATACATTTTTGAAAAATTGTGGTAAACTATATGCAACAAAATTTGTGTTTAACTATTAAGTCCATTTGCAAAACTTTTTTGGCATCTCAAATAAAAACTCTATAACCATTAAGCAACAACTTCCTATTCTCCCCCTCCCTCCATCCCCTGGTAATTTCTAATCTACTCTCTGTCTCTATGAATTTGCCTATTCTAGATATTTCATATTAGTGGAATCATATAATAAAATTTCTTTTGTGTCTGGTTTATTTATTTCACTCAGCATAAAGTTTTTAAGGGTTCATCGATGTTCTAGCATGTATCAGAACTTCATTCCTTTTATGGCTGAATAATATTCCACTGTATGTGTATATGTTTTATTTATCCGTTCATCTGTTGATGGACACTTGGATTTTTTCCACCTTTTGACTATTTTGAACAAAGCTGCAATGAACATTGGCATACAAGCATCCGTTTGAGTCCCTCTTTTCAGTTCTTTTGGGTTTATACCCAGGAGTATGTTTCACTTTTTAAGAAACCACCAAACTGTTCTTCCAAGTAGCTGTACTGGTTCACACCCACCAGCAGTGTACAAGAGTTTTGATTTTCCCACATGCTCACCCACACTTATTTTTTATTTTTTTTATTATAGCCATCCTAGTAGGTGTGAAGTAGTATGACATATACTTTTTATTCTCAATGTGTCTTACACTGCCTTACATTCAGCAGATTATTTATGTATGTGTATATATAATATACCACAAATGTGTATATACATTTTATATATAATATATATATGAACACGTGTATGTGTATAATTTGATTTTTAATTCAAATCATAACTAATTCTTGTAACCCAGAAATTCTTCCCCTAGGTGTATATTCAACACAATTTGTAATTTTTTTGTGTGTGAGGAAGATTTGCCCCGAGCTAACATTTGTTGCCAATCTGCCTCTTTTTGCTTGAGGAAGATTGTCCCTGAACTAACATTCATGCCAGTCTTCCTCTGTTTTGTGTGTGGGACACCTCCACAGCACGGCTTGATGAGCGGTGTGTAGGTCCGCGGCTGGGATCTGAACCCACGAACCCTGGGCCGCCCAAGCGGAGCATGCAAACCTAACCGCTATGCCACAGGGCCAGCCCCTGTAATACTTTTAATAGGCACCAAAAAAAATATTGTAGCTGTAGAGTGAGAAACACATTGTGGCTGTTCATGGAAGGAAATGCTGCACAACAATAAGAATAAACTCTACTGCTACTGCTTCAAAAAATGGATGAAACTCACAATGTTAATGCTGAGAGACAGAAGCTATATACAAAAGATATAAAATGTAATATTATTTACATTTCAGAAACAGACAAAAATATATCATGTTAGAAGTAATGATAGATTTTTCTTTAACCTTGGGTGGCTAGTGCCTGGAAGATGGTATCAGTAGAGTTTTTGGTGTGCTAGTCATGTTCTGTTTCTTGATCTAGGTGCTGGTTACTTGGGTGTGTTCATCAGTATTCATCAAGCTGTGCACTTAAAATTTTTTGTCTTTATGGAGTTGTAATTAGTAAAAGAAATAAAGAGATTAAAAAGCTACAATAGTTTTCTATTTGATAAAAGAATATTTTCATGGAATTAAAAAAAAATTGAGTTATATTAGTTCAAATCTAGGCCTAGTCGAAGACCAGACATGGGGCATGGAATACCATATGTCAAATATCAGTGCCTCAGTTACTATAACTGTAAGATTGGGGAATATATATTTCCATGAAGAGTGTTTTAATGATTAAAAGATATAGATATTATTTCTGCCATTAATGCACACGCAGTAAATGCTGCTTCCCTTACTCTCCATCCACCATATTTGTGATTCTGCAAAGCTGAAGTTGTGATTGTGTTCAGCAGTTAAAGATGATGAAATTTAATATCATCTTGCAACCATTTAGGTCATTTATAATTTTTCTGTTTAATCAGTACATTCAGATAATTAGTCTTTCTTTCCATTTTCTCATTTCAGAATGGTTAAAACATCTAAGTATTCTTTTTTTTTTTTTTTTGGCAGGGGAAGATTTGCCCTAAGCTAGCGTCTGTTGCCAATCTTGCTTCTTTTTTTTTCCTTCCTTCCCTCTCCCAAAGCCCCAGTACATAGTTGTGTATAAAAATATTCATTTTTAATTGAGAGATTTTTTTGTGATTCCATGAATTATCATAAACTATAACTTAGGAAAAGAAAAGAGATACATGGGGAATTTGATTTAACATAGGAGACATATGGATTATAGATATTAAAAATATATCATAGAGGGGCCAGGATGGTGGCATAGTGGTTAAGTTCGTGTGCTCTGCTGCAGTGGCCTGGGGTTTGCAGGTGTGGCTCCTGGGCACAGACCTATACACTGCTCATCAAGCCATGCTGTGGCAGCATCCCACATACAAAAAATAGAGGAAGATTGGCACAGATGTTAGCTTAGTGACAATCTTCCTCAAGCAAAAAGAGGAAGATTTGCAACAGATGTTAGCTCAGGGCCAATCTTCCTCACCAAAAAAGAAAAAAATACATCAAAGAGAAATTATAAATTGAGTTTCAACTGAAAGATACTAATCAATCCAATGGTATTTTCTCCATACAGTTATTGTGCAAAAAATATTTGGTGTATTACATAAAATGTAAATTTAGAAAGTCCTAGAAAAATTATGTAGATAGTAACCAAAATATGACCAGCCTATAAAGGTGACTCTATAATATTGCCCCAGGGTACAGTATAATGAGCTCGTCGGAGTAGAATTGAATTGAATTGGGTTATCATAGATGATTAAACTTCTGAAAACATGCTGAATGTTCTACTTTCTAACATTCCACATTATCTCATTTAACTCCTGCACAAGGCCTGCACTGTATATATGACAAATGGCAGTGTTCTTATTTTTAGATATGAAAAAATGAGCCCTGGAGAGTTTAATTAAACTTCCAAAGATCCCACAGTCAGTAAGGCAGCTTTGGAGTCATAGTCTTCTGATTCCTGAGTAGTTTCTAGTCAGCCGTAATTCCAGAGATTTCCCATTTTGGAGCACAAAAGAACTTGTTAACTCACTAAATATGCAGGTCTTTTAATCATACTCAACCAATCCCCAGGGATTCTGAATAATAAGTTTTGATTTTTGTCCCAGAAATCTGCATTTTCAACAATTGTTGATTCCATAATGGTTACTCTGTTGATCACATTTTGAGAAATACTGTTGTTCTGGTCTTCATCCTGTTTTACCTCAGTTCCTTGCTGTGCTCTGCTCAGTACTGCAGACACAGGCAGGAGTTTACAGGATGAGAAAAAGAGAAAATTCTGAGTGTCCGCCTCCCCCACCTCAGGCTAAGTCTCTAACAGTCCTGGTGTGTGGTGGGGATGGTGTCTCCTCCAAGGCTCCAGCTCCCACCTGAGAGCTCCACATTGCTTCTGTCTCCCACCAGTTGACCCTGGGTCCCTGGGTCCCTGGGTCCCAGGAACATTGCATCCTCTCTGTCCCTACATCCCTAGGAGTGAAAGTATTTTCCTGTTTTTGCTAATGTTTGAGTTGCCACACCCTCCTCTTTTTAGTTTCTTAACTATTGCCTTAGGTTTTTAACCAACTCCCTGTGTTAAATTTCATCTATTTTAAATATTCAGAGTGAGTTTCCCTTTTCCAGTGTAGACGCTGACTGATACAACTGCCATAGTTTTTTGTCCAAATGAAGTTAAATTTATGATTTCAAATGTCATGTAAGTGAATTAATACTATGCACTATTCCAAATCCAGGCTATACCTATTACCTGCCAACTAGACAGGAATCTGATTGGTCACATGGGGGCAAGCGTAAGCATAAGAGGGTTAAACAGAACCCTCTTATTTGTTCATATATGTATGTGTTTATTAAAGCACAAAAGATAGCACAAAGATGAATAAAAGGCCAAAAATATGGTGAAAGTGCTGGTTGGTTTTTCTTGCTCACTAAGGTTGCCACATAACATCAAGCTGATGAAATAAGATTCAAGGACTGCAGAACTGGGCTCATTAAATCTTTAAGGAGTCCACCATGATGGTTTGCCTTGAGCCTCCAAGGGAAAGAGGGAACTCCAAGGCCTTTTTTATTTCTATTTCATTCTGCAGAGAAAAGATACTAGACTAAGTGAAGTTCTGGGTTCTTGTCCCAATTTTGCCACCAACTCAGTGAGTGACTTTGGACTCACTGTGCTCATATATAAAATGAGGAAGGTCTAAGGCAATTTCTTCCCATAGTATACTATGATTATTGCTCATTTTCCCCCGTTGGGCAACAAGAAATACTTGGCATGAGATCAATCAGTGTGTGTGAAACACGTGAGTACTTATAATGCCAACAGAAACAAATTAATCAGCTACATATCTAGTCGCAGTTATGCTCTTTACATTCAGAGGTGTCTTTGTATAGCAATCAGTCCTTTTCTTACTACATTAGCCAGGCAACTTGAATTGGGCAGACTTAACGATGCAAATTTGCTTAACTTATTACAATTTAAATGTAAATTGTATTACATTTGCCCCCAATATGTTTTATTCTATAGTAAAAGAGACTGAGCTTTATACATGTTCATCTTTGTAATGCATTCTTAGGAAGTATAGCCAAAGCAAAGATCTAAGAAATTTTTGTTACCCTTAAAGAACATTTATTAGTGTTGATACATAAAATATATCTAAATGTAGAAGAGTGAGTATTCTCGTTTATCATTTTAATTTGCATATCAATTTAAAAATCTTTTAAGATGAATCCTCAAAATTAACAGTGACGAAAGGACTGAAGAACAAGTGAAATATTCTTCTGCTTGGGGAGAAATCCTATATACTGTCACCTATCCCTGTGATTTCTCTAAT
This sequence comes from Ceratotherium simum simum, assembly GCF_057802395.1. Classification (NCBI taxonomy): domain Eukaryota; kingdom Metazoa; phylum Chordata; class Mammalia; order Perissodactyla; family Rhinocerotidae; genus Ceratotherium; species Ceratotherium simum. Next base: position 4,316,501 of record NC_141910.1, on the reverse strand, counting down.
CTGACCTTTTGCTTAGTTTAGGTCCCTGGAATTCTCAGAGTCTGACCTGTCCAACATCTCTGTTGATTTTTCTTATTCAACTATCAATTTCCTTTAGCTTCTCTAGAGCTTCCCTTCTAAGATTAATTCCATCTTCCATTTTTATTCCTCTACATTGTTTTCTCATTATTATTTTGCACTTACCATCTTCCTTTTCATGTTCTTTAAATTTCTATCCATTATTTTTTTCTTAACATCATAAAGGGAGTCCATACTACACTACCATATTTTCCCATATGCTCCTTCCCTCTTCACTCTTCAGGGCTGCATATTCTAGGTAGTGAAGCTATATATGTATTCTCCACCTAGAGTGAACAACTATTAACATTTTGTTATATTTGCTTTAACAACTGTTAACATTTTGTCATATTTGCTATTTGTCTATGTGTCACTTCTCATATACTACTTAATTACTAAATCCCAAAACCTGTAGTCACTATTCATTAAACATATGTGTATGCGTGTATTGTCGCTTTTGAGTGAATCTTACTTCTTACAACTTTCTGCTTTTCGTCTCCCAATTCCATTGCCCTTCTTTGATACTGGCATCCATGAGAAGCTCAATATTCTACTCGATTCATCTCTAAACTCTTCTTAAAGGTGGCTCAGGATGAGGGCAGGAAAAGTTGTTGTGTTAAAGGTATGTTCTCTTGGGATTTTGAGTCCCTATTTTAGATCTACCTGGATGGTAAGATTTGCATGGGTTGCCTCATGAATAGGTATTATTCTCCTATAGAGATTTTGATGAGCTAACTAGAAAAGACCTGCTGTAGACCTTTGGAAAAACCTTCCCTTGAGCTCTGTTGTTTTCCTTGGTTTGCATTTTCTTGTATTCTGCTTTCTTCATCATTAGATTAATAAAATCTGGAGGGTCTAAGTTAAGGTATCAGGCCTGAGCAAACATACCACAAAGGAGATTTGACATTTTTTTACAGTTCTAAGACCTAGGTCTACCTGAAGAAAAGAGCAAGAATCCTTGTACCTTCTTATGATTCGGTACAGTTACCTGGAGACTAGCTTATGGGCTAGGAAAAATGTCCTATGGCAAAATGTAAAGTAATTTTGTTTGGAGCGTTCTTTCAGCATATCTCTCTTGTAAACTTAGTACAGATGCAAGCAATTGCTGAGTGTCAAAGTTTGCTGTCAGTCAAACATATCTTGACTAACACAGTTACCTCTTTTTTATTCTGATGTGTTCACTTTTCCTGGTGTTTTCTTCCCTGTTCAATCCTTAAGAGTAACATCATCCTTAAAATCCAAACCTAATCCTCTTTTTGGTTCTTTGCTGCATACTCACTGGGTGACCTTGTTTCCAATTCTTAGCTACTATCTCTAGGTTATTAAGTACAAAATCTATAATTCTAATCTGGTAACACTCCCATGCAATAAATTCATTTCATAATGCCTGCTGGACATTTCCATCTGCAGATCCAGTGATGCTTAATGTTGTCTTACACCTCATGCTCCATTTTTGACCCAATTCTTGTATTTCTTTATGTCTCTTAATGATAGATACTATAGCCCAATAAATTCCTTAAAGTTAAAAAAAATATATTAACAAAAAACTTGGTGAACACCCATATGTCTCTCAACCATATTCACATATCCCATCAATTGTAATTTAGATGTATCTTTAAATCTAATTTTTCTTTCTGTTCATTCATTATCTTTTGCTTGAACTTCTTAACTGCTCTCCATGCCAATGGCTTTATGCCCATTCCAATCCGTTTGCCACATTGCTGCCATTCTTTTCTTTTTTCTTTTTGATCTTAAAGACACAGCTTATTCATTTTGACAAACGTGCGAACATCTTACATCACCATTAAGGTATAGAATATGTTCATCACCTCAAAAAGTTCCAGTATTTCCCTTTGTTAGTTAGTACCAGGCTCTATAGATTCAAATCCATACATTTGCTGATCTACAGATTTGAAAATATATCTATCTACATTGAATCTATAGGTACATCTATAACATCTACAGAGAGAATTAAAATCTTAACCAAATAGGGTTTTCTAGTATAAAAACATGGCTTATCTCTCCATTTATTTATGAGTTCTATATCTCCTTCAAGTGTTTTATAGCTTTTAGTGTATAGGTCTTGTGCATTTTTCATTAAATTTATTCCTAAGTTCTTAAATTTTTTTGTTGAAGTATAATTGACAAACATAGCCTATTAGTTTCAGGTTGACATTATAGTGATTCAATATTTATATACATTACAAAGTGATCACCATGATAAGTCTAGTTACTGTCACCATACAAACTTATTACAATATTATTGACTATGTTCCCTATGTTGTACATTACAACCCTGTGACTTAATTATTTTATAACTGGAAGTTTGCACCACTTAATCCCCTTCACCTATTTTACCTGCCCCCTGAACCTTTCCCTTCTGGTAGCCACCAGTTTGTTTCCTGTATCTATGAGTCTGTTTCTATATTGTTTTTTTTGTTTTGTTTTTTAGATTCCACATATAAGTGAAATCAAACAGTATTTGTCTGTCTCTGTCTGACTTATTTCACTTAGTACCCTCTAGGTCCATCCATGTTGTTGGGAACAGCAAGATGTCATTCTTTTTTATGGCTGAGTAGTATTCCATTGTGTGTGTTTGTATATCACATCTTCTTTATCCATTCGTCTATTAATGGACACTGAGGTTGCTTCCATATCTTGGCTATTGTAAATAATGTTGCAATGAACATAGGGTGCATATCTCTCTCCAAATTAGTGTTTTTGTTTTCTTTGGATCAATACCCAGAAGTGGAAATGTTGGATCATATGGTAGTTTCATTTTTAATATTTTGAGAAACCCCTACACTGTTTTTCATAATGGCTGCACCGATTTATATTCCCACCAACACTGCATGAGGGTTCCCTTTTCTCCGCATCCTTGCTGACACTTCTTTATGATAATAGCCATTCTGACAAGTGTGAGGTGGTATATCACTGTCGTTTTGATTTGCATTTCCCTGATGATTAGTTATGTTGAGTATCTTTTCATATGCCTGTTAGCTACCTATATGTCTTTTTTGGAAAAATGCCTATTCAAGTCTTCTGCCCATTTTTTAATCAGATTTTTTTGTTTTTTTTGGTATTAAGTTCTATATATATTTCAGATATTAACCCCTTATCAGATGTATGATTTGCAAATATCTTCTCCTGTTCAGTAGGTTGCCTTTTCATTTCATTGATGGTTTCCTTTGGCATGCAAAAGCTTTTTAGTTTGATGTATCCCATTTGTTTATTTTTGCTTTTGTTGCCCTTGCCTGAAGAGACTTGTTAAAAAAATATTGCTAAGACCAATGTCAAAGAGCTGACTGCATATGTTTTCGTCTAGGAGTTTTATGGTTTCAGGCCTTACAATATTAATTCTTCCAATCCATGAGCATGGTGTATCTTTCCATTTATTTGTGGAATAATTTGTGGAAAAGAATTTCAAATTCTTTTATCAGTGTCTTATAGTTTTTAGTGCACAGGTCTTTCGCCTCCTTGGTTAAATTTATTTCTAGGTATTTGATTCTTTTTGATGCAATTGTAAATGGGATTATTTTCTTAATTTCTCTTTGTGATAGCTCATTATTAGTGTATAGAAACACAACCGATTTCTGTATAATTTTGTATCCTACAACTTTTCTGAATTAATTTATTAGTTTTAATAGTGTTTTGGTGGAGACTCTAGGGTTTTCTATATGTAGTATTATGTCATCCTCAAATAGTGACAGTTTGGGGCGGGCCCCGTGGCTTAGCGGTTAAGTGCGCGCGCTCCGATGCTGGCGGCCAGGGTTCCGATCCCGGGCGCGCACCGACACACCGCTTCTCCGGCCGTGCTGAGGCCGCGTCCCATGTACAGCAACTAGAAGGATGTGCAACTATGACATACAACTATCTACTGGGGCTTTGGGGGAAATAAAAAAAAAATAGTGACAGTTTTACTTCTTCCTTTCCAATTTGGATGCCTATTATTTCTTTTTTTTTTGCCTAATTGCTGTTGCTAGGTCTTCCAATACTATGTTGAATAAAAGTGGCAAGAGTGGGCATCCCTGTCTTGTTCCCAATCTTAGAGGAAAAGCTTTCAGCTTTTCACTATTCAGTATGATGTTAGCTATGAGTTTGTCATATATGGCCTTTATTATGTTGAGGGATATTACTTCTATGTCCATTTTGTTGAGAGTTTTTATCCTAAATAGATGTTGAATTTTGTAAAATGCTTTTTCTGCATCTGTTAAAATGATCATATTATTTTTATCCTTCATTTTGTTAATGTGGTGTGTTACATTGATTGATTTGCAGATATTGAACCATCCTTGCATCTGTGGAATAAATCCAGCTTGATCATGGTGTATGATTCTTTTAATGTATTGTTGAATTCAGTTTGCTAATATTTTGTTGAGAATTTCTGCATCTATATTCATCAGGGATATTGGTGTGTAATTTTCTTTTTTTGTGTTCTCTTTGGATTTGATATCAGGGTAATGCTGGCCTCATAAAATGAGTTTGGAAGTATTCTTTCTTCATTTTTTTGGAATAAATTGAGAAGAATAGATATTAACTCTCGTTTAAATGTTTGGTAGAATTCACCTGTGAAGCTGTCTGGTCCCAGACTTTTGTTTTTTGGGGAGTTTTTAAATTATTGATTCAATTTCTTTACTTGTAATCAGTCTATTCGTATTTCCTATTTCTTCATGATTTAGTCTTGGAAGTTTGTGTATTTCTAGGATTTTATCCATTTTGTCTAGGTTTTCCAATTTGTTGGTTTATAGTTGTTCGTAGTAGACTCTTTTTGTCTTTTGTATTTCTGTGGTGTCAGTTGTAACTTCTCTTTCATTTCTGATTTTATTTATTGGGGAACTTTGTCTTTTTTTCTTGATGAGTCTGGCTAAAGGTTAATTGATTTTGTTTATCTTTTCAAAGATCCAGGTTTTAGTTTCTTTGATCTTTTCTATTATTTTTCAGGCTCTATGTCATTTATTTCCACTCTATTCTTTATTATTTCCTTCCTTCTACTAACTTTGGACTCTGTTCTTCTTTTCTTAGTTCCTTTAGGTGTACAGCTAGATTGTTTATTTGAGATTTTTCTTCTTTCTTGAGGTACATCTATATCGCTTTGAACTTACCTCCTAGAGCTCCTTTTGCTGCATCCCACAGATTTTGGAAAGTTATGTATCCATTTTCATGTAAGGTATTTTTTGATTTTCTCTTTGATTTCTTCATCGCAGCATTGGTTGTGTTTAGTAACATGTTGTTTACACTTTTGTATTTTTTCTAGTTTTTTTCCTGTAATTGATTTCTAGATTCATACCATTGTGATCAGAAAAGATGGTGGATATGATTTCAGTCTTCTTAAATTTATTGAGACTTGTTTTGTGGCCTAACATGTGATCTATCCTGGAGAATGTTCCATGTGCGCTTGAACGTGTATTCTGCAGTTTTTGGATGGAATATTCTGTATATATCTTTTAAGTCTATCTGGTCTAATGTGTCATTTAAGGCCAATGTTTCCTTATTGATTTCCTGTCCGTATGATCTATCTATTGATGTAAGTGGGGTATTAAAGTCCCCTAGTATTATTGTATTCCTGTCGATTTCTCCCTTTTGTCTGTTAATATTTGCTTTATATATTTAGGTGCTCCTATGTTGGGTGCATAAATATTTAAGAATGTTATATCCTCTTCTTGGATTGATCCCTTTATCATTATGGAATGAACTTTTTTGTCTTTTATTATAGTCTTTGTTTTTAAAGTGTATTTTGCTGATATGAGTATTGCTATCCCAGCTTTCTTTTTGTTATGATTTGCATGGAATGTCTTTTTCCTTCCCTTCACTTTCAGTCTGTGTGTGTCTTTAGATCTGAAGTAAGTCTCTTGTAGGAAGAATATAGATGGGTCTTTTGTTTATATCCATTCAGCCACCCTATGTGTTTTGATTGGAGCATTTAGTCTATTTACATTTAAAGTAATTATGGATAGGTATGCACTTATTGCCATTTTGTTAGTTGTTTTCTGGGTTTTTTTTGTAGTTCTTCTCTGTTTCTTTCTTTTTCTCTTTGTCTCTTCCCTTGTGGTTTGTTGGTTTTCTTTTAGTTTTATATTTGAGTTCCTTTCTCTTTATTTTTTGTGTGTCTATTATAGGTTTTTGGTTTGTGGTTACCATTAGGTTTATATACATCGACCTATATATACAGGCGTACCTCAATTTATTGCACTTCACATTATTGTGCTTTGCACATATTTTATTTTTTACAAATTGAAGATTTGTGGCAACTCCATATGAAGCACGTCTATCAGTGCCATTTTTCCAACAGCATTTGCTCACTTTGTGTCTCTGTGTCACATTTTGGTAGTTCTCATAATATTTCAAACTTTTTCATTTTATTTGTTATGGTGATCTGTGATCAGTGATCTTTGATGTTACTATTATAATTATTTTGCGGTGACATGAACTGTGCCCATAGAAGATGGCAAATTTAATCAATAGATGTTGTGTGTGTTCTGACTGCTCCACCGACAAGCTATTCCTGTCTCTGTCCCTCTCATCAGGCCTCCCTGTTCCCTGAGACACAACAAGATTGAAATTAGGCCAGTTAATATCCTACAATGTTCTCTAAGTCTTCAAGCGAAAGGAAGAGTTACACATCTCTCTTGTTAAGTCAAAAGCTAAAAAGGAATAGGTTAGTGAGGAAGGCATGTCAAAAGCTGAGATAGGCCCAAAGCTAGGCTTCTTGTGCCAAATAATTAGCCAAGTTGCGAATGCAAAGAAAATGTTCTTGAAGGAAATTAAAAGTGCAACTCCAGTGAACACATGAATGATAAGAGCACAAAACAGCCTTATTGCTGATATGGAGAAAGTTTTAGTGGTCTAGATAGAGGATCAAACCAGCCACAGTATTCCCTTAAGCCAAACTGTAATCCAGAGCAAGGCCCTAACTCCCTTCAATTCTACGAAGGCTGAGAGAAGTGAGGAAGCTGTGGAAGGAAAGTTTGAAGCTAGCAAAATTTGGTTCATGAGATTTAGGGAAAGAAACCATCTCCATAACATAAAAGTGCAAGGGGAAGCAGCAAGTGCTAATGTAGAAGCTGCAGCAAGTTATCCAGAAGATCTAGCTAAGATAATTAATGAAGGTGACTACACTAAACAACAGATTTTCAATGTAGACAAAACAATATATTGGAAGAAGATGCCATCTAGGACTTTCATAGTTAGAAAGGAGAAGTCAATGCCTGGCTTCAAAGCTTCAAAGGACAGGCTCACTCTCTTGTTAGAAGCTAATGCAGCTGGTGACTTTAAGTTGAAGCCAATATTCATTTACCATTCTAAAAATCCTAGGCCTCTAAGGAATTATGCTGAGTCTACTCTGCCTATGCTCTACAAGTGGAACAGCAAAGCCTGGATGACAGCACATCTGTTTACAACTTGGTTTACTGAATATTTTAAGCCCAATGTTGAGATTTACTACTCAGAAAAAAAGATTGCTTTCAAAATATTACTGCTCATCGACAATGCATTGGTCACCCAAGAGCTCAGATGGAGATCTACAATGAGATTTATGTTGCTTTAATGCCTGCTAACACAACATCCATTCTGTAGCTGATGGATCAAGGAGTAATTTTGACTTTCAAGTCTTATTATTTAATAAATGCATTTCGCAAGGCTGTAGCTGCCCTAGATAGTGATTCCTCTGATGGATCTGGGCAAAGTAGATTGAAACCTCCTGGAAATTATTCACCATTCTAGGTTTTATTAAGAACATTCATGATTCGTGGGAAGAAGTCAAAATATCAACATTAATGGGAGTTTGGGAGATGTTGATTCCTACCCTAATGGGTGACTTTGAGGTGTTCAAGACTTCAGTGGAGGAAGTAACTCCAAATGTGGTGGAAATAGCAAGAGGACTAGAATTAGAAGTGGAGCCTGAAGATGTGATTGAATTGCAGCAATCTCGTGATCAAACGTTAATGAATGAGGAATTGCTTCTTATGCATGAGCAAAGAAAGTGGTTTCTTGATATGGAATCTATTCATGGTGAAGATGCTTTGAAGGTTGTTGAAATGACAACAAATGGTTTAGAATATTACATAAACTTAGTTGGTAAAGCAGTGGCAGGGTTTGAGAAGATTGACTCGAGTTTTGAAAAAAATTCTACTGTGGGTAAAATGCTATCAAATAACATCACATGCTACAGAGAAATCATGCATGAAAGGAAGAGTCAATCGATATGGCAAACTTGCTTGTTGTCTTATTTTAAGAAGTTGCCACAGTCACCCCAACCTTCAGCAGCAACCACCCTGAACAGTCAGCATCCATCAACATTGAGGCAAGACCCACCACCAGCAAAAAGACTACGAATCCCGGAAGGCTCAGATGATGGTTAGCATTTGTTAGCAATGAAATACTTTTTAATTAAGGTATGTGCGTTGTATTTTTAGACATAATGCTATTACACACTTAATAGACTACAGGGTAGTGTAAACATCACTTTTATATGCACAGGGAAACCCAAAAATTCACGTGACTTGCTTTATTGCGATATTCACTTTATTGAGGTGGTCTAGGACCGAACCCGCATTATCTCCGAGGTATTCTTGTATGGCAGTCTATCTTAATCTGATAGTCACTTAACTTTGAATGCATTCTAAAAGCACTACATTTTTACTCTCCCTCCGTATTATGTTTTTGACATTGTATTTTACATCTTTTTATTTTGTGTATCGCTTCACTACTTATTGTAGTTATAATTGATTTTACTACTTTTGTATTTAACCTTTATATTAGCTTTTTAAGTGGCAGATCAATTGCCTTTACTAAATATTTGCCTTTAGCAGTAAGATTTTTTTCTTTCATATATTTTTTATTTCTAGTTATGGACTTTTTGTTTCCACTTAAAGAAGATTCTTTAACATTTCTTGTAAGGCCAGTTTACTGATGATAAACTCGTTTAGTTTCTGCTTGTCTGGGAAAATCTTTTTCTTTCCTTCAATTCTAAATGATAACCTTGCTGGGTAGAGTATTCTTGGTAGTAAGTTTTGTTTTTTTTTTTTTCCTTTTAGCACATTAAATATTTCGTGACATACTCTTCTGGCCTGCAAAGTTTCTGTTGAAAAATCAGCTGATATTCTTATAGGGGTTCCCTTTTACATGACTCGTTGTTTTTCTTTTAATGCCTTTAAGACTCTATCTATCTTTAACTTTTGCCATTATAATTATAATATATCTTACCGTGGATCTCTTTGGGTTCATCTTGTTTGGTACTCTCTGTGCTTCCTCGACTTGGATGTCTATTTCCTTCCCCAGATTAGGGAAGTTTTTAGCCATTATTTCTTCAAATAAATTTTCTGCCGCTTTCTCTCTTTCTTCTCCTTCTGGGATACCTATAATGCAAATGCTACTATGCTTGATGTTGTCCCAGAGGTCCTTTAAACTATCCTCATTTTTTAAATTCTTCTTTCTCTTTGCTATTCTGATTAGGTGATTTCTACTATTTTGTCATCCATCCCTTCTTCTCTATTCTCTAATCTGCAGTTGATTCCTTCTAGTGTATTTTTCATTTCAGTTATTGTATTCTTCAGCTCTGATTGGTTCTTTCTTATATTTTCTGACTCTTTGTTGAAGTTCTCACTGTGTTCCTCCATTCTTCTCCTGAGTTTGGTTATCATCTTTATGACTATAACTTTAAACCCTTTATCAGACAAATTACTTATCTTCATTTCATTAGGGTTTATTTATGGAGTTTTATTTTGTTTTTTCATTTGGAATATATTCCTCTGTCTCCTCATTTTGTTTTACTTTCTGTGTTTGTTTTTATGAATTAGGTGAAACAGCTACCTCTCCTGGACTTGAAGGAGTGGGCTTATGTAGGGGAGTCTGCTGTGTAGACTGGGTGTATTGGGTGGATCTGGCAGGCCAGCTGGAGCTGGAGCAGGCACAGACTGGGAGAGTCCCAGGGTATACTGCATCTGTACCACCTTGGCAGGATGGCTGGTGCTGGAACAGGCACAGGCCACAGTGGCTGGGGCATGTCACACTGGGGCTGCCTTGGCAGGATGGCTGGAGCTTATACAGGCATGGGCTGGGGGATACCAGGGTGCACTGTGCCAAGGCCACCTTGGCAGGATGGTTGGTGCTGTAGCATGCGTGGGCCAGGGTGGTCCTGCGGTGCTCCTTGCCGGGGCCACCCTGGTGGAATGACTGCCATTATTTTCTAAATCAAAGGCAGATCACATTACTCTTCTGCTTAAAAAGAAAATAAAGAAAGAAATGAATATGTCTCTTTGAATTTCTTCTTCCCATAGTCGTGGGATAAAACCTTTATTCCTATTCTGGTCTACATTTACGTTGCCATTTCTCACTGTTAGTATAACACTAAATTTTTCTTTATTAACTTAGATAAATCAGACCAACTTTCAGCTCAATAACTGCATTTACAACGACATTTGCCCTAAATGTCATTCCTTCCTCATATGTTTAGCACACTCATATTCACTTTTCGGGACTTGGAAAAAAGCATATCTTCAAAGAATTCTTTCTTAGCAACTAGAGGGTGAGTTTGTAGCTCACATATCAACTGATTTCATTTTAATGACACATTATATTTATTTAAAGATATTTGTTTGGAAATTCAGGTGCATTTCTTCTTCAACCCATCTGCCCATTCTTGCATTTGTGTAATTGTATAGAAAGTCTTTTACATAGCCTGTACTAGATAAAGAATATACAGAGGTAGAGAAATACTTATTCTTTTGCTGAAAGGAAATCTTTCCAATCACAGAACAGAAGACACATATAAACAAACTTTAAAAGAATATATATGCTTGACATAAAAGCATATCATAGTATCAAGACAGCTCAGAGAAGAGAGTGATTATCTCTGTTTGGGATATGACCAGGGAAGGATACCTGTCAGAGGTGATGTCTAATATGAAATTTGAAAGATGAGTTGGCACGGGCTGGATGTACTGGGCAGCAGATCAGGAGGACATTTCAAGGAGAGAGGATGACACATACAAAAGCAAAATCTGCCTATTGAATTAATTGTAATGTTCCATTCAATAATTCAGGTAACATTTTTGATACCTATTATGTGTAAGGAACATGTGATATTAAGGATTCAGGCATGGTCCTGCGTTCAGAGTTCACAGTCTAATGTTATCACTCAGTATCTAAATGATGGATACAATTTAGTAATGCCCAAATGGTAGAGAACAGCTCTCTTCGCCACTAATGCTTGGCATGATTTAACAATGAGGCAGCAAACACACTGCAAGCAATTCGGTATGTGATTGTCTCCAACATTAGCTAATCTAAAATTATCAGAGAAAGCTCTGAAATGCCCAAAATGCACGAAACTACCAAAACAAGAAAGCAATGTTCTCTTAGTTGAAACCCCAAAAGATTTTATTTTCCCTTGGAAGCATGAAGATGGATGGGCTTTCTGATTTTTATCCCAGCACCTGTTCATTCTATTCACCAAGCTCCTTAATCATGTACTTCTGCCAAAAGAGTGGCAGGCCATATTTCCTAATATGTTTTAATAGTTAAAATTATAAAATAGTAGATGTAATTTGTTTGAGATAGCAACTACAATTTGGGACATTCCCAAATGTTGCTCTGGGTTATTTTAGGCAAAAATCGTCCTCTGCAAAGTGGAAACATTTTGTATAAATCCGTTTACCATATGCATGTATTTGCTGTGTTTAACAACATGTTTTCCTTATGTTTTTTTTCACTGAATATTTAAGCTGATTTACAATCTCTGGACAAGCACCTACTGACCCACAACTGCCTTTTAAAATGTTTGCAGTGGTCATTCGTGCCCGGCAGAATTAGTGTATGTATTCAGTTTTATGCTTTTCACTGTCTGGTTGGGCTTTCATTCTATGTGGAGTTTCTCTCAATATACATGAGATCATCTATGTGAGAGTGGATGAGGCTTAGCAGAGTGAACCCCAGAGGTCACAGGCAAGATTCTGATCATGGCAGGCAAGTACTTTCTTTCTCCGAGAATAGCATGTCAGTTGTTTTTAGGGAAAGAGAAATAAACACCCGAAATCAGCACAAAGACATTCAGCCAGTCTGATGGGTTCAGATGATTTATCCCCACTCTAATTGTCCCAACATAGTTGAGCCAAACTTTTATTGAAATCTCTAAACACAATGAATGAAATATCCTCTTGCCTTGTCAGATGAGTTATAAGTTAGTGGTAAACCCATTGTCTTGAGCATGTAAAAAAAAAAATAATAATAATAACAAAAATTTTTTAAAGACGCTCATTCTTTAGTATCATCTTTCTTGCTAAATTACAACACTATGTTCACTGTACCTTCCAGGTGACCTTCTTATAAACTAATCATTGTTTATCTAACTGACTGACCTCATTAAAATCCTGAAAGCTCTGGTCTAACTAAGTTTTGATCATGCCACACAGACTGAGCTAGAAGTTAGAGGCAGTTTTGAGTGTTCTTTTATGAAGCGCAGTTAAGAATAAATGTCACAGACTTACCAAATCATTGTAAGTTTTAAGTATAAACTTAGCAGCTGCAAATTCTCTTATACACACACACACACAAATATTGGAGTGGCTATTGTTATTTTTGAATTACATTGTTTTGTCAGATGAGAAAATGCCAACAAGTTAAAACATAACCTGCAACTGTGCATTATGAGCTTCCCAAATTTAGCAATAATATTCAACTGATAAATAACACATCATATTTGCTTATTTATAAAGGGCAGTGATTCCTAGGAGGCTAATCTGAAAGCTGTCTTATTGTTCTAAATGATAAAGGCAATAGAGAATTAGTGTTGTGTTTTGTCTTCTCAGGTGATGAAAGGAAAGCTGCCATTGTGGTTACTTCTTTTCCAGGAATGTAATTTTTTTTTTTTTTTTTTAAAGATTTTATTTATTCAGTTTTTGCCCCCCAAAGCCCCAGTAGATAGTTGTACGTCATAGGTTCACATCCTTCTAGTTGCTGTACGTGGGACTCGGCCTCGCGTTGGACGGAGAAGTGGTGCCTCGGCGCGCTCCCGGGATCCGAACCCGGGCCACCAGCATCAGAGCGCGCACACTTAACCGCTAAGCCACGGGGCCGGCCCCAGGAATGTAATTTGGCCTGTTATTTCAAACAGGGCAATCAACTAATCCTCAGTGTTTTCACAGCACGAATGAAACAATGGGTTTCTGGGCAACCTCTACGACAAGGTGGTTAAGAACTTTATTAGAGATTTTGTTCATCTTACTACCGAAATAGACCAATTTATTCTTGTCTTCTTTATAATTCCCCATTAAAAAAAATCTTGGCACAAAAATTAGTTGCTTTTCCATAGTTAATCTAGGAAATTTTACGGAAAAAAACAACATATGATTTCTGAAAACTTGAGTCTGATGCCTGCATTGTTTATCCCAGCCAAACATCAAGTGCATTTTCTCTCTCTTGCTCACTCTTATATAGGAGCAGGTACAGAAGAGAGATTTGGGGTGGAGTGGATTGACAACAATATCTCTCCAGGTTCCAAAAAATGCATTATACCTCATACCTAAAAATGAGTTTGATGTTGACCCCAACCTTTAATAAGTAGAGTTAAGTTCACAAAAAATGAGCTCCTTCCTGCTTAACAAAGCCTGCTGATGAAGAACTGACTACTGCTGGAAAGAGGTCTGAGTGGAGAATTGGATATTCTCAATCTGTCCCAAATTAATTAGGGTTATGACCTTGGACACCTCATTTCATCTTTTTGCGGCTCATTTTCTACTTCAGTAAAATCCAGTTATTGCTCTAGCTCCTTTCCATCTTCAACTCACTATTGTTACGTAATTATATAAAATTTTTAGGTGGGCTTTCAATTGATATATTATGCTTTTATTTTCATATATTAACTCATAAATAAGGGGATAAAGGTGATAAATTATATTATTCATTAACAACAACAAAAACAAACTTTTAAGGGTCTTGCTCTCCCTCTGCTCCAAGAATGCTTATTTCCCACTATCGTAGTGACATTGGGTTTGGCCACATGGCTTTCTTTAGCCAGTAAAATGTGAGCAAGGATGACATTGTGCTTTCCATGTGGAAGTTTTATAAGCTTTACAAGCAAGCACATAGTTTGCCATGTCCCTTTTTCCTCTGCCAAGAGACCAGTCATGTTCCAGATTGAGCTGTTCTGTCAGCCAGGGGCTGGAATGAAGATGACATGGAGCAAAGCCACATCTGACTTGCAGTGGGCACATGATGAAAGCAAGAAATAAACCTTTATCACTGTAAGCTACTAGGATTTGGATGTCATTTGTTTGCATAGTATAATGTGGCTTAAGCCAACTAATCTATAGGGGTGTATTTCTAAACACTCTGTTCTGCTGCATTTTCTACTCGTCTCAGATTGCATAGACATCGCTATTTCAATAAATGTATTATTCATATGTCAGAGTTAATTGTTATTTTTATTATATTTAGAAATATCTATCATACCTGTTATGGATATTATTTTTTCCACCCCCTCCCTTGCAGGTTTTTGGCCTGACCCACTCACTCCTGCCCCATGGCTACTTGTTGGGTTTGGATGATGGGTAACAACAGCAGGAGCCAGTAGTGCAGAAGGAGAAAGAGGTCAGGTAGTTGTCCCCCTACCAGCTCTTCTACTCACTATTCTGACAGAGGCTGCATTCCACAGGACAAATCCTCTCAGGTGGCCTTTCCTCTTCCAAGGCAGTGAGCTCTCTGGGCTCCAGTGACCCGGTTCCGTCTTCTGTCCTTTCAGGCCTAGGGTGGTGAGTGGCTTCCTGTTGTTGCCAGTCCCTAGGAGCCTCACTACCCTATGTCTGTGCCCTTAACCCTGCTCACACCTCTTGAATAGCCCCTTTATTAATTCTATTCAGTTTGACCTTCAAGCCTGGAATCGGTTTCCTTTGGGAAACTCAATGCTACAGTAGCCTGTATATATTCTTTTGATAGTTCTTCCAGATGAAACATACATTATTTCTGTCTTATTTAACAATAAAATCAATTTGAACTATTATTATAATTTTATTAATTATAAATCTTCAAATGAATACATTTGAATAAAATCCATATTTAAACTCTTTAATCAAATCAGTCAAGTATACAACACCAGTATATTTGTCCTTTTATTCAAATATACATATTGTCTTTCAATAAAATTCTGCCTGTTTTTCACTGGTATTATGTTTTAGATATTTTTCTATATCTTTGTATGTCTTATGGCAGTTGAGAATAGGATTTCATTAAGTTTTATTTTTTAACTTGTGATTTCTGGCATAGAGGCACACTACTTTATATAAATCTGTTGTACCCAGTCACTTCCAAACACTTTACTAAATCATTTTATGTAAAATAATTATAACTTTATTTCTATTCTTATTTCTGCATCATGCACACATGGGTTGGAACTTTCACAACAATGATGCTTAATGTAGATGCTTCACAAAGATTGAAAGAACCCTAATCTCATCATACTAGTTGTTTCTTAGAAGTGGGAACTTCTGTTTTCCTTCAAAATCAAGGTCTCTCTGTACTCTTCTCATTGCTTCTCATGAGAGAAATACTTGGCAATGAAGTGAAAATAGTAAGACCTCCATATTCATTGGGCTATGTTTCCAGAGGACAGAGTCACTGCACCGAGAAGAGATTGTGGGACCTTCCCCCTTAGAACATAGGTTTGTAAAGCAATGATGTCTGTGCAGCTAGCTGGTAAGTATATTGAGACTCTGCATTATGACCTGGATACCCCCATATGTAGATGCTAAGATGTTGATTCAAGATTAGATAGTAAAATGTCCTTGCTTTGGCATTGGATCACAGACATATTCTCCAATCCAGTTTAAAGTTGGTAATTTATTCTTTGAGAGTCTTCATTCAAAGGGCTGATACCCAATGCACATTTTATTCACTGTATCTATTTTCTTTATAAACACCAATCTAACCAGAGAGAAATAGTAACTAATTTGTTCCAACACACAGCTGCATTGTTATGTGTCTGATTTTAATAGAAAGGACTTTGGCATTTCATGTTCAGCACAAAAATGACTGTGGCATATCCTGGATTCAAAGCCCTTCCATAAATTTTCCATAGCAAACAACTCATACTCATATGCTTCTACTCTGCCTCGCCAAATGTGTGATTGGTCTAAATCAGAATCTTTGCTTCGTTTTGTACATCTCCTACAGTTACATAGTAATTACAAAAAAAAAAAATTACTATATCTAAAATATATTAAATGCTTAGCATGACTCAAATAAGTCATGCTGGGCTAAGCAATGTATGTGTGTATATATGCACACACACATGTACATATACACATACATATATATGGATTCAAATACAAACACACACATGTATCATATAATCACATTTGACGTTCACAACACACCTGTGAGGTAAATAATTTTTTATTTCTATTTTAAAAAATGGAAACTTAGATCAAAATGTTAAAATTAATCACTTATCACTGATTAAATTTTATCTATTGACCAACACAAATATAGTGTAAGAGGTTTTTCTCTTTTTTTTAATCCTAAAAATTTAGGTTTTACTTCAAATGCAATAGATTTGAGTGCATTTTTTTTACTGCACCCCACCAAACCTGGTAAATATTTGTTATGAAGATGTACAAAGCCCTATTTGAGGAATTTGAAATGACTGGTGATATGTATTGGGCTAGAGAAATATTAATAAGGTTGAGAATGTCAGTGGGAACAGAGGGATAGGTACAACAAAATGTAATCTGTGTTGATGTAAAATGCATAATGATTTTTTTCTTTTACTTTGCGAAAGGGATTAGGGAGTCAGAAATAGTGAAACTTGTTGACAGCCCTGAAGGGAGAAATGGATAGAGGGTACCTTTATCTCTGTCTCCAAGGACTAAATGAACAAACGTGCCAGGCATATCCATTTGAAAAAAAGTGCTCCCAGGGAAGACAGGCAGTTACCTAGAAGTGATCAAAAACAAAGTACTCACTTATGGTGGCATTTTCTCCTCTAGAATTCTGTGTTCCAGAGTTATTGTTTTGACAGAGAAGACTGTCCTGGTGTCCCTGAAATCAAACATTTAGGGTGCTTTCCATAAGATTATACATAAATGTGGTTATGAATAGGTTAATCACCCACGTGCACTGAAAATTTTAGGCTAATCCTGGCTGGAGGGTCTCTGTGCAGCTCACGGGGTGGATTCTCAGTTTGTCAATGTGTGAAGCAGACACAGTGCACTTTTATTATATAGCAGCACATATCTTTGCTCTTCCTGAAACACCCAAGGTTCTGGCCAAATGAGAGATGATTCTTTGACTTCTACCCTGATCTCATCTTTGTTTCCGTGGACATTGAACTCAGTCTCTAAAATCTGTTATTATGGCATTTTTTTTCAAGTTTTTTGAATATTGCAAAATGGACAAACATGAAGTAGTTTACCACCTTAAACTCTTCAGAGAAATTCAAAAATAAATTTTTATGAAAGACAGAAATATATCCCTCCTGATACAGCATTAATAATCATAATACAAGGATTCCAGTTTGGCACACCAGAATTTTTGAGGTGAAGAGTCAAATTGTTTCCTTCAACATTCATAAAGTGAAGGGACATATTGGCCCCTAACGGTTTGGTTGGATAAGCACTGTCATCTGTTTAGGTAACTGGACATGATGATAATTACTATGGCTGCATGACTTTCACCAGTGGGATGGTGACTAAGATGACCTTAATGTCCCTCTCAGCTTCACTAAACTTTAGACAGGTTTCTTCCTAACTACAGGTTCCTGACCTCCATTTTTTTTAGAGCATTTACTTTAGAATACTTGTAATTGCAAATTTGGTTTTCTGCTTCTTGGAGGTGTAAATCTTAAAAGCCTCTTGCCAGTTTTAAGACCCAGGAAGATGTTTCTCAAAGACCAGGAGCCATCCCTTTGAAATGTAAGCACCAGGAAAGATAGCTGCCCTACCTCCCTGTCTCTGTAGGTGGGTAGGAGCCTAACTTAGATAAGCAACAGTTAACAACCACAGATGGCCTAATCACATTGACCAACCTCCCCACTGAAAGCCCTCCAGTACTTTTCCGTTAGCTCACTCCAGTATTTAAAAATCCTCCTACTTTTTGTCTTAGTAAAATTGAGTTCAGTCTCTCTCCCCTCTTGCAATAGTTGTAAATTAAGTTTCCTTGCCTATTTAACTCCATTCCATGCAGATTATTTGACAATGGCTAAATGACATGTGAACATGTTTTGAAACTAAGAAAAGAGTTGATTCTGGCACCTGTGATTTCAAAGTGGAGTTTCTTATGCTTGCCCATCTCTGAGCATCTAGTTATCATTATTTTCATGCCTCCTACTCATATACTAAACAATATAAGGGCTGAGAACTCAACTGTTGATAATTATAAAGCAAATTTTGTAGTTGACTTGGCTGTCATGACCAGGGATAATCTTAGTGATTTAGTCAAGCACAATGTAGTCTTGATATTTGTAGGAGTGAATTCAGTTCATGCATACGTCCTTTCTTCTAAAATTGAAAAATAATCATAACTGAACTACTGTTCTAATTCACATAGTGACTATTCTTCTAATTTTGACATTTAAAAAAATCAGGATACATATTTTGATTTGTGTTACAAATAAGTTTTCTATAGTCCTAATGAAATAAGGTGGAAGAAAAAAAAAAGAGTTGTGTAAATGACATTCTGGGCCCAACATATACATAAATAATCTCTTATCCAGCATGTTTGTCAAACAGCCTTAAAGGCCACAGACCCAACATACAATCTATGCAGCCCTGACTTTTTCACTGCCAGGTTTACTAATAAAGGTGACAACAGAATCTATGAATTCAGAAAGCCTCAGTTAAAATCACAGCTGGTAACTAAAGAAAGTTTTTCTAGACACTTCCCACCAGCATGAGAGCATGGAAGAGAAGATCAGAGTGGCAGATTAGGGAATGAAAAGAATAAGACTCTAATGTGGAGAGAATAGTAAATTAGCTAGTCCTGAGCAGTGCAGTTTCAAAGGATGTCTTTGTCTATTACTGTCTTTTTTATTCACTATTAAAATTTGAAGTAAAACAAATGAAATTAATAAACATAGAGGTTGATAAATTATTGAAGTAATAGTCCTTAATTTCAAAATTTCTGTCCAGATTCATTAACAAGGGAGTCTGTATGTTTCTATTTTGAAAGACAGAAGATAGACTCATTCACCATAAAAACAGCTATTGCTTGGGTATATCTACTTAATGAATACTTTCCCCACTTTGAAGACAGAACGAAGTGTAGGTTCTTTCCTCTGACCTAGAGGAGCCTTACACATAGAATACAGATTCACCGTGTATGAGAAAATCCAAAGTAAGCTTCATTGACACTTCCTCGTCCAAGAGGGGAGAACAGGAGGGTCCCTAGCCCAAAAAAGAGTTGTAAGTTCTACCACCAGGTAAAGAGGTCTAGCCCATAGCAGGGAGAAAAGTGAGCATCCTTCCATAGGTTTGCCAGACCCTGGGAGTGCTGGGTCAGCTGAGACTAGGTAGGGAAGGAAAGCAATCCCGCAAGTGGGTTCCAGCAAATTCAAGAAAACAGAGATGAACATGTGTCCTATTACTTCAGATTGCACTGGAAAGAGGACCAGAGGACTTCATTTGTATGGTATTGACTGGGTGGTGTTTTATCTCTTATCTACAGCAGCCAATTCACAGGCCTGGCTGCTCAGGCATGGACAACCTTCCAAATCCCTCAAATGCTAAGTCACTAAGAACCGGTCATACTCCTAGTTTAACATTTTATTTGCGTCTACATTCAAAACCAAAAACATCATTATGGCAATCCTGTGTATATTTTAGAAGGAATAGTTGTCATCAAGTTTAGGAAAAAGGAGGGCAACCAAAAAGACAAAAAATCATTACCAGCCTTTGCTTGGAGGGCCCAGGAACCAGGTGCGTCTCTTTCAGGGTGGCCTAGGGATGCTGATGTCAGTGATCATCAGTGGTCAAGTCCAGGCCCTAATATTTTCTAGGTAATGTTGCAAATGAAGTCTGTGCCTCATTTGCTTTGTCCTAATGTATGACTGCCTAGCCACCAAATGCCAACTCTTGATTTTTTTATTGTACCTAATTATTTCAAACCTTGAAATTAAAAGAGTCATTGCCACTGGTTTTCTGACTTTTTTATGGGAATTAAGCTTCAGAAGTCAATATAATTTAACATACTGCCTATCCTTCTTAGCCAAGAAATTTTCAGTTTAGGGCCAAACCTAGATATGTGTAGACAGGTGCTGATTGGAGTATGGAATTTTTGCCTGAAGTCATGCTAAAGGCGACAGCATTTCAACTTTGTTTCCAAATCTCAATCCAGGTGGCCAGAGCAGACCCTGCCAACTCCAATCTTGCTGTTTTGAAATGGAGATTTGGTCCTTTTAGTAGCACAACATCTAGCTATGCCTCAAAATAGGCTTCTATTTTCCTATTGTATGGTCAGCAAACAGCTGTTAGATGGATTTGTTTTGGGCAATGATAATATATTATTTTCCTCTGGTTAAAAACCACTAATCTTAAATCCTTTGTTTAGGAAGAGAGCCTGAACCTTTAGGAAAACCTTCTGGCTTAAGCAAATATGTTTGTGAATCAAAGATCCATGAAAATACACATGCTGAGTTTTTCTATATTTACAGTTACATTTCCTTTTTTAATCATTTTAAAATATAAGTGAATGAAAATATGTACTGATCTCTGTGTTGAATTTTTGAGATTTTGATTTTGGAATTTCTTATTTAACTCAGGGATTCCATGAGAATTATCAATACTTCCTTTCTATAGCTTTCAGTATTTGATGTGGAATAAAGATTCCTTTAGATGGAAACATATAGATGATAATAATAACTCCTTATTATTGCTACTCTCAAGCAATAAGCCAGGTACTTTAGATCAGTTTCTCAAGTAAAATTTCATAATTACTCTCTGGGTTGAAGCACATGAAATTGTAATATTTGAATATTTGAGTTACAAAATTATACGGTTCAAGCTAATGCAGTATCTGGCTCCATTTTTCTAAAGAGAAAACTAAGGACTAGAGAGCATAAGTACCATATTCCAAAAAATACAGAGCCTGCAATTAACATGACTAGTGTTCCACACCGTCTCTTTTGAGTTCAAATTCCGCTCACTTTAGGATCTACTGACTTGATGGTCAAACCTGAGTGTCTTTGTTTCAGGGCCCTCAAGCTGTCATCGTTTCTCTAATCAGTTCAGTTGGTAAATAACCCCGCTGGAGTAAGAGCCTTGAGTGAGGATCGGATTTTTTTCTTCCTCTGTAAAGTACATGCACTCAGGCTTTTGAGCTTGGATTTAAGAACAGAGCAACTCCTTCAGCACCAGAGAAGGAAAAATCCATATTCCCAGTGAAATCAGGCAGAAGGCTTCTTGAGTTAAGTGCCATTTTGAGCTGGGTTTTGAAAACCAGAGAGGGGTTTGGAGTGCTGGGGAAGGGAGTTTCATTCTTGGTGTACCTGCCTGTGCAAGTGTTAGTGTGATCTCAAAATAACATTTAAATTAGCTTCCTCAGTGCAGATCTTTGGACTTTCATATTTCCTCTTTTTTCTCTTGTTCCTGAAAGTTGCATTTCTGGGGCCCCTCTTCAGGGTCCCTTTTAGCATCTTCCTACATGATCACAGTTAAATGTAACCAAATCTGAAAACTGTCAACTGAACAAATCATATTACCAACTGAGTATTTAGTATTGCAAAAGGAAGTGGTATGAATAATCCAATATTTAATAATAGCTATGGACATTTTTAGTTTCCAAATAGAATTAAAAAATAATAATAAGATCGGCTAAATCTGGATCTTTTTACAAAACTTTGCACTCTCTTTAGTTGGTTTTTATATTATGGCTAAAATATACCTAGACTTTCTTGTTCATAAAAAGGTTTAGAATATTATGAAAACAAAAAAATGTATCTGTTAAAAATGGATTAGACATGTGACTTAATATATAAACTGGGAGCTGATAAAGTTAGTTCTATTAGTTTCTTTAGCTTTGATCTCTGAGCCAACTCCTAAGGAACTGAGAAGAGATTTCCCAAATAATTTTTGTAGCATGATATTGTTCATCAAGGTAGTTACAAGTGTTCTGTGTGAGGAAAATAAAAATGGCCCATATGTTTGGGAAACACCAAATAACTCCTACCCCTTTGGCAGATCCACATTATATGGCATGTTGAAGTCTTTGAAATTTCCCAGAGGAGAAATACCCTATATGACAATTTTTAACCCATTGTACCACAATCCTATTGCCAAACCCTCTCTGATGTTGAGATTTTTTTTTTTTCCCTCCATAGAATATCTGTTAAGATCTGCCACAGCACTAGTGTTTACTGGACCTTATTTAGGTAACATTGAGTCAGAACAGGAAGATTTGAATCATGACCAGTCAGAATATTATTAAGCAATTATTATGTTTAAAGCATTTTGCTACATGCTCCCTGTGAAATACAAGTTTGAAAAAAAAGTTCTTGCCCTGAAGGTGTTTACTTTCTCAGCAGGACAGTTAGACATTGTTATAGATTGAATTATGTCCCTCCAAAAAAGACGTTGCAATCTTAACACCCATTATCTGTGATTGTGTCCCTCCAAAAAAGACGTTGCAATCTTAACACCCATTATCTGTGAATGTGACCTTATTTGAAAATATAGTCATTGCAAATGTTCAAGTTGAGGTCATTAGAATGGACCCTAATCCAATTGGACTATGTCCTTTTCAAAAGGGGAAATTTGGACACAAGGACACACACAGGTAGAAGACCATGTGAAGACTGAAATTATCCTGCCACAAGTCAAGGAACTATCAGAAGGTAGGAGAAAAGCCTGGAGCAGATTGTTCCCTCGTATCTTCAGAGAGAGCGTGGCCCTGCCAACACGCTGACCTCAGATTTCTAGCCTCTGGAACTGTGAGACAATAAATTTCTGTTGTTTATGCCACCCAGTTTATGGTACTTTGTTATAGCAGCCCTAAGAAATTAATACAGACATATTCACAAGACAGTAACTAGCAACACGGCTCATTGTCTAACTATCAAACGACTGGTACAGGCAACGTTTGTTAAAGGAGTTCAGAGGAAAGACAATATGAAGACTAAGTGTGAAAAGAAGGCTGAGGAGAGGAGGAGGAGAGGAAGATGCTGGTGGTTACCTACTCGAAAGTCAACCTCATCCTGTTTTTTCTTGCTGACAGAGCCTGTCTTCCAGGATAAGTATTGACAACACCACACTTTTGCTTTTCTACTCACTCCTGTTAGAGCTAGAGCAATGGCTTATGACCCAGTATTGGTCAATGGGGAAAAGGCTGCAGGAGCTCCTGAAAAACCTTCCTCCCTAGTAAAGGGACACATGAAGGGACTACTCCTTTTCTTCTTTGCTGTATGTGGTTATATTTAAGTGAAGCTGGAATTTCTCACTCGACACACTCCCTGAGGGAAGAAATCACTGAAAGACACGGGCTGACAGACACGGGAGGCACTAGAGTTCATGAAGAAGTCAGTGTGCCATGGCCCTAACTGTTAACACACTTTGCATCCAGACTCCTTATACCTCCTTATACATAAGCTGCTATAACTCCTTAACAGTTTTAGGTGAGTGTTATCTTACTTACAAGATATTCTGCATGTTAGGAAAGGAAAGGAGGAACACAGTTAGAAGGGCAAGAGAATGGCATAGTCATGGATATGGAGACAGGAGCTCAAACTATCTTCAGAGTCCACCTGATAACTGTTAATAATCTTTACTATTCAACGATCTAACTTGAATGCCACATCCTCTGTGAGGCCATCACTGATTTGCACCCCACACTTTTTTGAGCTCATTCCCTCCTCCCCATCTTGAGTTGCCAAAACACTTAATCTCTGCCTTCTTGAAATTTTATTTTCCTTTGTACGTCATAGTTGCTAATGTACAATTTCTTTGTCCAACTGTAAGCTTTTCTGTCACAGCACTCAGTACAGCACCCAGCACCATGTAGGAACTCAATAGACTTTAACTGCGTGAATGAAGAGATGAACAAATAAGAATGAAATAGGGACTCTACTGCTTCAGTCATATAGACAAAAAAATTATTTAAATCAGAATAATTTCTTTTTTTCTGTTGTTTTCTGTGCCAGGACCACTCCTATGTATTAGGGATACAGGAATGATTTGTGGTCCTATACGCACGGGGAAAGCTGTTGAGTACCTCCAGCATGACTAACTTCATCAGATTTTGGCAGAAGTGTTGAATGAACATGAGAACTGGTTAGGAGAAGGGAATGAGCAAATGATTCCATAATAGAGCTGGTCATAAGTGATGAAGTCCTGCTGAGAATCAGTAAAATAGGTGGTAAGAATAACCAAAGAGATAAAGGAAGTGGGATGGAGTTGGTGTATACCTGGAGAGAGAAGAAAGAGTTTTGGATTTGTATAGGTTTTTGGCTCAGGTTAATAGATACTGACTAGGTGACATAAGAAGTAGAAAAGAGAGAGCAGAGATTTTTTTTTTAAGAGATGGGGAAGACATTAAGCTTAATTTTGGACATGCTCTGTCTATGTGCCAGGCTGGGGTTAGAGCATTACATTGCTTGTCTTAAGGAAACACTGGACAGCCAGTTAAATGTGTCACGATATTGTCTTTCATGCAATAGAGGGGAACTTCTCATGGGTTCCAAAGACATACTAAGTTTGACATGTGATTATCTTATCTCAATTTTTAAGGAAAAGATACTTCAAAGTCTTTAGGGTTATGTTAAAGAAATCACACAGGTCATCTGAAAGATAGTGATAAGTTTCATGTTTTTATGAAACTTTGGCTTCACTTCATCCCCACAGCTAGTGGATGATGAGGATAAATGTATGGAAGCATAGAAACTGTATGCTTTGTTATCAGATATATGACATAGTTGGGGCTCTTTCCTAGTAAATATTCAAAACAAATTCTTCCCTAATGGCCTCAACAGAAGAAAATGAGCATGAATATCTTTACAGTATCACATTTTTGATATTATAACTAAAGGTCAGTTGTCATCTTTGGTGTCATCTCTGATATTTCAAGGTTTATAGCTTATTAAATAATATCTGGCAGAAATTTGCTGTGTGATTTTTCAGCTTGATTTAAATATGCTTTT
Source organism: Ceratotherium simum simum (assembly GCF_057802395.1). Classification (NCBI taxonomy): domain Eukaryota; kingdom Metazoa; phylum Chordata; class Mammalia; order Perissodactyla; family Rhinocerotidae; genus Ceratotherium; species Ceratotherium simum. The sequence continues at coordinate 4,291,333 of NC_141910.1, read as the reverse complement.
ATTTTGTGGAATAGATATTATAGTGAGTTTTATAAAAATAATTTCCTCAGAAATTTGGAGGATTTTGAGGCTAGCCTCTTTTTTTTTAACACAAATCTAGAAGGAGCATTTTGTACAGATACTTAATTCGTTTTAGCATTTGTCATTGAAGAGTTACAAACGTGTTTGCAATGAATTCCTGGGAGATCATCTGCTAATGGCATTACTGTGTAAAGTGTTCCCTTGAAAATGTTAAGAAAATTTGCTGGAATATTGTCACTTACATTACTTCAAAGGAAAGAGTGTGTTTGGATAACAAAGACAGTCATTAGAGTGATACTTGGATGAAGTGAACTGTGATACAATTTTTCAAAATAAAATCCCATGTTGTTGTGTCCCTCATTTTTCAGGTGATACAAAGTACAAGGGAGGTAACATACTGAACTCAAAAGTCCGAGATAGAAGAGCTGGATTAGTCATCCAATATAAATTAACGTATAAATTAGTATGATATAACCTAGATAACAGGTCTGAAAATATGCAGGAGTGGTTAAGTGCTTGAAAACTGGAATTTATTATGTGGAACTGAAACACACGCTGCACGCACACTGAACGGGTGCAGGCTCCACAATAGCACAGGACATAAATAAGGCAAGGTTGCAGGAAAAATTTACAAGCAGAAAATCAGTGAAATGCTCATGGTCTCCTGAACCATCATCCTTCTAAGTAGAATGATCCAAGACAATGTCCCCCATTCCTAGGCTATTTTACAAATTAAGCAGGAAGTTGAAAGGCAGCAGGATCACCCAAACATTATTATAGAAATTTAAATTAGAAAGCCTGTGTTCACATGGTTGCACATATTGCCTCATTGGCAACATGAGCATACTGATTGAAGAGGTTAGCTGTATTGGGGATTTTGCATTTCAGAGCTAATATCAGCTGGAGACTGGCCAGTTCATTTCTAGGCTCTCTGAGAAGTGAGAGTGGTCTATTAGCCAAGAATAATTTAGTCTCCCTAACAAACTAGACTCTGGGATTAATTTCTTTAAAAAAATTTCTCTCTCCCTCATCTTTATATCTTTGTGCCTACTGATGTCCAACAAAATAATTATTCGTTAAATTTTAATAGAAAAAAATATAATAAACTTCAATATGTGCAAATTTAGAGAAATGATGATCTGATTACAAGGTTGGTTCCAGCCTAGGTCCTTTGGAGAATAAAAAAGAAGAAATGCCTTCCTGGTACGTTTTTGTCTCTTCAAAGATAATACATTGATAGCAAATTAAATTATTATAGGTTGATTACATGGTAGAATAAGAGCTAGGCATTCAGCTGATAAAAGTGGAAGGGTAAATAGAGGAACTTCTAGGTAATGAGACCAACATGAGAAATCATGTGTATGCTGCACACAAGGAACAGTGAGAGAGCATGGCTAGAATCAGTGGGAAATAATATTAGAAAGGTTGGGAAGGGATGTATTGAAAGCACTAAATGCTCCAAGGAGGGTTAGAATTTAATACACATTTGAAAAAAGAAAACAAAATATATGGCAATGCTCATGTGGCAAAAACATGGCAAAGTAAAAGTGATGCATGAAAACAACCAAAAAAGGTAGACAAAATATTAAAATATGAAGCAATACATACATATAAATGTGATATATACATGTAAATGTAATACTATACACTGTATACTATATAAGAATCTAGTGTACATAGTGTCCAATATAGCTTATATGTATATGGTACATAGCATTCACCATATAAAACATATATACAATTTATAAAGTGTACACTATAATTTATAGTGTCTGGTATAACACTTATAAATTGTATACATACTTACACGTATATAATATATTTTTATAGTATCCAAGAAAAACTACATAGTATATAAACTGCAATTATATATACCCAGACTTCAGGAACACAGTGGGCAAAATCATGAAGAATAGCAAAGTGTGAGAAATGAGACCAGCTTGTCTCCCTGGCCTTGTTTCCCCTTCAGATATTTACTAATTAAGTAGTGGCTGAGAGGGTAAACCCAACAGTGTTAAGGAACTGAGGGGATAAAATTGCAGTTAAGGACTCACTGAAGACTAAAAGATCCGGTTAACAGCTAGGCTTCCGTTGGTACTGTCAAAGGACTGCCACTTGCAGAAGGGTAAAGCAGAAATCTTTAAGCACTAACAATGAGATAACCCCGAATATGAATCAGTTCAATATGAATTTCATCATGGTAGGCTATTCTTATCCAAGCTGCCTGCCGGGAGAAAAGTAAATTGTTTCTAGAAGAAGATAGCACTATACAAAACTTCTAATTGTCTCCCCAATTTTTTATATACATCTTTCAATTTAAAAATGCATACCTGGGCAGAATGGCTATAATCACCAAGACAAAAAGCAACAAATGTTGGAGAGGATGTGGAGAAACAGGAACCCTCATACACAGCTGGTGGGAATACAAACTGGTGCAGCCTCTATGGAAAACGGTATGGAGATTCCTCAAAGAATTAAAAATAGAGATGCCCTATGATCCAGCCATCCCACTACTGGGAATCTATCCAACAAACCTGAAATCAACAATCCAAAGAGGCTTATGCACCCCTAAGTTCATTGCAGCATTATTCACCATAGGCAAGAAGTGGAAGCAACCTGTGTCCCTCGACTGACAATTGGATCAAGAAAATGTGGTATATATATACAATGGAATACTACTCAGCCATAAAAAAAGACAAAATTGTCCCATTCACAACAACATGGATGGGCCTGGAGGGTATTATGTTAAGTGAAGTAAGCCAGAAAGAGAAAGACAAAACACTGTATGATCTCACTCATATGTGGAATATAAACCAACACATGGACAGAGAAAACTGTATTGTGGTTACCAGGGGCAATGGGGGTAGGCGGGTGGGCACAAGGGGTGAAGGGAGTCATATATATGGTGATGGACAAACAAAAATGTACAACCCAAAATTTCACAATGTTAAAAACTATTAAAACATCAATAAAAAAAAAAATGCATACCTGGAAACAAAAACATAAAAGAGCGAGAGAGAGGATAAAACTGTGATAGAAATAGCCCCATGGGAGGTTCAGAGAATAGGCGGAGTAGATGAAGATGTTAAAATAATTGATTATCAAGAAATTAGATGAAAAATGGAGAATTAAGCAGAAAAAGAAAACTATAAAAATGATCTACCGGAAATTCTGGAACTGAAAAAGAAAGTAATATTTAGATCTCTGTAGTTACATATAATAGCAGGGTATACAAATATGAAGAGAAAATTAGTATGCAGAAAAAGGGGTTAGACGAAAATGTTGGATTGAAGCATGGGAAGAAAAAGACTTTTTGACAGAAGAATCAAAAATGCATTTGAGACATGGTAAAATATCAGCATATATGTCATTGTAATTCTAGAAGGAGATGAGATAATAGTGCAGAAGCCTAAATATTTATAACAACAATTTTTATTTTAGGAAATGAAGGAATGTTTCTTAAATCTTAGAACCAAAATTTAAAAAAAAAATGAATGGAAAACTGCTAAATTTTTCTGCATTGAAATTAAACACTTTTGAGAACAAAACGTCATAAAAGTATAAAACAAACAAAAAAAATAGATTCTAGAATAAGAGACTACATATTCAATGCATCTGATCAACAAAGGATTCATACCCAGAATATATGCAAAATAGAACTAAGAACAAAAGAGAAATAACTGAAAACTAAAACTGTCTTTGGATTTTTACTGTGATTTTTATATCTGTAAGTTCATATCTTTCACCAAATTATAGAAAAATTTTACCATTTTTTTGAAAATTTATTGTTTCCTCTCCCTTCTTTTTCTATGACTCCAAATGTAAATATTTTAGACTGCTTGGGAATGCCCTACACATCTTTGTGGACTATTCTTTATTAAAAAATATAATTTCTATAACTTTTTAAAAAAAATTGTAGTAAAATACATAGAACATAAAATTTACATTCTTAACCGTATTTAAGTGTAGAGTTCATTAGTATTAAGTACATTTACATTGTTATGCAACCATCACCATCATCTATCTCCAGAACTCTCTTCATCTTGCACAACTGAACTCTGTTCCCACTAACCAATAATTCCCTATTTCCCTTCCCCATTAGCACCTGGCAATCTCTATTCTACTTTCTGTATCTATGAATTTGACTACTCTAGCTACCACGTATAAGTGGAATCATAAAGTATTCGTCTTTGGGGGATGGGCTTACTTCACTTAGCATAGTGTCCCCCAAGATCTTCTATGTTGTAGCATGTATCAGAATTCCCTTCATTTTCAAGGCTGAATAATATTCCCTTGGATGTATACACCACATTTTGTTTATCCATTCATCTATTGATGGACACTTGGTTAGCTTTCACCTTTTGGCCATTATGAATAATGCAACTGTGAACATAGATATACAAATATCTCTTTGAGACACTGCTTTCACTTTTTCTGGATATATACCCTGAAGTGGAATTGCTGCATCAAATGGTAGTTCTATTTTTAATTTTTTGAGAAACCATCATACTGTTTTCCATAGTGGCTGTACCATTTTCCATTCCCACCAACAGTGTACCAGGGTTCTAATCTCTCCATCTCCTCACCAACAATTGGTTTTTTTCTGTTCCTTTTTAAAAAGAAATTTTGATGCTAGCCTTCCCAGTGGGTGTGAGCTGATATCTCATTGTAGTTTTGATTTGCATTTCCCTAATGATTAGTGGTGTTGAGCATCTTTTCATGTACAGATTGTCCATTTGCATATCTTCTTTGGAGAAATTTCTATTCAAGTCTTTTGCACACTTTTTAATTGGGTTGTTTATTTCTTTGTTGTTGAGTAGTAGGAGTTCTTTGTTTCTGGATATTAACCCCTTATCAGACATATGATTTGCAAATATTTTCTCCTATTCCATGAGTTGCTTTTTTACTCTGTTGTGTTCTTTGGAGCACAGAAGTTTTTAAGTTTGATGTAGTACAATTGTTCTATTATTTCTTTTGCACCTTGTGCTTTGATGTCATATCCAAGAAAAATTATGGTTAAATCCAATATTATGAAGTTTCTCCCCTCTGTTTTTTCCAAGAGTTTTATATTTTTAGTTGTTATGTTTTGGCCTTAGATTCATTTTGAGTTTTTTTTAACTTGTGGTGCAAAGTAAGAGTCCCACTGCATTCTTTTACATGTGGATATCCAGTTTTCCCAATACTATTTTTTGAAAAGAATGTGTTTTCCTCACTGAAAGGTCTTGGCAACATTCTCAAAAATAATGTCAACATATATGTGAGGGTTTATTGCTGGGCTCTCTGTTCTATTGCATTGGTCTGTATGGCTGTCTTTATGCCAGTACCACATTGTTTTCCTTACTATGGATTTGTAATAAGTTTTTTCCAGTTTTATTGAGATATAATTGGCATACATCACTGCAAATTGTACAGCATAATGGTTTGACTTACATATATTGTGAAATGATTACCACAGTAAGTTTAGTTACCATCCATCATCTCATATAGATAAAATAAAAAGAAAGGGCAAAAAAACAAGAAACTCTCCTTGTGATGAGAACTCAAGATTTACTCTCTTAATAACTTTTGTATATATAATATAGCAATGTTAACTACAGTCATTATATTGTACGTTACATCCCTAGTACTTATTTATCTTATAATAGGAAGTTTGCACCTTTCGACTACCTTCCTCCAATTCCCTCTCCCCCAACCTCCTGCCTCTAATAGCCACAAATCTGATCATTTTTTAATATTTTTTTTTTAGGTTCCACATATAAGTGAGATCATATGGTAGTTTTATTTCTCTGTCTGATTTATTTCATATAACATAATGTCCTCAAGGTCCAACCATGTTGTCACAAATGACAGGATTTCCTTGTTTTTTGTGGCTGAGTAATATTCCATATGTATACCACAACTTCTTCATCTATTCATCCATTGATGGACATTTAGGCTGTTTCCAGGTCTTGGCTATTGGAAATAATGCCTCCATGAACATGAGGGTGTAGATATCTTTTTGAGGTAGTGTTTTTGTTTCCTTTGGATATATTTCCAGAAGTAGAATTGCTGGTCATATGGTAGCTCTATTTTCAATTTTTTAAGGGTCCTTCATACTGTTTTCCATGGTGGCTATACTAGTTTACAATCCCACCAACAGTGCACAGAAGTTCCCTTTTCTCCACATCCTTGCCAGAAATTCTCTCTTGTCTTTTTGGTGATGGCCGTCTAAAAGGCGTGAGGTGATATCTCATTGTGATTTTGATTTCCATTTCTCTGATGATTAGTGATATTGAGCATCTTTTCATGTACCTGCTGGCCATTCCTATATCTTCTTTGGAAAAATGTCTATTCGGATCCTTTGCCCATTTTTTAATTGGACTATCTCTTTTTTTGATATGCTATTGAGTTATATGAGTTCTTTATATATTTTGGATGTTGACCTCTTATCAGATATATGGTTTTTATTGCTTGTGCTTTAGGTGTCATATCGAAAAAATCATTGCCAAGACTCATGTCGAGAAGCTTTTTTCTTATGTTTTCTTCCAGGAGTTTTATTGTTTCAGTTCTTACATTTAAGTCTTTAAATCATTTTGAATTATTTTTTGTGAGTAGTATATGGTAGAGGTCTGTTTCATTCTATTACATGTGAATATCCCATGTTCCCAGCACCATTTATTAAAGAGACTGTTTTTTCTCCATTGAGTATTCTTGCCTCCCTTGTCAAATATTAGTTGACCATATTTGGTTCTTCTTTCTTGGGATTGCTTTGACTATTCAGGGTCTTTTGGGGTTCCATATAAATTTTAAAATTGTTTTTCTACTTTTGTGAAAAATGCCATTGGAATCTTGAGAGAGGTTGCATTGAATCTATGGATAGCTTTTGGTAGTATTGACATTTTAACAATATTAATTCTTCTAACCCATGAACGCAGGATACCTTTCTATTTATTTGTGTCTTCTTTGATTTCTTTCATCAATGTTTTATAGTTTTCAGAGCAGAGATCTTTCACCTTTTTGGTTAAGCTTATTCCTAAGTATTTTATTGATTTTGATACTCTTGTAAGTGGGATCATTTTCTTTGTTTCTTTTTCAGATAACTCATTGTTAGTGTAAGAAATGTTACTGATTTTTGTATGTTAATTTTGTATTCTGCAATTTTATTGAATTTATTGATTAGATTTAATGTTTTTTGGTGGAGTCTTTAGGATTTTCTATATATAAAATCATGTCTTCTGCAAATAGAAACAATTTTACTTTTTCTTTTCAAATTTTGATGCATTTTATTTCTTTTTCTTAGCTGATTGCTCTGGCTAGGACTTCCAGCATTATGTTGAATAGAAGCGATGAGAGTAGGCACCCTTGTCTTATTCCTGATCTTAGAGGAAAAGCTTTCAACATTTCACCATTGAGTAGATTAGCTGTGGGCTTGTCACATATGGCCTTTATTATGTTGAGATACATTCCTTCTATACGTAATTTATTAAGAGTTTTTATCATAAAAAAGATGTTGAATTTTATCAAATGCTTTTCTGCATCTATTGGAATGATCACATGATTTTTTTCTTTCATCCTATAAATGTGATGTATCTATCACACTGATTGATTTGCATATGTTGAACCATCCTTGCATCCCAGATATAAATCCCACTTAATCATGGTGAATGATCCTTTTAATGTTCTGCTGAATTTGGTTTGCTAGTATTTTTTTGAGAATTTTTGCATCTGTATTCATCAGGGATGTTGGCCTGTAGTTTTCTTTTCTGATAGTGTCCTTTTATTGCTTTAGTATCAGGGTAATGCTGGCCTCATAAAATGAATTTGGCTATGTTCCCTCCTCTTTGATTCTTTGGAAGAGTTTGAGAAGGATTGGTGTTAATTCTTTAGATGTTTGGTAAAAGTTTTGTAATAAGTTTTTAAATTAGGAAGTGTGAAAATTCCAAATGTGCTCTTCTTTTTCAAAATAATTTTATCTATTTGGGATCTCTTGAGATTCCGTATGAATATTAGGATGTATTTTTCTATGTCTGCAAAAAATGTCATTAGTATTTTGCTAAGAATCTCATTGAATCTTTACATTTCTTTGGTTTTTATTGATATCTTAATAAAATTAAGTCTTCCAAACCATGAATAGAAGATATCTTTCCAATATTTTGTGTCTCTTCTAATATCTTGTAGCAATGATTTCTAATTTTCAGTATACAAGTCTTTCGCCTCCTTGGTTAGATTTATTCCTAAGTACTTTATTCTTTTGGATGCTATTGTAAATGAAATTGTTGTCTTCATTTCCTTTTCATAATTTTTATTGTTACTATATGGAATACATCTGTTTTTTGTGTCCTGCAACTTTGTTGATCTTTTTTATTAGTTCTAACATTTTGGGGTGAAATTCTTAAGCTTTTCTACATATAAGAACATGTTTTCTGTGAGCAGAGATACTTTTACTTCTTCTTTTCAATTTGGGTGGCATTTATTTCTTTTTCTTGTCTAATTGCTCTGATAGAACTGCCAATACTATGTTAAATAGAAGGGACAAATATGAACATCTTTGTTTTGTGCCTGATCTTAGAGGAAAAACTTTCAGTCTGTCACCATTGAATATGATGTCAGTTGTGGACTTTTCATATGTGGCCTTTATTAGGTTGACGTAATGTCCTTATATTCTAAGTTTGTTGAATGTTTTTAACAAAAAAGATGTTGAAATTTTTCAAATGCCTCTTCTGCATCAATTGAGATCATCATGTTATTTTTATTTTCCATCATTCTGTTAATGTGGTCTATTATGTTGATTTATTTTTGTATGTTGAACCACCCTTGCCTTCCAGGAATAAATTGCACTTCGTCATGGTATATAATCGGTTTTATGTTCTGTTTAATTCTGTTTACTAGTATTTTGTTGAGGATTTTTGTATCACTATGCATCAAGGATATTGGTCTGTAGTTTTCTTTTCTTGTAGTGTCTTTGTCTGGCTTGAGTGTTATGGTAATTCTGGCCTTATAAAATGAGTTTGGAAGTATTTTTTCCCCTTCAATTTTTGGAAAGCATTTGAAGAGAATCAGTGTTAATGCTTCTTGAAACATTTGGTAGAATTCACCAGTGAAGCCGTCTGTTCCTGGGCTGTTTTTTGTTGTTGGGAGGTTTGTGATTACTGATTTAGTCTCCTTAATAGTTATAGGACTGTTCAGATTTTCTATTTCTTTATGATTCACTCTTGTTAGATGCATTTTTAGGATTTATCATTCGAATTTTTTGGCATATAATTGTTCATAAGATTCTTTTATATAATCATTTTTATTTTTATAAAATTTGTTTTCTCTTTTTGATTTTATTATTTGAGTTGACTATCTTTTTTTCTTAGTTAATCTAGATAAAGATTTGTCATTTTTGTTTGAATTTTTGAAAAACTGACTTTTGGCTTCATTGATATTCTCTATTGTTTTTCTATTGTCTATTTTATTTATCTCAGCTCTAATCTTTATTATTCCCTTCCTTCTGCTAACATTGATTTAGTTTATTGTTCTTTTCTAGTCTCTTGGGGTATAAAGTTAGGTTGTTGATTTGAGATCTTTTAAAAAGATGTAAGCATTTATTGTGATAAATTTTCCTCAGCACAATTTTTGCTTTCTTCTAAAGTTTTGGTTATGTTGTATATTAATTTCTATTTGTCTCAAGATATTTTCTAATGTGATTTCCTTTGTGATTTCTTCCTTGACCCATTGGTTATTAAGGAATTTGTGTTTTATTTATCATATATTTTGTAGATTTTTCTGTTTTCCTTCTATTGATTTATAGTTTCATTCTATTGTAATCAGAAAAGTTACTTTGTATAATTTCAAAAAAATTTCAAAAAAAAATAACACTTGTTTTGTGGCCTAACATATGCTCTTTCCTGGAGAATGTTCCATAGGCATTTGGGAAAAATTCATATTCTGCTGTTGGTGGATGGAGTGTTCTGTGTATGTCTGTTAGGTCCAATTGAATTATGGTGTTGTTCAAGTCTTCTGTTTCCTAATTGAATTTATGAATGGTTCTTCTATCCATTGTTAAAAGTAGGATATGAAATCTCCAACTATTGTTTTAGAGCTGTCTTCAATTGTGTCAATGTTTGCTTCATATATTTAGGAGCTCTGATGTTTGGTACTATACGTTTATAATTATTATTATTTGTTTTTATTGTGGTAACATTGGTTTATAACGTTGTATAAATTTCAGGTGTACATCATTATACTTCTGTTTCTGTGTAGATTACATCATGTTCTCATGTTCACCACCCAAATACTAATTACAATCCATCACCATATGCATGTGCCTAATTATTCCTTTCGCCCTCCTCCCTCCCCTCTTACATTTATAATTATTATATCTTTTTGGTTGTTTAACACTTTTATCATTATATGGTGTTCTTCATCTCTTATAAAAGTTTTTATTTTGAAGACGTAATTTATTTTTATAATCTGTTCTGTGTTCTGCAATTTAATTTCAATTTGGTTGTGTGTATTATTTTAAGTATTAGACAAAAAATATAAAATGTTTCAAGGCTTAATGATGTGTCATTTTGCCTATGAAATAATAGCCATAATTTCAGTTTATTTTGAAAATAGGTCCAAAGTTTTCTTGAATTATAACCATAATATTGAACATTTAGTAAAAATAGATACATTATTATATTATAAAAATATAATAGCTACATTATTATATGTGAATTGTATCTCAGTAAAGCTTTTATAAAACAAATAAAACAAATTAGTTGCTTTATGTAGATGATCTTGACAATTTTGAGCTTATATCACTCTGAGCAGATATCCAAAGCTGTTAAGAAGCCATCATTCAAAAGATTTGAATTGTATATGAATCAGAACCAAAAATATTTCTGTTAAATCCAAAGTGAACCTGAATTTATCTTTTTATACACAATATATTTGTTCAATCTGTTCTTCAATATCAGGGTTGTTATTTAAGAAACATAAAGTTCTTAATAATCAAGCATGGTTGAGGAAGTGGATGTTTTGGTTAACCATTTTCTTGATAACTGCAGATTAAAATTTTAAATATCAAAGAAGAGAAAAAGAGTTGCCATGGCTTTTTAAATTTTATACTAGCTATATTGAGATACAATTCACATACTATAGAATTTACCCTTTTGTGGTGCACTTTTCAGGAGTTTTTAATATATTCACAGAGTTGCACAGCCATCACCACAATGAAGCCATATCTTTTATTTGTGGGTTTGTTTTGTTTTGTCTTTCTGGATTTTATTTATTTTTTTCTAGTTTTACTGAGGCATAATTGACAAATAAAAATTGTATATATTTAAAGCATAAGGTGATAGTATGATATGGTATACATTGTGATATGATGACCACAATCAAATTAATTGCACATCTGTTAACTCACAGTTTCCTTTTTTCCCCCTTTGTGGTGAGAACACTTACAATCTGCTCTCTTAGCAAATTTCAAGTATAAAATACAGTATTATTAACTATGGTCACCATGTTGGACATTAGATTCCCAGAACTTACTCATCTTATAACTGAAAGTTTGTACATTTGACCAACATCACCTCATTTTTCCCACCCCCAGCTCTTGGTAAACAACATTCTACTTTCTGGTTCTAAGAGTTCCACTTTTTAGATTCCATGTATAAGTGAGATCATACAGTATTTGTCTTTCTCTATATGGCTTATTTAGCATAATGTCCTCCCCGAACATCCACATCCATATTGTCACAAATAGTAGCATTTCCTTCTTTTCATGGCTCAGTGTATATATAAAATCATATTTCCTTGATCCATTCATCAGTTAACAGACAGATAGATTGTTCCTGTCTTTTGGCTATTGTGAATAATGCTGCAATGAACATAGGAGTGTAAATATGTCTTCAAGATACTGATTTTATTTCCTTTGGCTATATATCCAGTAGTGGAATTCCTGGATCATATGGTAGTTCTATTTTTTAATTTTTTGGGGAACCTTCATAGTGTTTGCCATAGTGGCTGTACCAATTTACATTCCCACTGATAGTGTAAAAGAGTTGCTTTTCTCCACACACTCACCCACACTTATCTTTTATCTTTTTGATAATAATCATCCTAATAGGTGTGAGGTGATATCTCATTGTGCTTTGATTTTTGTTTCCCTGATATTTAGTGATGTTGAGCACCTTTTCATAACCTATTGGCCATTTGTGTGTCTTCTTTGGAAAAAGGTCTATTCAGATCCTCTGCCCATTTTTGATTGGATTATTAAATTTTTTTTAGTTGTATGAGTTCCTTATATATTTTGGATATTAATTTTTTATTCAGTATATGGATTACAATTTCTGTCATTCCATAGGTTGCCTTTTCATTACTTTGTCTGTTTCCTTTGCTGTGGAAAAGCATTTTAGTTTGATGCAATCCCATTTGTCTATTTTTGCTTTTATTGCCTGTGCTCTTGGTGTCGTATCCAAAAATCATTGCCAAGGCCAATGTCATGGAGCTTTTTACCTATGTTTTCTTCTAGGAGTTTTATGGTTATGGTCTTACATTTAAGTCTAATCTATTTCAAATTGATTTTTGTGTTTGATGTAAGATAAAGTTCCAATATCTTTCCTTTGTATGTGGTTGTCCAGTTTTCCCAACACCATTTATTGAAGATTCTATCCTTCCCCATTGTGTATTCTTGGTGCCCATGTCATAGATTAGTTGACAGTATATGCATAGGTTTATTTCTGGGATCTCAATTCTGTTCCACTAGTCTACATGTCTATTTTTATGCCAGTTTCATATTCTTTTGATTACTAAAGGTTTTTAATATAGTTTGAAATTGGAAAGTATGATGACTCCAGCTTTGTTCTTTCTTAAGATTGCTTTGGCTTTTCGAGATGTTTTGTGGTTCTATATGAATTTGAGGATTTTTCTTTCTATTTCTTTGGAAAATGCCGTTGGAATTTTGATAAGGATTGCATTAAATCTATAGATCACTTTAAGTAGTGTGAATATTTTAATGATACTAGTTTTTCCAATCCATGAACACAGGATATATTTCCATTTATTCATGTCTTTTTCAATTTCTTTCATCAATGTCTTATAGATTTTAGTGTACAGATCTTTCACCTCTTTGGTTAAATTGATTCTTCTTGATACTATTGTAAATAGGATTGCTTTTTAAATTTCTTTTACTCAGACAGTTGTTGTTATTGTATGGAAACATAACTTATTTTTGTACATTGATTTTATATCCTGCAACTTTACTGAATTTATTCAATACTTCTAAGAGTTTCTTGGTGGAATCTTTAGGATTTTCTCTATATAAGATCATGTTATCTGCAAACAGAGAAAATTTTACTTCTTCCTTTCTAATTTGGATGCCTTTTATTTCTTTTTCTTGCCTAATTACTGTGGCTAGAACTTCCAGGACTATGATGAATAGAATTGGTAAGAGTGGGGCAAATATTTCAGCTTTTCACCATTGATTATAATGTTAGCTGTGGGCTTTGTCATATATAGTCTGTATTGTATTGAGGTATACTCTTTCTATACCCAAATTGTTGAGTTTTTAAAATGAAAAGATATTAAATTTTGTCAAATGATTTTTTGCATCTATCAAGATGATCCAATGATTTTTACCCCTCATTTTTTTAACATTGTGCATCTCATTTATTGATTTACATACATTGAACCATCCATGCATACCTGGTACATATCCCACATTATCATGATGATCCTTTTAATGCGCTGTTGAATTCAATTTGTTAGTGTATTTTTGATGATTTTTGAATCTAGCAGGGATATTGGCCTATAGTTTTCTTTTCTTATAATGGAGTATAGTGTAGTATAGTGTAGTGTAGTGTAGTATAGTATAGTACAGTATAGTATAGTATAGGCTTTGGCATGAGGGTAATGATGGCCTCATAAAATGAGTTTGAAAGTATTCCCTCCTCTTCAATTTTTGGAAAGAGTTTGAGAAGGATTGGCTTCAATATTTTAAATGTTTGGTATAATTCACCCATAAAGTCATCTGGTCCTCAGCTTTTCTTTTTTTGGTAGGTTTTTGATCACTGCTTCAATCTCCTTGCACATTGTTGGTCTGTTCAGATTTTCAATTTCTTCATGATTCAGTCTTTGTAAGTTTTGTGTTTCCAGAAATCTATCCATTCTTTCTAGTTTATGCAATTTCTTAGACTATAATTGTTCATACTAGTCTCTTATGACCCCTGGTATTTCCGTGGTATCAGTTACAATGCCTTCTCTTTAATTTATAATTTTATTTATTTGAGTCTTCTCTCTTTATTTCTTGGTTATTCTAGCTACAGATTTATTAATTTTGTTAATCTATTCATAAAACCGAATCTAAGTTATATTGATTTTTTTCTAATTTCTTTTTAGTCTCTATATCATTTATTTCTACTCTAATCTTTTTTATTTCCTTCCTTCTCCAAACTTTTGGCTTAGTATGTTCTTCTTTCACTAGTTCCTTGCGGTGTAATGTTAGGTTGTTTATTCAAGATCTTTCTTTTTGTTAATGTAGGCATTTACCACTATAAACTTCCCTCTTAGAACTACTTTTGCTACAGTAAGTATTGGTATGTTGTGATTCCATTTTCTTTTGTCTCAAGATACTTTTTGATTTCCATTTTGATTTCTTCTATGACCCACTGTTATTCAGGAATGTGTTGTTTAATTGTCATATATTTTTTAATTTTTTGAAGTTTTCTCCTGTTATTGACTTTTAGTTTCATAAAATTGTGTAAATAATAAGATAAAATCCTTGTTTCATAAAATTGTGTAAATAAAATAAAATCCTTGATCAAATATCAAGGATATTTGATCTTATTTAAATCATCTTAAATTTGTTAAAATTACTTCGTAGCCCAACATACGATCTATCCCAGAGAATGTTCCTTGGGTGCTTGAGAAGAATGTGTTCTGAAGCTGTTGGATGGAAGGTTCTGTACATGTCTGTTAGGCCCATTTGGTTTATAATTAATTAGAGTCTGCTGTTTTCCTGTTAATTTTCCTCTGGATGATCTATCCATTGTTGAAAGTGGTTATTTAAATCTCCTAGTATTATTGTATTGCTAACCATTTCTCCCTTCTTTTTTGTTAATATTTGCTTTATTTATTTATTTTTAATAATTTTATTTATTTATTTATTTTTCCCCCTAAGCCCCAGTAGATAGTTGTATGTCATAGTTGCACATCCTTCTAGTTGCTGTAATAGTTGCTTTAAATATTTAGATGTTCTAATTTTGGGCACATAGAGTCTTACAATTGTTATATCCTCTTGATTAATTGACCCCTTTATCATTGTATAATGAACCTTTTTGTTTTTGTGACTAATTTTGACTTAAAGTCTATTTTAACTGATGTTAATATAGTCATTCTTGCTCTCTTTTGGTTGTTATTTGCATTGAATATCATATTTTTTTATTCCTTCACATTAGCCAGTGTGTCTTCCTAAAGCAAAAGTGTGTCTTTTGTAGGCAGCGTATTTTGGGATCATGTTCTTGTTGGTTTTTTCTTAGTCCATTGAGCCACTCTGTGTCTTTTGATTGGAGAATTTAATCTATTTACATTTAAAATAATTATTTGTAGGTAAGGACTTACCATTACTGATTTGTTTATTGTTTTCTTACTATTTTATAGTTCTTTGTTCCTTTCTTCCTCTTCTTCTGTCTTCTTCTGTGATTTATTTTTTGTAGTAGTATAATTTAATTCTGTTCTCTTTATCTTTTCTGTCTCAACTAAAAGTTTTTATTCTTTGTGGTTTCCATAAAGCTTACATAAATCATCTTATACTTACAATAAACTGTTTTTAGCTGATAACAGCTTACATTCAGTAGCATACAAAAACTGTGTTTTTACTACTCTTACCCTCACATTTTATACTATTGATGTCATACTTTACATCGTTTTATCTTGTGCATCCACTAACAAATTATTGTAGCTATAGTTATTTTGAATAATTTTGTTTTTTTACTTTAATACTAGAGTTAAAAATGATTTTTTACACCACCATTACAGTATTAGAGTACTCTGAATTTGACTATATATTTACCTTTACCAGCGAAATTTATACTCTTATGTGTTTTCATGTTGTTACTTAGAGACTTTTTGTTTCAACTGGAAAACTCCCTTTAGCATTTCATGTAAGGCAGATGTAGTAATAATTTACTTCCTCAGGTTTTGTGTGTCTGAGAATGTCTATCTCTCCTTTATTTCTGAAGGACAGCTTTGCCAGATATAGTATTCTTGGTTGGCATTTTTTTTTCTTTCTGCACTTTGAATGTATCATCCCACTCCTCATGACCTGTGAGTTTAATGCTGAAAAATAATCTTATGGGGTTTCCTTGTATGTGATGAGTTACTTTCCTTGTTGCTTTCAAAATTCTCTCTTTGTCCTTGACTTTAGACAATTTGATTTTAATGTGTATTGGGGTAATCTTCTTTGCTTTGTTCATTTGAACTCTGTGTAACTGGATGTCTGTAAGTCTCATGTTTGGGAGTTTTCAGCAATTATTTTTTCGTTAGGTTTTCTGCTCTTTTCCCTCTCTCTTTTCCTTCTGGGAGTCCAGTGACGCATATTTTTTCTCTTGATGGTGTTCCATAATTTATGTAGCCTTTCTTCACTCTTTTTTGCTTTGTTCCTCTCAATGGCTAATTTCAAGTGACCTATCTTTGAGTTCCCTGATTCTTTCTTCTGCATTGTTGAATCTGCAATTGAAGCTCTATGTTTAAATTTTTTAGTTCAGTAATTGTATTCTTCAGCTCCAACTTTTCTGTTTGGCTGTTTTTTTTGATTTCTCTTTCTTTGTTAAACATCTCATTTTGTTCATGCATTGTTTTCCCAATAGCATTTAGTTGTCCATCTGTCCTCTGTTACATTTAATTGAGCTCCTTTAAAATGATTATTTAAATTCTTTGTCAGACAATTTATAGATCTGCAATTTTTGGGATGTCACTTGCTGAAGCTTTGTTTGTTTTCTTGATGGTGTCATGTTTTCCTGATTCTTTGTGATCTTTGTAGCCTTGCATTGGTGTCTGCACATTGGAAGGAGCAAAGATCTCTTTCTGCCTTTACAGACTGGCTTTTTCAGGTACAAACTTTCTCCTGTCAGTTCTCTGGGCTGATAGAATTGCCTCCAAAATCTCAGTTGAGCTGGGTTGGAGCCAGGTTACTTGACACTTGCTGGGTCCACAGTAGTATCCACAATTGGTGAGACTGTTACCAGGGGCTCCAGCTTGCATGGATTCTGTTTGGTCCCTGGGTGGAAATGATTGACTCTGGGACCTTGTTAAGTAGGGTTGGCACTAGGAAAAGGGTCCACTCCGGGGTCCACAGTTGGGTCCACAGATGGTGGGCTTGTTACCAGGTATGCAGCTGTGTGTGTCTCCTGTCACATCACTGTGAGGGCTCCCATTGGGTCACTAGGCAGGTCCCTAGAGAGGAAAGACTGGCCCTAGACCATGGCTGAGAAGGACTGGAAACAAGTCCCAAGCCTGCTTCATGATCCACAGCTAGGACCAAGTTCTGCAGGCCTGGATCCAATGGCACAGATGGGCGTGTGTCTGGCCTGCCTCAAGGAGCACTGACAGGTTTGTCTCCTGATGTGTCACTGGGCAGGCAGGACTCCTTGCATATTGTGGCTGAGAGGGGCTGGAGCCAAGTTACAGAGTTGTTTTAGGATTGCTGAGGGTGTAGACAGGCATATCTCTTGGTGGGTCCCTGGGCTGGCAGGACTGTTCACAGGCTGAGGCTGGGAGGGGCTGGACCTAAGTTCCAGGTCTATTCAGGATCTGCAGTCAGACTGAGTTTTGCGTGCTTGCCTCCAAGGGTTCCTGGATCATGGCTGAGATAGTCTGGAGCTGGGTCTTAGCCCACTTCAAATTCCATAGCCAGGACTGAAGTTTGTGGGCCTGTTACCCAAGGCCCATTAACTTTTTTTTTCCTTTCAGACCCTTAAATATATCATCCTACTGCTTTCTGGTCTGCAAGGTTTCTGCTGAGAAATCAGCTGATGATGTTTCTGAAAAGCCCTTGCTGCTTTCAAGATTCCTTCTTTGTGTTTGACTTTAGCCGTGCTCTACATAATGATGTTTCAGTCAATAATGAACCACGTATATAATAGTGGTCCCATAGAATTAGTACCATAGGGGCTGGCCCAGTGGCGCAGGCGGTTAAGTACACGTGCTCTGCTGCAGTGGCTGTGGGTTCGCTGGTTCGGATCCTGGGCGCGCACCGATGCACTGCTTGGCAAGCCATGCTGTGGCGGGGTCCCATATAAAGTGGAGGAAGATGAGCATGGATGTTAGCCCAGGGCCAGTCTTATTCAGCAAAAAAAGAGGAGGATTGGCAGATGTTAGCACAGGGCTGATTGCCTCACCAAAAAAAAGAATTAGTACCATATAGCCTACGTGTGTAGTGGGCTATACCATCTAGCTTTGTGTAAGTACTGTAGGGGAGGAAGAAGTTTTCCTCTCTACTTCTAGGTTCTTCTGCCTGGTCTAAGAATTAAATTGACATGAGGCAGATTAACAGGAGAAAAACAAACAAAAGTTTAATAACATATATATGTGGGAGAAACTCAGGAAAACTGAGTAACTCATGAAAATGATGAAAGCCCTCGTCTTAAATACCATCCTTAGGTAAACACAAAAGAATATATTGGGGGTGGAGAGAGTCAAGGACTTCAAAGAGAAGGAAGCAGTTCACAGGTAGGTGAAAAGGAGTGAATGTTTGGAAAACAAGTGTTTGTTTGGTCATGCAGAAACAGAAGAACACAGAGGGAAGCCCAGCAAACAGGCTTTCCTAGGTTCTTCCCTGTCTACCACCTAGCTCATGTTATGCTAAGGGAATAGCTCCATTCCTGAGACAGGTTGTTTTTTTAATCTGAATTCTTTTAGGCAGTTAATGGGGAGGTAAAGAGAAAAACTTTCTGAGTCTTTTGTTTCTTAAAAATAATCAGCCTAAAATGGTCCTCATGTTAAAGAGACACATTTTGGGATGGGAAATTTTGTTCTCCTTCAGTACACTCTATGATGTTTGCACAATGATGAAATCACCTAATGACACATTTCTCAGGATGTATTCCCATTGTTAAGCAACACCTGATGATATAATGTGTCTGGTGTGAGTCTCCATGGGTTTATCCTACTGTGACTTGTTGAGTTTCTTGTATTTGTATATCTAAATCTTTTGTCAAATTTGGGAAGCCTTTGGCCATTTTTTTTTTCAAATAAGTTCTCTGCTGCTTTCTCTCTCTCTTGTCATTCTGAGACTCCAATAATGTGTATATTGGTCAGCTTTGTGTGTCCCACAAGCTCCTTAGGCTTTATTCACTTTTCTTCATTCTTTTTGCTTCTCAGGCTCTATAATTTCAAATAACCTGGCTTCAAGTTCACTGATTCTTTTTTCTGCTTATTTGAGTGTGTTGTTGAAGCTTTCTAATGAATTTTTCAATCTGTTATTGTATTTTTCAGCTCCAGAATTCTGTTTGGTTCTTTTTTTATAATTTATATCTCTTTTTTGATATTCTCATTTTGTTCATATGTATTTCCCTGATTTCCTTTAGTTATCTGTCCATGTTATTCAGATCATTGAGGGTATTTAAGACAGAAGTTTTAAATTGTTTGACAAGTAAATCTGAAGCTTATGTTTCTTTTGGGTTGATTTCTGGAGGTTTATTTTATTCCTTTGAATATGTGTCATTTCCCTGTTTCTTTGGATGCCTCATGATCTTTTGTTGAAAATTGGGAATTTTATAAAACAGTTGCCTTTCCCAGTTTTGTGGACTGTCTCCATGCAGAGTAAATCCTTTACTAACTGTCCCAGTATAAAAGCTCAATGTCTTCTCAGGTCTTTTTTGGGAATGCATCTTCCCTGGGCCTGTGTGTATGCTTTCTTTCCAATTCCCTCATATACATTGTGTTTTTCAATGTCTTAATTTAACTGTCTCACTTCTGCTCCTTCTCAGGGCCTTAAATGGTCAACTGTGTTCCTCTACCCATAATATCTTGCCACCATGAACCTAGGGGTATGGAGTCCCCTTGCAGTGCACCCACACCATGATGCTCAGCACTGTTTTCACTGGCCTCCAATCTCATATCCGAATTATACCACTACTCCCATCAATGTTCCCAGTCAAGTGAGACAGAAACCAGCCACTTGAGGAGACCCCAGGCCATCCAGAACATTGCAGACCGTTCCATCCTTTACTTTCTGTACTGAGTGAGGAGGCAGGCAAAGAGTGGCTACCTCCTGAACACACTGCACTGTGCTGGGGAAAGTGTGGGGCAAGGTAAACAAGAATGTCACAAAATTTCCTACCATTTTGATTGTGACTTTTTCTTGGTTGAGAGTTTGCTTTGGTGCTTTAAATTCTTAATTGGTTTCTAGACTTCCCACAAAGCTACTTTGGTCCTTATGTTGTACTTTACTTGGTATTTCCATTAGAGAGTGAAGCTTGGATCTTCCTATTCCATCACCATGATCCACTAAATTCTGAACTGTTCATTTTCTTTTTTTTTGTGAGGAAGATCAGCCTTGAGCTAACATCTGATGCCAATCCTCCTTTTTTTGCTGAGGAAGACCAGCCCTGGGCTAACATCTGTGCCCATCTTCCTCTACTTTATATGAGACACCGCCACAGCATGACTCGGCAAGCAGTGCCTCAGTGCGCGCCCGGGGTACGAACCAGCGAACCCTGGGCTGCCACAGCAGAGAACGCGCAGTTAACTGCTTGCGCCACCAGGCCGGCCCCTGAACTGTTCATTTTTAAAGTCTGTTTTACTGTTCCACTTCAAATCGGGTAATTTCTATTTCTGTCAAGTTTACTGAACTTTACTTATTCCATATCCAAACTGCTGTTAAATTTTATTTTTTACTATTAGTTTTTTAAATTATTTTCATTTTTTTCTGCTGAATCTTTCCATCTTTTTCAGTTTCTAAACATATTTTAAAAAGCTGCTATAAAATCCTAATCTGTTAACTCCAATGTCTGGGTCATCTCAGTGTTTGTTTCCATTTATTGCTTTTTTCTTAAATATGAGTCACATTTTCCTATTTCTTTTAGTACTAAATTGTGTGGATAATACTTATAGAGAGTCTAGATTCTCTTATCTCCATATGAAGAATTTTTATTTTTATTCTATCAAGTGGGTTACTTACCAGCTAGTCGCCTTGAAATTGTAGAGGCTTAGTTTTATGCTTCCTTAAGCTTGTCTCCTTTAGTTGTGCCCTACTCAGAGTGTAAATCTTGTAGTTCAGAAACATAATTTTACCCTAAAGACATGGCTTTTCTTGGTTTCTATGTATATTCCAAGGTGCGAGTTGAGCCACGTTAACTTGATGGGACTCAAATTCTAAACTCTGATTCTTCTAAAATGAGCAAGAGTTGAACTCTCTACTCAGCACTTCCAGTCTTCTAGCTGTTGCTTTCCCCTGTGCTCCATGCAATCTCCCATGTACTTGGGAAATTCAGTAATCATCAATGAATTTGAGAGGGTTTAAATTAAGATTTTGAGAGTCCTCCCTCTGTGGCTTCCTTCTGTCTGAAATCAATGCTCTACCCAAATTTAAGATACTATGGTAGCCCTGAAAAACACTCACACCTCAAGACAACAAGACTGCAAATTTCTATTTGAATTGTAGCCACTGGGTGATATGGACCTAAGGAATATTTTCAGGAGAAGAGCTGAATAAACATGAATCTCACACAAGGAATTTCCCTCCTTCAAAGGAGTAAATCCACGCTAATTTCTCTATTGTCTTGGTCACTTTCCAGTGTCTCCAAGTAGTATTTTTTTAAAAATTGTGTTCAAAGTTTATAATTGCTACTTGCAAGAAGGTTGGTCTGATGCTACTTCTCCACCATTAATAAAATAATGATCTATTAAATATCACTTTGCCATGTAAGTAACTTTCCAAATAGGAATGCCAGAAAGATATGGAAGTGCAGGAAATATTCTGAAAAATGTTATGTCTGACTTTCCTAAAGTTTATAATTGTCATTAAACACAAGTTAGTTTAGATGAAGAGATAGTTTAATTTGCTTGTTTTCCAAGTTATTTGATTCTAGATAACAGAATTTTCTTCATGTGTATATAATCATAATGAAGGGAGAGGGAAGTTATAATGACATGATTTCATTTTATAATCAGTACAATTTAACAGGAATTTATAATTACCATAGAACTTCTACATCCTTTTGAAAATATGGCAGTGAGCACATTTCTTGATATTGGAGTAATTGTATGACTAGAATTTTCTCAACAACTTGAAAGTGCTTTCATGAAATGGTGTTCATATCAATTTCATGGCATCAAAATAAACATTTTCCAAGAAGTGTAATAAGAGCAGTGATCTAGGTTTGCATTCATGATTTCTGGCAGACACGTATTTTCCACATAGCCCTATACTAAAATTCAGCTGTCAAAATGTTAGTGAGCTGGATTCAGTGTCCATTTCTGGTTTGTAAGAGTAACTAGCAGTTGACATACAAACTGAAATCATTGACTATTTCTTAAGTATAGCTCTGAAGTGTCACTAATACATCACCACACAGTTAGTTGACCTGATTTGGATTTCAGTTCTTCTTGCTGATTATGTTTGTGTGTGAGAAAGATTTTTTTCTTTATTTATTCTAAATGGACTAAGTATTTTTGTCATAGTATTGCTTCTCTGTCACCAATTTTTCTGTGGAAAGTTAGGGAGAAGCTGTTTTCTCCTATTTTTTCTGTCGTATAAATGAGAAGAAAGGTTTTTTCTTTCTTTGTTATTTGATAAATGATAGTCAACTTTACCAAGCCCATTGTTTGAGGTGTAGTTGCCAAAAAATGTCATTTTTAAAGCTGGCAAAGATATGGGTATTTCTTTGTGGTTATACCCAAATACAATTATTATAAATTGTTTCCAACTTGTGATTGCATGAATAAATATGATGGGCAGATGCAAAGCATTTGTTGAATACTTCCCAGTCACCTACACAATATTACCGTTGGGAGAATATCAGCCAGGGATATTTGTTGACGTGTAGATATTGTGTATTGGAAAACTAATTGTGGAGATTAAATACCTAAAACATCAATAGTTTTAAGTCTACTGTAGAAAAAAATAATTATAATTTTTAATAAGTACATTAAAGAAAACAAGTAAGTGAAATAAAGAATAGTATGCTTGTTCTTTCTTTGGTCTACTTTAAATAGTCAGATCAAGGAAGGTTTCTGTGAAGAAGTGATAAGCTTTTAACATCTATATTTATTTATTTTATTATGAAAGAAAACATGAGGTTTCTGGATCAGAGGCAAGGTTATTATTTCTTATAGCAATAAATGCATCATTTCTCCATGCCTCATCTGTTTCACTTCAGGGCAATAAGATGAGGGCAGATGTCACTCTTCCTATGAAACAGAAGTTTCTTGCACCACAGGAAAGGAACGTAGAAAATATGATTCTGGAAATATAGATAGAATCTGGACACATTCCCCTGCCCCTCTGGAGAAAGAGACAGAAACTTTTGCTACCGAATGTCTTACAATGATTTGGCGAATAAATGTATGACTTTGAGTTTCATCACTCTTTGAAATATAAGCACATATCTCTGGGGAGATAAATGATAAATGATAGATTCACAAGAAGTTGAAAAGATAGTACATCTAAGTCCTGTGTACTTTCACTCAGTTTTCCCCAATGGTTATAACTTGCATAATTATAGTATAATATCAAAAACAAGAATTTGACATAGGTACAATGTGTGTGTGTAGTACTATATTATTTTATTACGTGTGTAAATTTGTGTAACCACTGCCAGAACTATTTTGTCATCATAGCAGCCTCAGTAGGACTAAGCAGTGGTAAAAGTCCTGACTTTCCGCTGGGCCTCCTCTGAAACTCCAGCAAGGAGTAGAGGCTGCCTCAGTTACCCCAGGTGAAGGCTGAAGCCCAAACTCCCACCTGGTCTCCACTGACACTGTGGGAAGGGACTCTTTCTACTGCCAGTGTGAATGAAAGTCCCAGCTCCCTACTTGGCCATCTCTGGCACTACCTTGGTAAGGAAATTGGATTGCTTCACTACAGCCTGGCAAAGGTGAATGTCTACACTCTCCACTCAGCCTTTGCTGGCATGACTTCGAGTGGGATCAGAATTTTTTTCTGTGGAGTTTGGTTGGAATAGAGCATTTATTGTATAAAAGTTTTCTTTCTGCCCCTTTCCTGTTATTTTTTTTTCTACTTTTTTGGCTAGAAAGAATATTTATCCAAAACACCATTCTTGCACCATTGCTCTGCAGTATCAGCTTTTTCATAAATCAACTCTCCATTTTTTTGATTCCGTTATATTTCATTGTTCTATTTATCTATCTTACACACATACTTACTTTCTTAACTATATAATAAATCTTGACTGCAGGCAAAGTATAACCACTTCTCTACCATTTCTTTTATTAATTTTGGTCTTCTTAATTTCTCTCAATAATATTTTAACTTAGAGATCCTGTACATTTTTCTTAGAATGACTCTTAGACCATTTGATTCCTTTCCTTCTGTGCTTATTTTCCATAATTGAAGTTATTGGCAATATAGTAAATCATATTTACGTAATGAAAACTCAATATTATAAAGATTTCTCCAAGTCAATTTGTATATTCAATGGAATCACAAATAAGATACTAACAGAATAACTATTCTATGCCAAGACAGATCTTAGGAGGAAGAAGATTGATTACTTGATATTCACATTTTCCCTTAATATTATAAAAAATATTAAACATCCTTGAAAATATATCTTATCGTATTTCAAATCATCTTTTTAAAACATCCCAGTATTGATTGACATTTTTAATAGATTTCAGTTTAAGATATACATTGATGGGGGTTGAGAGAGCTTTAGTTTTCTTCTCAGAGGATTTATTTGCTATATGATTTCCACAAGTGGAATTACTGATGCAAATAAGGTTGTATGAAGAGGAGATGGTAGATTTTGGAAGTGAAGACTCCTTCCTACTTCTGCTCTACTCACTGATGTGAATAAGTCTGATTATACCTCTCCAGGCTTTTGGGGTTGGCTGATGTACTGCGAAGGCTGACTATGATAGATGAGAGTTTTCAGACTCCAGCTGAGAGTAGCTGCAAAGAGCAGTGCTTAGCACGGATCTACACTTGTGTGGAGAGCCAAGACAGTATCTCAGAAAAATAATGATTCTGCTTAAGTCCAATTTGATGTTCCTCTGTAAGAAGGGAAGGAATTTTCAGTAAAATATGACTTTATCTCTTTAGCTTTTTCTCTTAGAAATTTTTAAATTTCTCAAGAATGAATCATTTCCTCTTTCAGATTTGTCTTGATACAATGGATAATCCACTGGTTAAACCTAATACATGCATAAGAATATTTGGAAAGGAAATTTGATAAACTAAACAACACTGGAATGTAAGTCAAGCTAACAGGGTTTCGATATCACCATCATACAGACTGTATGTGCCAACATACAATCCATACAAGTCATGTTGTCTGAATTTGGGCTAATCATTTAATATCTATGGGACTCACTTTTCCAGTATAGAACATTAGAATTTGGCTGATATCAACAACAAAGTTCTTTCTGATTGAGAACATCTATCTCTTAACTTCCTTCTGAGAATTTTAAGCATCAGTCCCCAAACTGTTTGCTTTCAGTTTAAAACATACTGTTCTGGGACCAGGAATAAGCGATGGGTTCTTTTATTCCTTTTACAAATTTTAAAATAAAAATATGAAATTAATGGAGCATGGTAGTGGCATAAATAATCCTGAATCAAGATTATAATAAAAGTAGACTAACAGCTCTATATGGATAATTGAAAAAGCTTGACTGTTTCTTCTCTTTCATTTTTAGTGCCATTTCTAACCCTCTTAGCTCCCTATACTACTGTGCAGAATCTTACAATCTAAATATTTATTAATTTTTTCACTTATCAATCAGCCATTTTTACAAAATCAGCTGGAAGCAGTTTGTTTTGAATCAACTGATGCAAGAATCATTTTTATATTCATGGAGTTCTTGCCTTGCGAAAGAAGATTAAGGTGCAATTTTGTGTGTTTGTGTGTGTGTGTGTGTTTGAAAGAGGGAGAACAATATATGAGATATGATATGAGAGCAATAATAATACGAGAGCAATCTACAGGTATTGAGAAAAAAAAAAAGCGCCTTACTCCTATGACATTGATTTCATTTATCTTCCTTCCCGTTTCTATCCTAGCTCCTTCATCTTCCTCCCACCAAAATGTAATACTAGTATGGTTTAGTGTCTCCCAGTAGGAAGAAATGTAGTTGCACATTCAAATTCCTCAAACCAAAAGGCAATCAATACACTATGGCAGGTATGTTGTTCCAGAAGAAAATTGTTTTTGTGCTTCTTCAAGGAGGAGCAATGAGTATCCGTAAGAAGAAAAATCCAGTCTTGGAAGTAACCACATTTATCTTTCTTCAAGAGGGAAATTTTTTTTCAAAAGTTAACTTTAAAACAATTATTAACTTAAATCTCCTTCATTGGCATTATAAATGGTCCTTCTAAAGGAAAAATAATGTGAATAACTACAGAGAAGGTGAGAAAATATCATGTTAAGCTCAAGGAAAATGTGGTTGTTCAGTGCATTTAAATCATATACACAGATTGGTGTTTAGCTTGTGTATGGGTGCCTGCATTTTTTTTTTATGTGTGTTAAATATACAATAGGATGAGTAGTAATATACAATAGGATGAGTAGTAATATACAATAGGATGAGTAGGAAGCCTAAAATTAAACTTAAGATATAATAGTTTCCAGCTTGTTAACACTAAATTGATCCTATAAAACATTTAACATAAGGTAGGAACCCACTGCTTCAGCGAAAGAGCATCATTAGACTTATTGTGGTCTCTCTAGCACTTTCATATATGCCATTGTCTGAAAGATGATTAGATAAATTTGCACATTGGTGAATGACTTTTAGGATAAACAATATCTTTAGAAACTATGTGATGGGTTGAGATAGTCACAATTGAAGTTGAATTCAGGGTGAAGGTCTTACCCAATAGTAGAATTCACCCTGAAGGAATTGTAAATCTAGAGGTTCAGAAATTGGGGAAATGGCTCATTCTGAACATTGTGTGCTGGTGGTTGTAATTTATTATGACACAACCACTTGAAATGGGCTTATGTTAAGAGAAGAACACACTGAACAGAAAGTTTTCAACAACAAATCAGATGTATTTGGCTGTAACAAAACAATGGTAAATTGAAACAGCTAAGCACTGACAAACCTTATTTTTTTCCTGCAGCATCTGGGACACATAACCCAAACTGAGAGATTTGGAAGAGCCTGGAGTACTGGAACAATTTGGGAAAGGGGGCAATGGAAGGGCTGAAGGATATCTCAAGAATTCTCTGCTAACAGAAACACATGAGAGGACTTTGATCAATTACTCTGATTAAAAAAAAAGACGAGGGGGCCGGCCCCGTGGCTTGACGGTTAAGTGAGTGCGCTCGGCTGCCGGCGGCCCAGGTTCGGATCCCGGGTGTGAACCGACGCACCGCTCCTCCGGCCACGCTGGGGCCGCGTCCCACATACAGCAACTGGAATGATGTGCAGCTGTGACAGACAACTATCTGCTGGGGCTTTGGGGGAAAATAAATAAATAAAATCTTTAAAAAAAAAAAAAAAAGACGAGGGCTGGCCCCGTGGCTTAGCGGTTAAGTGCGTGCATGCTCCGCTGCTGGCGGCCCAGGTTCGGATCCCAGGCGCTCACCAACGCACCGCTTCTCCGGCCATGCTGAGGCTGCGTCCCACATACAGCAACTGGAAGGATGTGCATCTATGACATGCAACTATCTACTGGGGCTTTGGGGGCAAAAAAATAAATAAATAAAATTATAATAAAAAAAAAACGAGACAGAGACAGAAAAATTGGTTGTATTTTTTCCTCAAATTAATCAGAGATTATATTGCCAGTTACATAGGCTTTATCTAATTTAAAGTCTTTGGTAATATTGTGTGCTAAGGAGCCTGGTTCTGTTTCACAGATCAGGCTACGATACACAAGGCCAGGACTAGGGTGAGGTGACAGAGGCACTTCCCTTGAGTGCAAAATTTAAGGTGCCAAAACTCGCAGTAATCAAGATAAATAATATTTTAACACAAAATTGTGTGTGTGTGTGAGGAAGACTGGCTCTGAGCTAACATTCATGGCCAATCCTCTTTTTTTTGCTGAGGAGGATTAGCCCTGAGCTAACATCTGTGCCCATCTTCCTCTATTTTGGATATGGGATGCCGCCACAGCATGGCTTGATGAGCGGGGCGTCAGTCTGCAGCTGGTATCGGAACCTGTGAACCCAGGGCCGCCGAAGCGCAGCGCGCGAACTTAATCACTACGGCACCGGGCCAGCCCCAACACATATTTTTTAAAAATAAAAATTAATGCAAAAAGCCCGTGATGAACAAAAGATCAAAATTTGAATCAAAGATCAGATCAGTATATGCTTATTTATGCATTCTAATATGCTTCACCTGTCTGTTTCATTAGTTTTCAGGCCAATGATCAAGCTCTCGTTCTAAAGCTTCATAACTTCAGGACATAAAAACAGTTTCAAATTGGGCATAATTTCACCATCTCCTTAGAGTATGTATGTTCTTAGTATAGTGTGCCTGGTCCCCTCAGTTCCACAGAATCCATTGTTGATGGCTGTGGTTCTAAGGTGTATTCAGAGAAAATCAAGGCACCTGAGGAGCTGACTTTTATACTCCTCTTCCTTAATTTCCCTTCTTAATTTTATTTCTCTCTCTTCTGGTTTCAGTTGTTGCTGTGAGGAAGTCTTTTTCAGTCTAATTGATTTTCCTCTATAATAGAAAATATAAGTAGGTGATCTATTTTTGTCTCTAACTGTTGTTAATATTATTTTTGGCTTTTGTGTTCAGCAGTTTCATAAATGTGTATCTAGATTTGGATTTGTTTTACTTATCCTAATTAGGATATATTGTTCTCAGTGGATGTGGGGACTCATACTTTTCAATTATTCTGGGAAGTTCCCAGTTATTATCTCATCAAAATGTGCTGGTCCTCTTTTTATTCTTTTTATTCTTTCTTTCCTTCTGGATTTACATACACACACACATGCAGACTTATTTTTACATCCTATCATCTACATCTCTTTAATTTTTGTTGATATTTTTCTCATTTTCCTGTGTTATATCAGTCATTCACAACTTATTTCTTAAGCTCTATCTAATCTGTTGTTAAATCCACTGAAGTTTGATTTTTAACAATTAAAAATTTCATTTCTTTGAGTCTCGTTCTACATTAAATTTCCTTGTTCATTTCTGACAGTCTCTTATTTTTTATTTCATTTCTCTAATTTCATGCTTTATTTAGTTAAATATTTCAGAAATATCTTCTCTATATTCTTTATCTCACTTCGAGTGTCCAAAACTATTGATTGTTTTTTCTACTAACTCTCTCTCATGGAGCTTTTTGTGTGGGCTTGATGATTTTTGGTTATGAGCTTATCCTTTTTTTAAATCTGTGGGGCTCCTGTGGACCTATACTGGGGGAAAAGATAATATTTTTCTTCCAGAAACCACAGAAGATGATTATCTAGAAACTACTTTGAAGAGTGTCCAGATCTAATGTGAAACCCTGAGATTCAGCTGATGCAAGGCTGCATGTCACAAAAGTTTGTAGGGCTATCCATCCTCTTCCAAATCCATCTCTTTCTATCTGCCCACAGCTTAGTCTCCAAGCCAAGAATATGCTTTTCTCGTGGGGTGTTTGGAGACCTCTTTTGCCACCTTTAAGTACAATAATGCTGCAAATAATGGGTCTTATCCATGACAACGTTGTTCTATAGGCAGAGGTGCCCCCAGGACACCCAGCATGCCATACACACACAAGTAGAAGTCTATTCCGGTGATCTTGATCAGATTTGGCTGTGTTGAATTCATTTTGTTTATTGGTTTGGTGCAAATCCCTCTATTGATTAATTTCACTAAATTTGAATTTCAATATTTTTCAATAGACTAAGTTACCAAAATCATCTGGTACTGGAATTTATTCAGAGAAAAGTTCTTTAGTGAAATTCTAATTCTTAAAAAGTTAATTGGAGTATTAACATTCAACAATATCTTCTGTGTTGAATCAAATTAGTTTATAATTAAGTATATCATTCACGTCATTGAGACTTTTAATGCAAATCTATATTCTTGAGAATATTATTCTCAACTTTTCTTCTCTAAATTTCTTTTGTATCTGTGTACATTTCTCATCCTTAATTATAATTTTGTGGGGTTTTTTGTGATCTTTTTTCATTTTCTTATTGGATTGGCTAGAAATTTACCTATTTACAGAATTAATGCTAAGCTTTGTTTGCCAGTTCTACTTTTCCCCTCTCTGTTGAAATCAGTCCATATATTCTTTAGTGATTTCTTCTTCTATCTACAGGCATATTTTGGTTTACTTTCCAATATTGTGTTTGATTGTTTTTATAGCTTTTTTTTTTTTTTAATGCTAGGGAAGATTCACCCTGAGCTAACATCTGTTGGCAATCTTCCTCTTTTTTTTTTTCCCTCCCCAAAGCCCGAATACATAGTTATATATTCTGGTTGTATGTCCTTCTAGTTCTCTGTGAGCTGCCGCCACAGCATGGCTACTGACAGACAATTGGTGTGGTTCCACACCTGGGAATCAAACCCGGGCTGCCAAAGCAGAGCGTCCTGAACTTTAACCACTAGGCCATCAGGGCTGGCTCCCAATATCTTGTTTTTAAGAGCTAAATTATTTCTTCTGAGTATTCCTGAAGTCATGCCGTGTAAGTTTTAACAGTTTCATTATTATCTAAGTGGCAATATAAATCCTGGCTCCTCTCTCCCAGTTACTGTCTCTGTAATGTTTGGCCTGTTGCCTCTCTATGCCTCAGTATACTCTTCTGTAGCATAGGATTGATAATAATAATAATATAACTACCTCATAGGGAGGTAGTTAGGATAAATGAAATAATAAAGGTAAATAGTGACTGACAAGCAATAAGGTCTATGTAAATATTAAATTTTATTATTATTGTTATTATTTTATCATAGATAATTTTTGTCTACCTGTTATGGGAATCTCTCAAATAAGTATCTATTGTTTAGCTTTCACATTTTCTATATTTGCTATTAATTGCAATGTTAATTGCACTATAATTGGATAATGGGTTCTAGTCTATTCTTTTTAGCTATTTATTTTGGTTTTCAAATTTGCCTTATATATGATTTTTTAAAATATTAGTTTCATAGAGACTTTAAAAGAATAGGTACTGTGTATGTATGTGTAAACTTTTCCTTTTACATCATTTAGATCTTGTCTATTATTATATTTTTATGGTAAAGTTAGAAAGATATCCTGTCTCCTCAGCTTTCAGGTACATGGGGTGTAGAGTTGGGGGGCGGAGTTTATACAACTAGTTCTAGTCAATAAGCTGTGGGTAGAGGGCATGTGTGTTATGTTAGGGGTTAAGCACTTAACAGTCATCCAAATTCTCTAGACTCCTCTTTTCTTCTATAACAAGTTGATGAAGTCATGTGTTAAAATATTAAGTCAAGATATCAAACAGCCTGAATCACTGAGTCACCATGTGGAGAACTATGGCTTTGGAGAATCATCAGGTCTGCAGGGGAATTTGGGTGAATGAAAACCAGCCTTTTTTTTTTTTTTTTATTAAGCCACAAAGATTTTGAGATTTTTAGCTAAAATAGTCAGAATGTTCTCATAAAGTGAAATAAAATAAATAAAGTAAAACTCAACTTGCGTTGGAACTTGAGGATGGAACATATTTGAATTACTAAGAGAAGGACAGGTACGTCAGGCCAGAGGGTACAAGTAAAGGTGCTGAGATTAAGACGTAGAGATTGGCCTGGCAGCATCTAGAGGGTAAGAGTTTGTACTGGTCAAAGATGGCAGGGGGACTGGCCTTCACAGAACGATTGGCTTCTGGGATTTTCACCTGGCTAATTCTGTAGGTCCAACAACACAGTGAAACTCAGTTGCAAGAGATGAGCACAGGAGCTATATGGAGGATGGACAGATTTCTAATCTTTACTCTGATCTAAGGATATGATTTAGGGTGTTTGATTAAAGTTTGCTAAGGATTGTTGCTCTTCAGAGAAAAACCAAAGTATGCAGGTACCACTGACTATTGATTTTAGCACAGCAGTTGCCAACAGAGATTATAAGTCAACTATTCATTAAAGCCAGGAGGAAATATTATACACATATCACATATTTTTTTTAAAATACACAAAACTGATGTCCTTGATGCAGTCTAAAATCTGGCACAAATTGACTTTTCCAAGGTGCTTACTGCCTCACAGACAGCAAGCTTCCAGAAGGCCAGTCAAACCCCAGGTGATCAAGATAGTCTAGAGAGAGTCTAGTGCCATCGTAGCTTTTCTACTTATCAAACTTAATGGGGTAAAATTGTAAAAAATACATGTATATTTCAGGATTATCTAGTAGGTCTCTGAATAAATGATCATCTTCCACGTATGTGGTCTGACTCTGTGCAGTAATGTCGAATTTGTCAAACGCACAGCAAAACTGCCAGGAACTCTCAAGAAAGACGTAATCACATGGGAAGACATCCAAAACATGCTGTTTAAAAAGACAAAGTGGATATCAGAGTTTATAAATAAGGAAAGGCTCTTCGTTTCAGAAAAAGATAGGCAGGAAGGAAGTGATCTAAAGCTTGAGTGAAAACAGGAAAAATAATCTTATAAAAGACATACTAAATTTTAAATTATAAATGTATGTATTTTCTTCTTGCCTTTAAATATAATATCTTTCAGTCTTTGCTGAAAATCAAAATAAGATGGAGGGAGAAAAGAAGAATATTCCATGTAAAATTATTTACTACTTTCTTTCTAAGTGTCAGACTCTGTGGAAGTCGCTGTGGATGGATACAAGACTAACTAAGACTGATGGAGTTTTTGCTATAAGGTGACAATAAAGGCAGCACTTTCCGGGTAGCACTCTCTGCAACATGAGCATTCTGTTATTCCTTTAAGACATGCAGAAACATCTAGGGTTAGTTATTGCTCCTTCAAAGAGATTCCACTATAAATATGACTTGGATTTTTTAATTTATCAAGATCCATTCCTTTTGCTCTAGGATTCACCAGATTTTAAATCTTTATTTAGCCCTATTTGAAGTATCTTCTTTTTTTTTTTTTTTTTTTTTTTTTTTTTTAAAGATTTTATTTATTCAGTTTTTTCCCCCCAAAGCCCCAGTAGATAGTTGTATGTCATAGGTTCACATCCTTCTAGTTGCTGTACGTGGGACTCGGCCTCGCGTTGGACGGAGAAGTGGTGCCTCGGGGCGCTCCCGGGATCCGAACCTGGGCCGCCAGCATCAGAGCGCGCGCACTTAACCGCTAAGCCACGGAGCCGGCCCTGAAGTATCTTCTTATTTGGTTGAGATTATTCTTTTGAATAAAGATCCTAGTCTCTAGTTGATAGTTATCAAATATGACCTTAGCTGAGTTAGCTCAGAGGGGATAGCTCATGGTGAATAGCCCAATATTCAGCCCAAGAAGGGAAAAGTAAATTTTTGTAAGCTGATTTAATTAGAGTCCTTTCCTTTCCTTTTCTTTTTCTCATGTTTTCTTTTACTTCTTATAAAATATCTTGTTTCTAAGATTTGTTATTCCTGTCCTGTTTTGATTTATTCTTGTGTATCCTAAGCTATTTCTATCTGCTTAGTTGTAACCAAGATTTTCTGTCAGCTTTGTTAACAGAGTACAGAAACATTGCATTAAAATAAAGATTTTAAACACAAGTTCCAAAAATACCTAAGAGTGATTAGCTATTAAGTGTTTCAGTTTTAAGAAAAGAGTCAAGGAGTAAAATATCTTGAAGGAAAGGAATTCTATTAATCAAAAACATTAACTGTTTTTTTTTTTTTTTTTTTGCTGAGGAAGACTGGCCCTGAGCTAACACTGGTGCCCATCTTCCTCTATTGTGTATGTGGGATGCTGCCACAGCATGGCTTGATGAGCAGTGCATAGGTCTGCACCTGGGATCCAAACCTGTGAACCCCAGGCCACCAAAGCAGAGCATGCAAACTTAACCACTGTGCCACTGGGCCAGTCCCAAAAACATTAACATTTTTGAGACAGACCCGGGTCTAATGGATAAAATATTCAGGAGCAAAGCTTAACACAGCTCTTTACTTTCTGTATGATCTGGAACAAGTCATTTAATTGCTCTGAGATGGTCATCTCATAGAATTACCTTTGAGATTACATACCATAGCTGAATAGATTTTATTTAAAATTATTTTATGGCAATTTTGAAGGAAAAAAGAAGAAAAGCATATTTGAGAAAAACGACCTTTTATATGCCATGTAAATACCCAACCCAGTTAACCTTTAAATGGTATGCCAACAAGTGACTGGCAAAATTCTACTATAATTTTGTGTATTATAATTTTATTAATGTGGTACTCTTCTTTGTTCCTGTGATTAGTAGTCTCTTAAGCCAAATTTGATTTTTATAAGTTGACGCCTTAGGGTTCTTTAATTTCACATTGTATACAGAGCTATCAGAAAGGGTTCTCTGAATCTGTGTGCAAGTCTGTGAAAAGAGTGTGCAGGTGGAGGATTTGAAATCATTATTAACTCAAGAAAGATTTGAAAGAGAAATAGGAGTACTTTGGTCTAATGCCTCACTTTTGAACTGTGTGCAGAAAATGCCCTGGCCACAAGAGACTTAACGTGTGAGTTTAAGGTCACCAAGCAACATATTATATCAATGAGCTTCTGCTACTAAAATCTCCTAACAAAGGGGAGGAATACATAGGATATGAATTACTATTTACAAATATAGTTATGAATTATTCAGAGGTTCAAAATAAATGTGTGTTTTTAGAGAAGGCAATATAATCTTGAAGAAGTTGGAGCAGTATGTGAGTGCTGGCAATAATATTTTATTCCTGGTTTACTCCTTTGTCTGTTTTTACCCAGCCCGTTCACTTCCCACTGTAGTTGATTTGCCTTGAAATGCCAGATCTATTAAGTCATGGCAAATATTTTACCAGCTGGTCTCCTACATACTTGCCAATGGAAAAACAAGAGCTGCCATATATTAAAAACAAGACATTTGATAAATAGAGCTATTCACTTAACTCCCCCTCACCAATGATGCCAGAATTTGTGCTACTTCCCTCGTCAATATAGGGATAGTTCTCCGAAGTTCTTCTACTCTATCTCTATCTCATGCTTTAAAGATCTTTTTTTTTCTTTGGCACATTTTCTATTTGTCACAACTGTTCCCCATCTCCTTCCTCATTAATCTTATTCTCAGGAATCTACACTTTATCAATTCCCTCATGCGGTGGCTCAGGAATCTTCCAAATTCTGAATAACGTGATAAATTAATCTTTATGGGGTATTTAAAATAATATTGTCTCAAAGTTAATATATAATAACTTTGGTTTTGATGTGAACTATCACAACTATAAATGTTTTGCTGTAGAAGATTTATAAGACTTATAAAGAGGTAGTCCTTGATTGAGGAGTCATTCTAGACTTCTGGAATAAACATATACGAACATAATCTTAGCTGTGTGCTTTTTGATGAGAATTTGTATACAACTGAATCCTCAAAGAGAAATGGGTTGTGTTGTGCTTCATTTATTAATATGCTTTCTTAGTGTATGTGCTACTTGAATAAGAACACTGTTGATGGTAATACTGTGTCTAATGTGATTTCTTGTCTAGTTAAAGCAGCATATGGAAGTTCTGTCACAACATTTTGATTGTCTCACATAAGATATGAAATTTAAATCAGTCCCTAATTGTTAGATGCCAATATTACTGTCAAATAAATTACATTATCTCCCCCATTAAAACTGAGAAAAAAATTGAAATATTGTATCTAGTATAATTTTTAATATAGTTAGAACAGAAAAAGAGAATACTCCTAAAAAGTGCTCTATTGACATGTTCATAGAAGATATTTTATAGTAGAGAAAAATTAGAATGCTATAAATATTCCAAAAGAGTGTGACATTTGAATTCTGGCATGCTCAATGGAATAGTATACAAACATTAACAAAATGATATTATAATCTTGAGTGGACACCTGTAATGGAATATGACTAAAGTATGACTCCACTTGTTGAAGAGCAAATGTATGCATATTAGAAAAATAAATCAAAGAAAATCATATCTTAAAGATTTGATTGTCTTACTTAATCACCATGGTCTATTAGACTTGTAACTGTGACTACCTTCGTTAACATGACCTAGCTATTAGTACCGTGAATTAAGATGAGCTGTGTCAACATGACTTAGTTATTTGGTCTAGACAAACTTTTCCTGGGAAGGACAAAACTGTAAACAATAAATAATTTTACCAATTTCTTCAGGAATTTCATGCAGATCACGTTTCTGGTATAGCAATCTCCTTGGAAAACTGCTCACTTAAGGAGCAAAAGTAAAATTTTCAAGATTAACTTCAACGACCTCACATTGCTATGTCTACCAATCCTGAAGTATTACATCAGGAATTTTGTCCAGTCTCCAGTGTTCCTCTCCCTGGAAGACTTACCTTAAATCACTGAGTCCAGACCTCAAATCCTATAAATATTCATTTTGACTCCCCAATTCTTAGACAGTACTGAGTGTCTTTCACTCTGTCAAGGTGTATTCCCCCTTACTGCAGTGAGTTTTACCAAATTTAGTTCTGCTTGACTAATATGTTGTATGTTTGGCAGAGCTCAATATGATTTTTGAGGTTTGTTTTTTTTTTTTTTTGTGAGGAAGATGAGCCCTGTGCTAACACCTGCCAATCCTCCTCTTTTTTTTTTTTTTGCTGAGCAAGACTGGCCATGGGCCAACATCTATGCCCATCTTCCTCCACTTTATATGGGACGCCGCCACAGCATGGCTTGCCAAGCGGTGTGTTGGCATGCGCCCGGGATCTGAACCGGCGAACCCCGGGCTGCCACAGCGCAGCATGCGCACCTAACCGCTGGCATCACTGGGCCGACCCCTTGAGGTTTTTTTATTTTGAGATCAATTTAAAAGTTTATTTTGTTCTAGCTTTGAGTTATAATTGGCAAATAAAAATTGAACATATTTAAGTGTAAAATGTGATGATTTATGTGAACATTGTGAAATGATTACCACAATCAAGCGAATTAACACATCCATCACCCTACATAGTTACTTTTTTTTTGGTGAGAACACTTAACATCTGTTCTCTTAGCAAATTTCAAATATACAATACAGTATTATTAACTATGGTCACCATGTTGTACAGTAGATCCCTAGAACTTATTTATCTTATAACTGAAACGTTGTGCCCTTTGACCAACATCTCACCATTTCCCCCACCTCCCTAGCCCCTGGCAAGCCTGTTCTACTCTCTGCTTCTATGAGTTCATTGTTTTTAGATTCTACATATAAGTGAGATCATATAGTAATTGCTTTCTGTGTCTGGCTTATTTCACTTAGCATAATGACCTCCAAATTCATCCATGTTGTCACAAATGGCAGAAATTCATTCTCTTCTATGACTGAATAACATTCCAGTCATATTATATTGATTGGATATAATAGTCCAGAAATATATATATTTCACATTTTCTTTATCCGTTCATCCATCAACTGACACTTTGATTATTTTTCCATATCTTGGTTATTGTGAATAATGCTGAGTAAACATGGTAGTGCACATATTTCTTCAGGATCCTGATTTCATTTCTTTTGAATATATCCTCAGCAATGTGATTGCTTATCATACAATAGTTCTATTTTTAATTTTTTGAGGAACTGCTATATTGTTTTCCACGCTGACTGTATCAATTTACATTCCCGCCAACAGTGTATCAGGGTTCTTTTTTTTCCATATTCCTGCCAACACTTACTATCTCTTGTCTTTTTGATAATAGACATTCGAGGAGGTGTGAGGTGATATCTCATTGTGGTTTTGATTTGCATATCTCTGATGACAAGTGATGTTGAGCACCTTTTCATGTACCTGTTGACAATTTGTGTGTCTTTTTGGAAAAATGTCTATTCAGGTACTTTACCTGTTTTTAATCAGATTATTTGTTGTTGTTGTTATTTATTTTTTTGGGCCATTCAGTTGTTTGCTATATTTTTTGGATAATAATCCTTCATCAGATATATGGTTTGTGAATATTTTCTCCCATTCCATAGGTTACTTTTTCATTTTTTTGATGGTTTCCTTTGATGTGCAGAAGTTTTTTAGTTTGATGTAGTCTCACTTGTTTATTTTTTGCTACATTGCTTGTGGTTTTGGTGTCTTATCCAAAAAATCATTGCCAAGACCAATATCAGGCAGCTTTTCTCTGTTTTCTTCTAAAAGTGTTATGTTTTATGTTCAGGTTTTATGTTTAAGTCTTTAATCCATTTTGAGTTCATTTTTGTGTATGGTGTAAAATAAGATTCTAATATCCCTCTTGTGTGTGGATGTCCAGTTTTCCCAACACCATGTGTTGAAGAGACTGTCCTTTCCTCACTGTGAGTTCTTGGCTCCCTTGTTATGGATTAGTTGATTGTTTATGTGTGGGTTTATTTCTGGGCTCTCTCTGCTGTTCCACTGGTCTCTGTGTCTGTTTTTATGCCAGTACTATATGTTTTGACTACTACAGCTTTGTAATAAAATTTACAGTCAGGAAGTGTGATTCCTCCAAGGTTGTTCTACTTGCTCAAGATTGCTTTGACTATTTGTGGGTTTCATATGAACTTTAGGATTTTTTTTCTATTTCTTTGAAAAATGCCATTGGAATTTTGATAGGCATTGCATTGAATCTGTAGATAGCTTTGGGTACTTTGGACATTTTAACAATATTAATTGTTCCAATCTATGAACACAAGATATGTTTCCGTTTATTTGTCTTCTTCAGTTTCTTTTATCAATGTCTTATAGTTTTCTGTGGACAGATCTCTCACTTCTTTGGTTAAATTTATTCTCAAATATTTTATCATTTTTAATGCTCTTATAAATGGGATTATTTTCTTAGTTTCCATTTCAGATAGTTCTTTGTTAGTATGTAGAAACACAACTGACTTTGGTATGTTGATTTTGTTTCCTTCAACTTTACTGAATTCATTTATTCTAACAGTTTTTTGATGAAGTCTTTGCATATTTTTTTGTTGCTGCTGTTGTTGAGGAAGATTAACCCTGAGCTAACATCTGTTGCCAGTCTTCCTCTATTTTGTGTATGGGTCACTGCCACAGCATGGCCACCAACAAGTGGTGTAGGTCTGCACCTGGGAACTGAACCCACACTGCTGAAGCGTAGTGGACCAAACTTAACCACTAGTCCACGGGGCTGGCCACTTTGCATATTTTTTTATACATATCCTGTCATCTAAAAATAGAGGCAGTTTTACTTCTTCCTTTCTGATTTGGATGACTGTTACTTCTTTTTCTTGCCTAATTTTTCTGGCTAGGACTTCTAGTACTATGTTGAATAGAAGTGATGAGAGTGGGCATCCTTGTCTTGTTTTGATCTAAGAGAAAAAACCTTTCAGGTTTTTTTTGTTGACTATGATATTAGCTGTGGGCTTGTCATATATGGTCATTATTATATTGAGGTACATTCCCTCTATACCTAATTTGTTGAGTTTTTATCATGAATGGATATTGAGTTTTGTCAAATGCTGTCTCTGCATCTATTGAGATGATTATATGATTTTTATCCTTTATTCTGCTAGTATGATGTATTACATTTATTGATTTGCCTGTGTTGAACCAACATTGCATATCAGGAATAAATCCCACTTGATCACATTGTATGATCCTTTTGCTAGTATTTTGTTGAGGATTTTTGAATCTTTATTTATCAGGGATATTGGCTTATAATTTTCTTTTCTTATAGTGCCCTTATTTGGTTTTGGTAAGAGGGTTATCTTGGCCTCATAAAATGAATTTGGAAGTGTTCTCCCCTCTTCAATTTTTTGGAAGATTTTGAGAAGGATTGACTTTAATTCTTCTTTAAATGGATGGTAGAATTCACCATTGAAGCCATCTGGACCTAGACTTTTTATTGTTGGGTGGTTTTTGATTACTGATTCAATCTCTTCATTCATTATTGGCCTGTTCAGATTTTTCATTTCTTTATGATTCAGTCTTGTTAGGTTGTATGTTTCTAGGAATTTATTAATTTCTTTTAGGTTATCCCATCTGTTGGTGTATGTTGTTCATAGGAGTCTCTTATGATTCTTTGTATGTCTATGGTATCAGTTGTAATGTTTCTTCTTTCACTAATAATTTTATTTATATTAATTCTCTCTTGTTTTTTCTTGGTTAACTACCAGCTAAAAGTTTCTCAAGTGTGTTTATCTTTTCAAAAAAAGCAACTCTTAATTTTGTTGCTCTTTTCTATTGTTTTTCCAGGAGCTATTACATTTATTTCTGCTCTAATCTTTATTTCCTTCCTTCTGCTAACTTTGGGCTTAGTTTCTTCTTCTTTTTCTAGTTTCAGGAGCTTTAAATCAGGTTGTTGATTTGAGATCCTTCTTTTTTCTTAATGTATGCATTTATAGCTTCCCTTTTAGAACTGATTTTGGTGTATTCTGTAAGTTTTAATTCGTTGTGTTTTTATTTTTATTTGTCTCTATGTACTTTTTGATTTTCTTTTGGATTTCTTCTTTGACCAATTGGTTGTTCAGGAATGAATTGCTAAATTTCCACATATT
Organism: Ceratotherium simum simum; assembly: GCF_057802395.1. NCBI lineage: Eukaryota > Metazoa > Chordata > Mammalia > Perissodactyla > Rhinocerotidae > Ceratotherium > Ceratotherium simum. The sequence goes on along the minus strand of NC_141910.1, from coordinate 4,250,638 downwards.
TGTGAATTTTCCAATTTTCTTCCTTTATTAATTTCTAGTTTGATACCATTATGGTCAGAAATGATACTTGATATGACTTTAATCTTTTGAAATTTTTTCACACTCATTGGTGCCCTAATACATGATCTATCCTGGAAAACATCTTACATGCACTTGAGAAGAATTTGTATTCTATTGCTGTTGGGTGGAATGTTCTATATATGTCAGTTAGGTCCCTTGGACTATAGTGTTATTCAAGTCCACTGTTATCATAGTGATTGTCTGTGTCTGTAGCTAGGACCACAGTCAATGAGCCTGCCACCTGGGCATGGGCGTGCCTTCTCAAAATGACCCTCTTCCATTTGGGTTCCACCAGGGTTTCACAGCCTCCTAAGTATTTTCCAGAGCCCCCACAAAAGCACTTTTGTCTATGGATGACTGCCAAATTATTTTTGCTGTAGAGGAAGACAAGTAGAAGACCTCCTATGTCTCCATCTTTCTGACCTCAACAGAATGTTGAACGTTAATCTTCTACTATTTGACTTTTAAAGCAATTGATCAAGATATCAACTCCATTACCCCATTTTCTCGTACCTTCCAAAATTTCCTGACATGCTTTCATTAGATTTTTGTGTCCTTGGTCCCCAATCTTTGCTCTGTCCCAAAGTCAATCTCTAATATATTTGATGTTCAGTTTGATTATTTATCTATTAACATTGTTCCTCTTCCACATATAGCTTTTCAAGGCTCATTCCCCTGGTCTTTGCAACTTTCATTGTGTTTGGTGAAACCTAACTTCATAATCACAGCTGTGGATCTAAATACCATTATAACGTTTTTTTTTCTTCTGATTTGTTCATGCCAAGCATTTTGCTTGAAAGAAATATTGCAAACAATTTTCAATAAAGTCAATATTGACAAATTAGAAATATCTTTCAGATAATTAAGCTTGCACTTTCTTAAAATTAACTTCTCCATGAATTAAGAAACTCTTCCACACTGCGTGTTTCAGCCACAACTGTATTATCCCTGTGAACAAGTTTCTGTGTTGTTTAGATAATGAATTTGATTCTATTATTGATGATATTTTGCATATGATTCCCATAAAGCCTTGCCTTCATTACCAATGTAAAAGATTGGACCATTCTTCCTTCCTGCTGCTCACCTTTAATTCCCTCATATTGTTTGAACGTAAGTTCAGTCAAATCTGACTTTTATTGGATAATTTTTATTGGAGGAAACAGAAAATAACTGGAATAGTTAATGCGTGTTTCCAGCTAAAATTATGTTTTTTCATGACTTTACACTCAAAAAAAATTTCTTGAGAGCAAGACAATGTCTTATATTTCATTGGCCTTCCCAAAATAAATTGCACATTAAATCTTGTGCTAGAGGTACATGGAGCTGATCAGGCAGTGTAACTCATATGTAATCATAACACAATGAGAGAATACTAAGAACATTCAGAAACAGCTGTTTCATGAGTACTTCCAATTTTATTTTTCACTCCAAAGCCATCATTTCAAAGTTCCCCAAATAAAGGAGAATGAAGCTTAATGTATGTCTTCAACATAGCTGCCTACCTTCCACTTTCTCCTTGTCGTGGAAAATTTGATCCAAGTATTCCTGTATTTTTTATAGAGATTAATTAGTTCTCAATTCATTGTGGTAGGGCTGGTACATAACATGCAGCTATGAGTAAAACACTAAGGTGCAGCCATTTGTTCACAATGCTTGGCCTGATATTAAAAGAGCCACAAGTCTCACTCCACACTCCTGATTTTTAGTGATACTCCCCTTTTAATGAAAGCAATATAATTTATTTTTCCTGACAGGTCCTCAATTTTTTCTACACTTGGAGAGTAATCTAGTGTCCTCCAGGCAAAAGGAAGTTTAAGGAAAATTCTTTACAATTGTCATAAAAGCAAACACAAACCAGCTAGAACTAATTTCTTGTCCATTTATTTCCATAATACAATTTAGAAGCTAAACTGTGTTTGTGTGTAAGATATGAAATTGAACAATATACAGACCTGTTTGTTTTCAAATTTCATTTAAAACTGAACTGAGTGTAGATTACTATGCAGGGCAGAAAATTAGTCTTCTCTATATGAAATTTCAAAATAAAACTTGGTGAAATAATCAGTCTTTATTTTAATGGCCACTGAAATAAGTTTTGGAAAGGGTATTACTTTTGTGCTTTTATGAACTCATATTTTGTTTTTATTATAGTTTAGATTTGGGAAAATGCACTGCCATCTGACTTTGCAGGAAATGGAAATGAAAAGAAAAATGTGGGGGTCATCTCTAGATATTTTGCACAAAGATTATCTGCTTAGTTAAGTCCCACCAGTAGATTTATAATTTAAAGTCAAGACTGCCTCCATGAACAGCATTTGCTGTAGATTCAGGGATTGTAAAACAAATTTAATATTAATCTTCATCAAACAAAAAGAAAAATAAATGTCCTTTATCAAATGACCTGATAGTTATCAAAGAGATAAAATTATTTTGGTAAACAAAAAGAACTTGTGTTATGATTTATCATATGCTTTTATATGCATTATAATCCCTATAAAACCTAGTGAGGTGTATATCAGTTTTATCACAGCTATTGTCTCTCAAATAACGTAAATGGTGAGAGCATATTGCTTTATATACACTTAAAATACAATTTATATCTAAGTAATTCTATTTGTGTATATGATACATCTCTTTTCTCCAGAGCCAGTTGGACCTGTAACAAAATTTCTGTAGGTAGCTCTATACTGTATTTAATATGAGTTACAAAAATGCAATAATGTATGCCTCTCAACCCTTGTACCTAACTTAGCTTCATTCTAGACATTTAAATGTTGGCACAGGCATATGCAGGCTGCACCACTCCTCAGGTCTAAGCAGTTAAGGACTGTTATCGTTATATCTCCAGGAATTCCTACAATACTTTCAGGCATAAATATTCAAGATTTTACACATTTCATGACTGGAATTCCATAAAGTGTTTCACTGTATTTTACCTATCAAAAGTGGAGTCTATTCTCTACCATAGCTTAATTATCTGAGTTCAGTGTCTCCCCTCGCTCACCCAAGACTGGTTACTACTTCATACCAGATGGATGCTCCTGTCTCCTACCACCGCTGTATTTCCACCCACTTGAATACATGAATGATCACTTTCTAGAAGGCTCTTCTACCTTCACCACATGTCACATTAAACTCTTTGGATATTAATACCAGCTTGGATTGTACCCACATTTGCTACACATACTTTCTGATTTTTTACCCTCGGGACCTTGCTGCAGCAGACTACTTCTCTGGTGATGATCCTTCCCATTTCCCTATCTTTCCCGCTTCCATACTCTATCTTGGCCATTCAATCAATTTGACCCATTTATTCCTTACTATATGCCTTGGTCTTAAAATAAAATATAAAACAGCACATTTTCTTTACTGGGAAACAGCCTTTTACCCCTCTACATTTTCTGTCCACCCAGTTATTCTTCTTGTTTTTTCCTTTTCACTTAGATTTATAGCTTAATAATCAAATACCTTTATATGCTCTGAATTTTTTTCATTTCTCAACATCTTATATTCTCCCATTTCTTTATTGAGCTTTGTCTTCCTACTTATTATTTAACCTATTTATTCTTTCAGTTTGTTGTTGTGCAGAATTTGCTCCATGAAATTCCACCTAGATAGGCTCTCTCCCCATCATCCACAATGGAGAGGGACTAGGACATGTTGCCTGGAGCCCAGGTCTTCTGGTGCTTTGCTATGCATTCAGTGGTTGAGGTAGCAAAAAAACTCATATGCTGCATTTAATTATGGTTATCCTTTTGACACCTTCTTACCTTTGGAACACAAGAACCTAGGAAAAGAAAATAAGAGTAAGTAGGTAAAGCATATACTATTTAACTGGAAGAAGTGAGTGGAGAGAGGAGGTAAATTTATTTATGTTTCATGTTCATCTTGCTTTGCTCACCTATAAATGATATTTTGTGGTCTTTTCTATGATACCTGTTTTTCCCAGGAAACACAGTATTCTTATAGGATTTGAGTGATAACCTTTTAGTGAAGAGATCTTTATATGGTGATAACATTCTAATGATATAAAAACTTTGAGTTTTTGTCAAAGGTCAGCAATTGTGAGCTGTGGACTCTATGTTTTCTCCTGGTTGGAGACTCATGAATCTGTATTCAGTTGGATACCCCACTCTTCTGTCTCTGTAATGTCTTAATTTTAAGACTCAAACCTGTACTCCTCAATCCTTTACTCTGTTATTGTGCGGTTCTGAATAACATAGGCTTGTATGAGAGCAGAAGTTTTCAGAAAAATATACAAAGAATTTTCCCCATTTCCAGAGCTTTTTTCTTGCCAAGTTGCAAGAATAACTTTCTGAAACTAAAGCTGAGTCCCCTTATGGTTATAGAGCCTAACATTAGTGACAGGTATTTATCAGTCTTCATATCTTCCACTCTTCTTCTTGGTGATGAGAAGAACTGCATATCACAGTGTTGGACTGCCATGGGTCCCAAGTCATCACAATTTTGAGTTTCAAACAATTACTGACAATTTCAACACATTACACCATCTCAAGCAATATGAGACATTATAAAACCTTATACACTTCTTTGATTAAGAATTTAAATAGATAGGAGGCCTCAGAAATTGTATGAAAACCAGATAAATAGAGTCTAATTCCATGCAGCTTGTGCAATGTCTACTCCCATTTTTCTTTCCAGTAGCTTTGACAGAAAACTTGAAGGAGCTCTGAACTACAGCTGCATCATATTCTTCTATGACATCTTGGTGTATGCTTTTCATTTCTTGCTTCCTATAAGCTCTCAGTATGGGAATTTAACTGTTCAACAAAGGAATTCTGGGCCATAATCTTTTAGTTAAGATATCCTATTATGTTAAAGTACATATCACATGTCTTAGATTGGGATACTCATCACTCCCAGACAAACAAGGATATCCAATATTCAGTTCCTCCAGGAGAGGTTCATATCTATGATTAGGATGCTGCAGTAATTCAAACTCTATTCACTTCTACCTTGATTGTTGACTACCACAGAAGTTGTGAAGCAACACTATATCATGATAGTATGTACTGAGGTTTACTCCTGCAAAAAGAATAGGCAACTAGTAAAGATTTTAGGAGATGTCTGCTCCTTCACATGTGAAAGCAGAAATGCAAAACTCCAAGGAACGTGAAGAATCAAGGAGATGTGTCATCACTAAAAGATAACAATAATCTTCTGGTAACCAAACTCAAAGGCACATAAATTTGTGACCTAGCTGGTAGTGAATTCAAAAATAGCTGTTTTGAGAAATTCAACAACCTATAAGAAAATGCAGAAAGATAATTCAATGAAATCAGGAAAACAATACATGAACAAAATGAGACATTTAGCAGAGATAGGAATCATAAGAAAGACTCAAACAGAAACTCTGGAGCTGAGGAATTCAATGAATGAAATGAAAAATGCATAGAGGACATTTATAGTAGAGTAGATCAAATGGAAGAGAGAATAAGTGAGCTAGAGGAAAGGAACTTTGAAATAACCCAATCTGAGGAGAACAAAGAAAAAGAACTGAAGAGTGAAGAAAGCATACATGATATATGGGATTCCATCAAATGTGCAAATATTAGAATAATTGGGGTTCCAGAAGGAGAAAAGAGGTAAAAAGGAGCAGAAAGTTTATTTAAATAAATAATAGCTGAGAAATTCCCAAATCTGGAGAGGCTTGGACATACAAGTTGATGAAGCTAATGGATCACCCTATTATCTCAATACTAAAGACCTTCTCCAAGACATATTATAAGGAAACTGTTACAAATCAAAGATAAAAAGAAACCTAAAAAGAGCCAGAGAGAAATGATTGTAACCTATAGAGGAACCCCTATTAGGCTTTTGCTGATTTCTCAACAGAAGCCCTACCATAGATAGTAGAATATCATACTCAAATTGTTGAAATTAAAAATTACCAGCTGAGAATACTCTATCTGACAAAGTTATCCTTCAGATATGAAGGAGAAATAAAGACTTTCCCAGACAAACAAAAGCTGATGGAGTTCTTCACCACTATACCTGCCTCGCAAGAAACACTAAAAGGAGTTCTTCAAACTGAAATTAAAAAATGCTAATTAGTGACATGAAAACATATTAAAGTATACAACACACTGTAAAGAAATATACATTCAGATTTAGAAAACTCCAATTCCGTAATAGAATGGTGTATCAACCATTTGTGACATCAAAAACTTAAAAAGGAGAGTATAAGGGGAGGATCTTTTGTATGTGATCAAATTTAATTTGCTACAGCTTCAAATTGACTGTTTTATTTGTAAGATGTTTCATGTAAATCTCATGGTAACCACAAAGCAAAAACCTAGAGTAGATCCACAAAAGATAAAGAAGGAAGAAACAGAGCATAACACCAATGAACATTACCAATTTACAAAGGTAGCCGAAAATAGAGGAAAAAAGAAAGAATGAAAATATAAAACAGCCAGAAAGCAATTAATAATTGGCATTAATAAGTCCTTACATATCAATAATTACTCTAAATGTAATTGGATTGAATTCACCAAACAAAAGGCACAGAATGGCTGGAAGAATAAAAAAACAAGGCTCAACTATATGCTCCCTAGAAGATACTCACTTCAGATTTAAGGACACATATAGGCTCAGAGTGAAGGGATGGAAAAGATATTCCATACAAGTAGAAACCAAAAGAAAGTGGAGTAGCTATACTTATATTAGACAAAATAGACTTTAAACCAAAAATGGTCAAAGATACAAAGAAGATCATTATATAATGATAAAGAGGTCAACCTATCAAGAAGACATAGCAATCATAAATATTTATGCACCCAACATCAGAGCCCCTAAATATATTAAGAAAGTACTAACATCTGAAGGGAGAAATAGACAACAATACAATAATAGTAGCGGGCCTCGATACCCACTTTCAGCAATGGATAGATCATCCACACAGAAAATCAACAAGGAAACATTGGACTTGAACCATATACATTAGACAAAATGGACCTAACAGACATTTATACAATATTCCATCCAACAGCATCAGAATACACATTCTTCTCAAGTTCACGAGGAACTTTCTCTAGGATGGATCATATGATAGGCCAAAAGACAAGTCTTAGCAAATTTAAGAAAATTGAAGTCATACCATGTATTTTCCTGACAACAATGGTTTGAAACTAGAAATCAACAAGAGGAAAGCTAAAAAATTTAAAAGCAGTTGGAAACTAAACAACACGCTCCTGAACAACCAATGGATCAAAGATGAAATCAAAAGGGAAATAAAAAGATATCTTGAAACAAATGAAAATGGAAACACAATACACCAAGACATATGGAATGCTGCAAAAACAGTTCTGAGAGGGAAGTTTACAGTAATAAACGCATATTTTAAGAAAATAGAAAGATCTCAAAAAAACAACCTAACTTTATACCTCAAGGAACTAAAAAAAAGAACAAAATAAGCCCAAAATTAAAAGAAGGAAGTAACAAAAATCAGAGCAGAAAAAAGTGAAATAGTGATTAGAAAACAATAGGAAAAAGATAATGAAACTGAGAGCTGGTTTTTCAAAAAGATAAACAAAAGTGACATAGCTTTAGCTAGACTAAGAAAAAAATGAAGACAAATAAAATGAAAGCAGAGATGTTACAACTGATATAATAGAAATACATAAGATCATAAGAGACTACTATGAGTAATTATATGCCAACAAATTGGATAACCTAGAAGAAATGATAAATTCCTAGAAACATACGACCTACCAAGACTGAATCATAAAGAAATAAAAAATCTGAACAGACCAGTAATGAGTAAGGCAATTGAATCAGTAATCAAAAACCTTCCAACAAAGAAAAGCCCAGGATCAGATGACTACACTGGTGAATTCTACCAAACATATAAAGAAGAATTAATACCAGTTCTTCTCAAGCTCTTCCAAAATATTGAAGAACAGGGAACACTTCCAAACTCATTTTATGAGGCTAGCATTACCCTGATACCGAAGCCACATAAGGACAATACATGAAAAAATAGACTAATATCCCTGATGAATATAGATGCCAAATTTCTCAACAAAATGCTAGCAGATCAAATTCAACAGCACATTAATAGGATCATACACCATGATCAAGTGGGATGCAAATTTGGTTCAACATATGGAAATCAATAAATGTGATGCACCACATTCATAGAATGAAAGAGAAAAATCATATGATCATCTCAGTAGATGGAAACAAAGCATTTGACAGAATACAATATCCTTTCTTGATAAAAACCCTCAACAAATTGGATATAGAAGGAACATACCTCAACATAATAAAGACCCTATACAACAAACCCACAGTTATATCATACTCAATAGTGCAAGATTGAAAGCTTTTCCTCCAAGATCAGAAACAAGAAAAGGGTGCCCACTCTCACCACTCTTATTCAACATAGTTCTGAAAGTCCTAGGTACAGCAATTAGGGATGACAAATAAATGAAAATCATCTAAAATGAAAAGGAAGAAGTAAAACTGACCTTATTTGCAGATGATGTGTAGTTATATAGAGAAAGTGTTAAAGACTCAACCAAAAGCCTGTTGGAACTAATCAGTGAATTCATTTCAGTTGCAGCATATAAAATCAACACTCAGAAATGATTTGTTTTTTTATACACTAAAAGAAATATCTTAAAAAGAAATAAAAAAAAGAGCTGTCCCATTCATAATAGCATCAAAAACAATAAAATACTTATGAATAAATTTAACCAAGGAAGTGAAAGATCTGTACACTGAAAACTACAAGGCTTTGATGAAAGAAATTGAAAATAACACAAACAAATCAAAAGATATCCTGTGTTCATAGATCATAAGAATTATTATTATTAAAATGTTTATACTACCAAAAGCCATCTGTAGTTTCAATGCACTCCCCATCAAAATTCCAATGGCATTTTTCACAGAAATAGAAAAATCAATCCTAAAATTTGTATGTAACCACAAAAGACCCCAAATAGCCAAAGAAATCCTAAGAAGAACAAAACCAGAGGCATCCCACTTCCTGATTTCAAAAAACACTACAAAGCTATATTAATTAAAACAGTATGATATTGGGAAAAATATAGACACACAGACCAATGGAGTAGAATAGAGAGCCCAGCAATAAATCCCCAAATATTTGGTCAACTAATACTTGATAAGGGAGCCAAGAACACTCAATGGGGAAAGGATAGTTTCTTCAACAAATGTAATTGAAAAAACTGGATTACCCCATGCATAAAAATGAAGTTGGACCCCTATCTTACATGACTCACAGGAATTAACTTGAAATGGTCTAAGATTTAAACCTAAAACCTAATTCCATAAAAATCCTAGAAGAAAACATAGGGAAGAATCTCCTTGACATTGGTCTTGGCAATGATGTTTTGGATATGACACCAAAAGCATAAGCAATAAAAGCAAAAATCAACAATTGGGACTACATCAATCTGAAAAGCTTCTGCACGGCAAAATTAACAATCAACAAAATGAAAAGGCAACTTATAGAATGTGAGAAAATATTTGCACACTATATGTTGGATAAAGGGTTAGTAATATATAGTCCCAAAACATATGAAGAACTCATACAACTCAGTAACAACAGAAAACAATCCAATTAAAAAATGGGCAGAGGACCTGAATAGACATTTTTCCAAAGAAGACATCCAAATGTCCAACAGGTTCCTGAAAAGATGCTCAACGTCACTAATCATCAGGGAAACGCAAATCAAAACCACAATGAGATATTTCCTCACACCTGTTAGAATGGCTGTCATTCAGAAGACAAGAGATAACAAGTGTTGGTGAGGATGTGGAGAAAAAGAAACCTTTGTGCACTCTTGGTGGGAATGTAAATTGGTGCAGCCACTATGGAAAACAGTATGGAAGTTCCTCAAAAAATTAAAGACCAAACTATCATATGATCCAGCAATCTCATTTCTCATATATATCCAAAGGAAATAAACAAGATAGTGAAAAGATATCTTCACTCTCATGTTTATTGCAGCATTATTCACAATAGCCAAGATATGGAAACAATCCATGTGTTGGTCAATGGATGAATGGATAAAGATGTGGTGTGTATATATACATATATACGCAATGCAGTATTATTCAGCCATGAGAAAGAAAGACATCCTGCCATGTGCAACAACACAGATGGACCTTGAAGACATAATGCTAAGTGAGATAAGTCAGACATAGAAAGACAAATATGTATGACATCACTTATATGTGGAAGCTAAAAAAGTTGAACTTGTAAAGACAGAGAGTAGTATGGTAGTTACCAGGGGTTAGAGATTGGGAGAATCAGGGAGATGTTGTTTAAAGGTACAAATTTGGAACTAAAAGATAAATCAGTTTTGGAGATCTAATGCACAGCATAGTAATTATAGTCAACAATATTGTATTATAAACTTCAAAGTTGCTAAGAGACTAGATCTTAATTGTTCTCACCACAAAAAAGAAACTATAGCGGCCGGCCCTTTGGTGTAGCAGTTAAGTGTGCGTGCTCCACTGCAGCAGATCAGGATTCACAGGTTTGGATCCAAGGCATGCACCAACGCACTGCTTGTCAAGCCATGCTGTGGTGGTGTCCCATATGAAGTAGAGGAAGATGGGCACAGCATGGCCTGAACCTGGGCCGCCAGCAGTGGAACGGACACACTTAACCGCTACGCCACGGGGCTAGCCCCAGGAAATAACTAGTTTTTGACGAAACTAGGTGGCAGCTGAGTGGTAAAAAAAAGTCTAGCACCAGAGGAAAAGATTGGAAAGGTGAAAAATCTGATAGGACTGGGCTTGAGAGTTGAATAAAGAACCAGGTACATGTCTGTCACCCTAGTCACAAAGAGAGGAGCAGAGAGTGTTTCATTGCGAGGATGTAGAGGGGTCCCGGTGTTTTACTCCACTCACTGCACTCCAGGACTGAATGTGTAAGTCTCATTCAAAACCCCACTTGCTGGTAGGAGAGAACTTTCTGGAAATCCAGCTTGGGTTTTCGTAAGTTCAGGACTTGACATTAGTCTCTGGCTACAGTGAATATGAACACAAAACAAGCTTCAGAGTCAACACAACTGTATTTGATCATTTCTGCCACTTTTTCCTGTCTACCTTGGTCAAATTACTTAGATCCTCTACAATTGTTTATTTCATTTTTATTTTTAAATCCACATTCATTGGATTGTTTCAAGAATTAAATAACACGATTTAGGTAAAACGCTGTGCAAAGTTCCAGAGCAAACTCTTAATAAATAATGAAAGGTCATCATAATAGGAATAATGATAGTATTAAGAGTAAGAGTAAAAGTAATTATTATCATTATTATTATTTTATTTCGTTGAAAGCATTACTTTATCATGTAGATTATTCTTACTCTTAGCAGTTTCCACCACTAATAAGCTTATGGTTTTTTCCTTCTCTAAAGCCATGGTTAATTTGATATTCAATCATAAACATTTAAAACATATCCATCTTCATCATACAAAATTTCCAAAGTAAATTACATGCAATGGCATTAAATATATTACTTTATCTAAATTCTACCATTATAGCAGAGAATATGGATCTTTTCTTTGCTTCTATTTCCATATTACATCCACAGTGCGTCTCTTGACTTTCCCATGTGCGTCTATAGTGAGATGTTGTTTAAACCTGTGCTTCAGCACAAAAGGGCAGAGCTATCATCACTGACTTGCTTCAAGGTTAACTTTCCTGTCAAAGCAGAGAATTGGGTGAGTTTATGGTAACAAATCTGTGTGACCCACAATTTAACACTTTTATTATCTTTAATGTGTGGTGAAGCGCTTTAAGAAATATAACTCAATATATAAATGTTGATATTTATTGCTACTCTTTGTATCACTTTGGCTTGGCTATTATTTTCTCTGTTTGGAAATGGAATCTTTTGTGAATCGTTTCAGAATCTCGAGGAGGCTATTTTTTCTATTAAAAAACAAACAAAAAAGAGTAGATTTCACAAACTCAACAACTATCCCTGTGTTTACAAATTGCCAGTTTTGTGCAAGACACTTAACCACACCATACTTTGATGTCTCCCACTGAAAAGTGAGCATAATAATCCTGTCTTGTTTGATTCACATGATTGTGGTGACTATCAAACATGCTAATAAATGTGAGTGATTCATAAATAATAAAGTTGTGTTAAAAATATATGTCAAACTTAAGCTTCCTTGTTAAGAAAGACAATGAGATTATAGGCCAAAGCACCATCACTCTCTCTTTCTACATTGTGTATGTGTGTGTGTGTGCACACACATGTGCATACATACACAAGTCCATACACATGTAATGAAAAGACTTGTGCAAAAATCAGAACAGTATTTATGATTTATGGGTGATCTGTGTGTAATGTGTGCAAAGAAATGTGTATATATGTATGCTACTTTGGATTTTTCTAAGTTTTCTTCTGTTACAATGCATTATCTTAATAGTTAAAATAATTAGAGGGACTTAAGAGGTGTTTCATTTACTTTCATCTGAAAATTAAAGGTCTTTTGGAAATGTGGCTGCAAACTACTTTTCCATCTTCTCCCCATCCCCCAGCATTCAACATGCACTCTCTATGCAAACTAAATTTGTGTAGTTACTGTCTTCAGGCTATAGCTTGTAATTTTTTTCTCTCCTGTATTATTTCCATCTTTCATTCCTCCTACAAATTTTTTTCCTTTAGTTTTGTCTAAACCCTATTCAGTTTTTTTTTTTAATTTTGTGAGGAAGATTAGCCCTGAGCTAACATCTGTTGCCAGTCCTCCTCTTTTTGCTGAGGAAGATTGGCCCTGGGCTAACATCCATGCCCATCTTCCTCTACTTTATATGTGGCATGCTGCCACAGCGTGGCCTGATAAGTGGTGCGTAGGTCCTCACCCAGGGATCCGAACCCACAAAACCCAGGACGCCGAAGCAGAGTGCACGAACTTAACCACTATGACACTGGGCCAGCCCTGGCTATTTAGTTTTTAAGATAGAAAACTTAATAGATTTATGATTTATTTATTATATATCTATATATATGACCAACTGAATCTTGCCATATAGACTAGACAATTCTTGGGATTAGGAGCCATGCATTTTGTACATTTACACTTCTCTTATTGTTTATAATAGTGTATGCCTTAGTTTGCTCACAAAATATTCTTTGATTTGCTTTAGTCCAACTCATTATTTCCTAAACATAACTATCTTGACTGGATTTAAATAAATATCATTTCAGCTACTATTTAACCACTTTTTATGACCCCTGATACAAATGCAAAAACAAAACAATCAGAAACATTCCACCACTTGCCACCTTTTCTCTATTTCTATAATCACAGCAATCAGAGGGATTTGTTTCTTAAGATGATGATCTTAAATTATTATCTCGCACTTACTGCCATAGAAATCTGGGAGAACTCTATTGAAGTGAAGAAATTTCTGCATAGGGTTAAACTGCTTAAGTCCACAAAAGCAAGTTTTATGTAACCTAATTTGGTGTATGAATAACTTGAAGAGTAGATATGTGGATATAGAGTCTCTATATCTTTCTTAAATATATTTTTTCAGGTTTTTATTTTAATAGAAGCTGGATAGCACTTCATTTTAGGGTAAATTTTAGATGATACCCTACATGATGATTTTTGTAATATAAGTGAGGAAATATATGTGCTAAATGCCTGATATGCAAATTATGACTCAGGCTGCCCTTTCTTTTCAGGCCTTTCCCCTTTGTAGAGGATCATAAAAAATAATACAGGTGAGGAATGCCTGTCAAAATTGAGTTAATTTTAACCTATCTTCTCAAAGTTAGTTCTTAGATGTTTTTTTTTTCTCACTTTTTATATGTCTTGTTCTCTTCAATCTATCTATCCATGTGTTCTTTCTTCTCTATCTCTCTCTCTTCCTTCCTCCCATCCCCCACTTTTCTTTCCTTTCTTCCTTCCTTCCTTCTTTTATTTCTTCCTCTCTCATGCAGTTATTCATTTCATCATATATTTAACAAATAAATTATTTACTGTCTGTCATTATCTATCGGGTAGATTTCTTCATAAATGAAAACTGCCTTGCTCACAGACACACAGTTTAGATGAAAAAGGATGTGCTGAGCAGAGTGTAGTTCACGTGCAATGCTAAAAGCTTGTATATTCATAGATCTTTGTTACCAAATGCTTATAAATAACTTTATTCTCTCATTTGGCAAGAACAAAATATTAGGATTTTGGAAGGAATAACAGTGGAAAAGAAACAAACCTGTATGCAATAATAAAGAGGTCTGGCTTTACTCTGCATTATTTACAAAGTCATAGGCGGATAATAAGAAGCGGGATGAACATACGATGTGCATTTACACTGATTCCCCTGGCGAGAGTATGGAGGGCTGAACGAGCAGATAAGTGTGGAGACCAGAAGGTCATCCAGGAACTTACCATAAAAATCCAGGGAAGAGAAGATGGAGATCTGATTCAAGTCTGTGGCAGTGGAAAAATTCAGATATAAAATCTACAGAAATCAGAGACTATTGATTGAGTAGGAAGTGGCTGAGGGGAGAAATACACAGTGTTTCAAGCTTGGTAATATAGGTGATTAAAGGGATGGCACTACCACTTCAGCAAAAGCAAGGAAAAGTCATAAAAGTAAGGAGAAGATAGATTTGGGTTCATCGATGATGTTTTCAGGTTTGTTAATCATCATGAGAGATACTTCCAAATGCACATATAATTTGCTTTATTCGTTATCTTATATAATTTGCTTTATTCATTTCTCTTTTACATAATTCTGTTTATATTTGTCCCAGCATGCTAGACTAGCATAGGCATGAGGATTCAGATTCTGAAGCCAGACTGCCTAGGTTTAAACCTTGACTCATATTTTGTAGCCTGTATGAATGTGGGCAAATCATATACCCATTCTGTGCTTTGGCTCACTAATCTGTAAAAATGGATCTAAAAACAAAATCAGAAAAACCTATTGCTGAGGTTTCTATGAGAAATAAATGACATATATATATATATATATATATATATATATAATATGTCTTACATAAGTGTGAATTATTATTATTATTATTACTATATATCTACTTTATATATTTTTAAAATATTCTACTGAAATATTCTCACTTACATAGCTCACAGTGTATCAAAAATAAATTAATTATGTTGCCTGCTGACCCACCTCAATGGCTAGCTATGAACAGTACTGTCTGCCTCCTTATTTTGTGTCCAGCATTATAACTGGTATACACGTCCCATAAAAAGAAAATGTATTTGTCACATGCATGTAACAGTGCATATTATTATTATTTTTTTTTTTTTAAAGATTTTATTTATTTATTTTTTCCCCCCAAAGCCCCAGTAGATAGTTGTATGTCACAGCTGCACATCCTTCCAGTTGCTGCATGTGGGACTCGGCCCCAGGATGGACGGAGAAGTGGTGCCTCGGTGCGCGCCCGGGATCCGAACCCGGGCCACCAGCATCGGAGCGCGCGCACTTAACCACCAAGCCACGGGGCCGGCCCATCAGTGCATATTATTGATGGGATCTATGGTGATCAGAAAAAACATTGTGTTAAATAAAAGACTGTTTGAAGTCATCACTTTTGGAGAATGGGAACCTGGAATTATCTGTGTTGGAGTGAGATGTGAGTACCTCAGATTCAGCGTCTTGAAAGCACAAAAATAATTTTCCATCTCAAGAAGAAGGCAAAGAGAAAGTACCTGTATGAACTAAGGTCTGAATGTAGAACTTTATAAGGATGTGGACACAGATGGGAAATAAAATTGGAGTTATAAATGTTAGCTTCTGGTGTCAGAATAGAGATATAAAGTGAAGAGAAAGCAAGTAGGGACCAAATCAGGAGACTTCCATCACTGGAAGAAGGCAGAATGAGTATCCTGGGGGAATCCTTATGCCAAATACATAGAAGTGCTAGATAATATATATTTTTAATTGTTATAAATGAATAGCTAAGCAAAAAGCAAAAAAATAAGATAACTTCCAGGTGGAAAAAAAAGAATAAATAAAAAGAGGAAAATGAAAAATTGAGGGGTAAACCTGAAGGCATTTGCTAATACTATGGAGTAGAAACCTGGTTTTTAAATACCACTCCAGGAATGTGAATAATGCCTTGGGCTCTTTAAAAGTGAAAAGCTGGAACTGAAAACTCCACCTAAAGACAGAGCTGAAAAAGCTCCTCCTTCTTTGAAAGTCAGATAGGAAAAAAGTCCCTAATGGCAAAGTAAGTCAATCAAGGAACTTTCTTCTTGTCCTACAATTCAAGTAGAAAATGTATTGAAATCAGTCCGTGGAATTCAAAATACAGCTATTCCCTCATTTGGATTTGGTGTTTCAGTTTACAACACTTGAACGATCAGGAAAATTCCAAGTCTATAAATTAATTTAAAGTGTGCTGAGCTTGGTAGCCTTTGGGCTGTCAGCATAAGACAATATAAATCATCTATGGAGAAAATAACCTTAAAACAGATTCCTTGAGCTGCTCATGATTAACTTCATCCAAGCAAATATAAAAATAAATATATATGTATAATTTGTATTATATATATATACACATATATAGATACATTTATATACACACACACTCACAGACTTGCCATCAAAATTGAGACAAAGAAATAAATAAATGAGCTTCAGACTTAAATTCTCAAAATCTGCAAATTTTGAAATATAAAGTAATTACATTGAACACATTTAAAGAGAACAAATATACAGGATTGAATATGTGTTCAAGAAACAAGAAACCATCAAAAATGGCCAAACCTATTAAAAATATAATCATTAATAGATTTTCTAGAAAGAAAAAATCAGTGAATTAAAAAAAAACTTGAACAAATCCAACAGCATTAAACAAAGGCAAATAAAGAACAAATTGAAAAATAGACTTGATGAGCAACACAAATTACAATATAAATACACAAGAAAGTGGAAAATTTCAGAAACACAGAGGGTAGAATGAAATGCTTTAAAACAATTGGCATTTAAACTAAAAAAAAGAAACCCACAGGGGAGAGGCAATTTTTGAAGAGATAATTGCTTTGGATGTACCAGAATTAATGAAACATATCAAACCTCAAATTCAAGAACTCTAGTGAATATTAACAAAGAAAAAATAAACAGAACCTCCCACCTAAGTATATCAGCATTGAAAATCTGAAAAACACTAGGTAGGAGGCAAAAGCCAGTAACTGGCAAATGAACATTAAGAGAAAATCTTAACAGCACAAATATATGCCAAAACACAGTGGGAAAAGAACTTCAGAGTTTTGAGATAAAGTTACTGTGCACTTCTATTTATATTTATTATCATTTAATAACTAGAATTGGGAATTTACCACCAGTAGACTGTCAGTAAAGAAAATTCTAAAACTTTATTCAGGAAGATGAATAATCTCAAAAAGAAAAATCTGAAATACAAGAAAGAAGAGTTAATATAGAAAAGTGTAACGATTTACACATGGATATATGTTTATCCATGATAAAAAAAACAAAACAAGAAAGACTAAATATAAAAAGAGAACAATAATAGCACTCAGTCCATGAGAGGGATGATGGAATGTTAAGTATTCTAAAGTCCTTGAATTGTTTGGAAATTGGATGAAAACAATGGGTAAATTAAGATTTTTAAACTAGCATCTTAATTTAAGGGTAAACAGCAAAAGGATAAAGTAAAACAAATAACCAAACAACAATCAGTGATCAATAGGAAAGGAACAAAAAATAAATGAAAAAAATCAAACTAAGCCAAAAGAAACACGTAAAATAAAAATGCATAGAGAAAGTAATTCAAAATGCAAATCAACAAAATAAGTTGATAGACGTTGATCCAAATATATGATATAAAACTGAGTGTACAAGAAGATGACCTTAAGGTGATAATGTGTATTTAAAAAGAAAAGTAAATAGAAAAGTAAATATCTTTCTGAGCAGTAAGAGAGTAGAAGTATTTCTTTAAAATAAAATATGGTGCAGATACGTCTGCTACCACTGATTCTATTTATTTTACTGGTGGTCTTAAGCAGCAGAAAACATACTTGTTTTATTTAATTGTCCCAATGGAGATTTAATTGCAAAGAAAAGACTAAGATAATCTCAAGACAATTCATTAGAAGTAATAAGAAATTATAGCAGTAGTATTTGGATACATGATAAGTATAAAAACAAAATTAATTGTGATTCTTACACATCCACAGATAAGAGTTAGAGAATATTTTTAGTTGATACCAATTAAATAACCAGAAAAAAAGATATCTAGGATTAAATCTTACAAAAAATGTTAATAGTTTTTATTAAAAAAATAAATAAAACAAATGGAGCAATACATTACATATGAGAAGACAGTATTTAATGATGTAAATTTTCCGTCTTAATCCATAACTCGAAATATTCAAAAAAGTTTATTATTATTATTATTATTGATGGAGCCTTATGACTCTATTTTAAATTTTCTATGGAGCATTACACAGTCCAGTATTGGCAAGAATGCTTTGAAAGGAAACAGGGCTGGAATATTTGCCTACCTGATATCAGCTAGAGTAATCAATAAAGTGAGGTATTGGTGCAATGATAAGAGAATAATTTAAGCAGAATAAAGACACACAATGAATCCCATGCATGTTAGGATATTGATACATGCCAGTCATACAGTGCTATACTCTGAAGAAAAGAATGAGATATAAGAAAATGGTGCTGTGGATAGTTTTTTTGTGATAAAGATTATCTCAAACTTAAACCACTTAGAAAAATCAATTCATTTGGATTAAACTCCTAAACAAAAAAGCTAAACCTTATAAGAAAAGATGATTGTATAGGCATTTATCTTTATGACAAGAAAATGGAGAAGAATGCCTTAATTAGGACACAAATAGTCAAATTTATGTAAAAGTAAATATTAATATGTTTGATTTTTAACTCACACTTCAAAGCACAGAAAAAAGTGAAAAAAAAAACCCAGAAAAGTAAAAAATAGCCTCCTTTGGGGAATCTATTTGTGATGCACATAAATAATGAAGGATAAAAGTATGTGTGTGTATATATATATATCCCTCCTCATAATCAATAGATAAAAAAAGAAAGGCAAGCTACTCGTTAGAAAATGGGCAAATATACAAAAAGTATTTAACCTCATAAGAAATCAGAATGGCCAATTACATATGAAAGTATTTCTCTATATTTTTAGCAATCAAAGAACTGCAAAATAAATAAGTTATACCTTTCTATTTTTACCCAATATATTGAGAAAAAGAATTCCCACTGACAAATATTGGTGAGAGTATAAAGCAATAGAAACTTTTATGAGCTGCTATGGGATGTGTAGTTTGAGGTAACCATAATAGTGAACAATTCAGCAAAACCTATTATTATTATTATTATTATTGTGTTTTTGTATGTTTTAAATATAATACATTTTAAAGTAAAAGGATTGAATTCAGGGAGGTAGGATGCTGGGTATGTGATTGCTTAGTACAGGCAGATGCTGAGATTTTTCTTCCTATCTAGGAGAAGAGTGGTGTTAGGTAGGTTTAGGGGATTTAAAGAGCTTTGAGTAAGCCAACATAGATGTGCTTTACATAATCACTATATTTAAAATGAATATAATTGAATATAAAATCTTATTACTGAAAATAGCTCTGCTTAGCATAAATCATTTTCTGAAATGAAGACGCATAATCTCTCATGAGCTCTGCTGCTGTGATCATCTTCAACCATTGACATGTCTGATGTTCTTAAGGACTTACTTATACTGGTTAATCTTTTGGGTTCTGGGATGCCTGCTGCGTGATGTGTCCCCTTAAGAATTACTTAAACCGATTCTGGAGACATAATAAATACCTTGAATAAAGGCAAAGTTTAGCTGCACGCTGTGATGTAAGCTTTCATTCAAATGGAGAAATGCCCCTTTTGTTCTCACTGATTAATTTCACTATGTACTCACATCTGAGTCGTTTATATTGTAATACAAATTATGCATGCAAAAGCAAGACAAAATCGTATTAACCCCTATAGATTTCTTTTTCCATTTTAAATCTGTGTACAACAAATAATTTCACTGAGAAAACAGAGAAAATTAAAGAATCATAAAATATTAGAGCCAGCTCTTTCAAATCCAAATATGATAATCTAATTGGAATAATTGCAGGAAGCCTCATTTATTAATGAGAAGACTGAGACTGTCACAGCCAGTTACAGCAAGAGGTATATCTAGATAACAAGCCCTGCCACTTCTCCTGGAACCTTCCATTGCATATCAACCGTCTCAAATTAAACTAGTTTTCAACTCAGCATTTTATTGGACTCAATATTTTTTTCTGAATTTACTGGGAAGCTCAAGAGAATATTAACCCAAAAAAATGTAGTATTTTAAAATCTCGTCAGCACTTTTCAACTTTGATGAAACATTTATGTGGGAGGTACAGGTAAAGAAATCATAGACTAGGGGAGGATTTGTACTCTTCATGGGGCTTGATAATATACATGACCATCGCATAACGTTAGAGGTTCCTGCACTGAAAAATTGGTGCTTGTCCACAGAACATATCCAGAGTCCGGGAGGCATGTGATCTGTGTGGATCCTCAGCCCTCTTCTTTGTCTTCTCAGCAGTGACCCCACACTCACTGATGAAGCACTCTTGGTCCTTTCAGGTCTCATCAGCTTCCCAGTCTCAAAATTGCTCAGGGAATGGAAGTGGTGAGCTGACAGACTTCTTTATATTAGGGCATGCATACTCCTTCAGAGATAGCCACTTTCAGCTGTCACATAGTCACATTCAGGAGGATCCTGCATTTTAGTTGTGAGTAAAATTTTAAACCAAGAGAATAAATATCCAGTTATAGTGTTTGAGCTACAAAGGAACATGTAAGGGGTAAAAAGAATGAAGTAATATAATAATAAAAATAATTAATAGAGAAACTTCATGTCCCAGATATACCATATATAACACAATAGTGTATGTAATCATCCTGCCCATAAATAAACTTCCTAGCCAGATAAATAATGCATAAAAATATCTAACTACACCATAAGTTTTTGTAGATTGTCTTGTCAAAGGCGGCCATGGAAGGAAAATAAATAGATGTGAGTTTTAAGAGAACAGAAGTACCATCAGGCTTATTCAGGATTTATGTTCGAGAATCATAAGACCGGAAAACCCCTCCATATAAGATTATGACCAAGCAGATTCAAGCAGAGGGTAGAGGTAACTGTAAAATAAGTGGAAGAAGACAAAATAAATATACACTTTGGACTGAGAGAATGTGGATTGGAGTTCTGACTCCAGCAATTACTATGTGTGACCATGGGCAATTCTTGAACCCTTCTGAGTAAAGCTAATTAAGAAGCAGAAGACCATGTGCCTATCATGATATGATAGAGTCAGAGAGACGTGGGTTGAAAACCGACTTGATGTCTTACTAGCTTAATGTCCTAGGAAAATTAAACTCTTTGAGTCTCAATGTCTTCATCTGTGAAATGAAGATGTTATTTATCTAAACTCTGAGATCGGAGGAGGAACCTAGGTTATATGCTAAATATGTGGTTATTTGTAAGAATGTTGGATAGGTGATGAGCACTCTGCTTGGGAATGGAGAACTTTGTAAACGCAAATTAGCAGTGCCGACATGGGATTCTCAACTGGAGAGGTTTTCCCATTGAAATCCTCAAAATTTAAGAGACAGTCAAAATACTCTTGTTCTCTACTGCCTCAAAGTAGCAAAATTAATGAGTAATTCTTAGGAAAAATATTACTTTCTCCTTTTAAACTTTAATAGGACTCTGGTTTGACAACACATTAATTCCCTAGGGCATTAATGTGATGAGACTATAATATATTTTTCTTTTTCTCAGCTTGGATTGAGCAGAGAAAAGGCAGAGAATGCATGAAGAGCAACTATTTTAAAGCTCCTAAAATACATTATTCACATTTTAACGTGATAGAAATTGGGCTACACCTTACGCTCTATGGCTTCACACAATTGCTGACAGCCAGGAAGCAATCCTGATATAGTTGTCATGAACTTGGTTGATATTCCTGGTGGCAAGACAGGACAACTGCATCCCGTCAATGCTTCAGTTGATGAACCATATAAGGTCCATTTGAGAATGCAATGAGTGCTAATTTTTGTCTGTGACCTTCTAATGCCAACATCAAAACTCACAGAGATGTTAGCCTCTTGGAAAATCTGATGCGAGGAGCAGGATATACTAAAATTCCTCTGAAACAATAGGATGAGCTCCATCCATGGTAAGCTTCCCACAATGTGGGTGTCTTTTTCCTCCCAAAGTAATATCCCAAGGAATCTGAAGTCCCCCAGTGTCTGGCGTTCCCAGACAAAATTTGAGCTGACAGCCAAATCCAGACTGCCTAATCCTGAAGTATTCTGTTCATGCTCCCACTAACAGAGTCGTTTGTCACTATTGTCCTATGGGAGGTGGAAATAACAGGATGGAGCAGGTCCCCTCCATTAGATCACAAACTCACCCTGCATGTCTAGCAGAGCACAGTGTCCCTGGTACTCCTCTCAGTAGGACAACAGGAGGATTAAGTGGCCTGATTCTTTTCATCTCTAGGTGACTCTGGTTTGCAATTTTCCCCAGTGAAGCCTTTTCATTAAGACCTAATGGGTGGTAGCAGGAATTGTTCAGAGCCCAGGATGACGACAAATGAACGCATTTTGTAGGAAAGAATAATATCTCAGAGGAAACGGTGACCTTTAACAAAAGTTGTATCACTAATGGTATTAAGGAACAGAGGATGATATCATGAGCAAGATAAGAACAACAAAGATTCCACGTCAGAAGATTTGGATTTTGAATGTGAAGAGATTTTAGAAATACCTAAATAAATTATTTTTCTGAGAATTTATTTTTGTGCCTGCACAAGAGTGTCTAAATAACTCTTTATGTCTAAATAACTATAAAAATGTCCATTCAATAAATATAAAATAGAAATGCTAAGAGATTTTTAAACAGCATTGGATTATGGTTTAACTTGAAGCCTTTATTTCTTAGTGATTCAGAAAATTTGAAACATCCTTACAATTTGTGGCATCATAAATTCAATGAAATACACAAAAAAAGCTCTGATAAAGGAGAGCAGCAACTTCTGCAATGTGACCACCCCAACTCGTAAGTAATTCAGTTACAATAATTTCAGTGTTGAGGTGCCCATTCACACTCTAAGCATATGTCTTGGCCACTAACAAAGCAGAGACACCAAAAGTTGAGGGAAAAAACAGCAGAGAAAAATTTTGATTTTAAAATACATGCAGTAATTTCTGTTTAAAAGCTCGGAATTGATAGATATCTTAACAGTAATTTTGAGACTTAATAATGACTTAGTTATGTATGTATGTGGAGCTTGAAGAAATGAGACACAGAAATAGTTTATGCGTGCGTGTATAGTGTTACAGCTCTTTAATATGTGATTTCCACTCGTTCTAGAAACCGTTTGTTTTTTTCTGCTTCTCTAAACTAATGACATAAATGAGAGGAAAGAAGAAAAATGAAAAGTTGATCTGCAAAATTACAGAAGTATAAATTAGATATAGCCCCATAGTAAACATTTTCCTCCAAACCACCATGCCTTTAACTCTCACACTGAAATCGCACATTATTACTCAAATATTTTGTTTCCACAGAGTTTTCTATATCAGCGTACATGATTGAATATTGGGAGAAGAAAATTGGAGGCATCGCACCATGACAATTCCTGGCTATGAGTATATCCTATAACCCAACAAAATTAACTAAGGAAGTTTACCTTTTCACCTATTATTCTACTCCCCACTCAGTCCCGTAGCCTCCTTATGGCTTTCTTATTTAGGCTGCAGTTTTTTGGATAATTCTTAAATTTATTTTTTCTTACTGAAGTTCTTTTGGCTCACTGATCCTTAATTTTTAAAATTTTTTCTTGGGCCGGCCCCGTGGCTTAGCGGCTGGGTGCGCGCGCTCCGCTGCTGGCGGCCTGGGTTCGGATCCTGGGCGCGCACCGTCGCACCGCTTCTCTGGCCATGCTGAGGCCGCGTCCCATGTACAGCAACTAGAAGGATGTGAAACTATGATGTACAACTATCTACTGGGGCTTTGGGGGAAAAAAAATAAAATAAATAAAAATTAAATTTTTTTCTTTTTTCTCACCCTTTGGACAATTCCAAGTTCCCCATGCCTAATCAACTTCCAGTCCCCATAATGGATATTTCTCAGGAGCACAGCCATGAGTGGACTCGCTCGTGTTTCCCATGAAATATATATTTCCATAGGCTGAGTAGGAAAGGGGAATGATTCTGTGGAACCCAAATTTGTGTGAGTGTTTTTGTCTAACAGTCAAGAGTTCAAATTACAACTCCATTACTAATATCCGTTTGATTTTGGACAATTTTCAAGTTACTTACAAGCCTCATTTGCCTAATCTGTAAAATGAGAAATCAGGTAACATCTATCTCATGATGCTGTGGTAAATGATATGAGATTTTAAAAGAGCCTAGCAACTTTTCTTCTTCTTTCCAAGGTAATAATATGCACGCATTTCCAAATCTCCTGCTAGCATAGTAAATATGAACCCGAAACGATCAGGTCAGTACGCCATCTCATAATAATATTTAATTTGAGTAGGATAAAGCCATCTAGGCTGATTTATATTGGACAGCCCAAGGGCTGCCCCATACCTAAAGGAGAGCTTTCATTGGTGTCAGCAGGAAATCTTGAAGAGATGGAATAATGGACAGTATCTGCTGCCTGGAGTGATCCCTCATGTGCTCCCAGGTTGTATTGGTTTAGGTGGTCATATGTTCTTCTCTCAGTGAGTACTTGTATAATAAACACACACACAGGAACAAGTTTAGGCAGTTTAACAATACTGCCCCTCTATCAGGACTTGAACCACAGAGCTCTAAGATGTGCATTAAACCACACTAATGCTGAACTGTTCTCAGGAAGACCTTGATCCCAAGAAGCCTTAATCATAATAGGATTATGGTTTAACTTAAAGCCTTAAAGATAAAGATTCCTTGGGCAGTTAAATCGTCTTGTGAAGATTGTTTGAGATCCGTGTTTTTTGGGGATGTTCCATTATTCCTTACACTCAATAGTGCCACCAAAATATACTACAACAACTTTCAGGAAATAGGATCCTTTCTGGATTGCCACTTTCCATCTCTGGAAGACGGAAATCTGATGGCAGTAGATTAATGTCTTCTAAAGTTCTCTGCCATGAGGATGTGCAATATAAAAGGCTAAAGAATCTCTCATGTTTCATCAGTATTATCTGATGCTAGATTAATCAGATTTGGCATGTGAGTGTGTGTGTGTGTGTGTGTGTGTGTGTGTGGTGTTTAATCCAGCAGTGATTATGGAGATTCCTATGTCAAGTCCCTGTTATTTTCAAAATACAATGGTAAGTTGTAGGGCTGAATTTTAAACCTTACCTCAGTGTGGTTGAGGATATCTGCTCCAAATTACCAGCATTACAAAGAGTTGTCAAACTGTTTTCAGCCTGGCAGATAGAGCCTAAAGGCTTTTTGCATTGTACATTTGAATCTATCCAGTAGCAGAAAATGCTTTATGACACTACTAAATTACAAGTATGATGGCTCTAGCAATGCCATGAGGCCCTGTTTATAAGAGCAATTTCTCTTTTTATAAGACCTGTGAAAACGTGAATAATCTGGACTAATGAGAACTAATTCTTAAAATAAATAAAATCATAATTTTCCAAGGGGGCCCTTCAAAAAATATGCTTATACTTAAACGGTGCAATATTGAAGTGTGTGAGTATCAATACCAGGAAACAAAACAATCCTACAATGTGCAACTTGTTCACCAGTTTCTATGCTTTCTAATAGTCTATGACTAAAGAGAAAACATGAAAATAGCTTTGATATCCTTCATTAGAATACAAAAAGCATTGTTTTCTATTCATTCTTAGTACCAGTAGTGTTATTAAAATTGTTTATGCAAATATATTTTTTAAAAACCCACAGATTTGTATAAAATAACACATAAAATGTTATAGAACAGATTGTCCAAGTGTCTAAGGGATGCTGAGTTTTGAGACTTATTTATAATCTCTACAAAACTAAGGGAATTTAATTATGATTTTGCTTTTTATTTATTTTTATTGCTGAGGAAGATTCGCCCTGAGCTAACATCTGCTGCCAATCTTCCTCTTTGTTTTGTATGTCAGCTGTCACCACAGCATGGCCACTAACAGACAAGTGGTGTAGGTCCGCACCTGGGAACCGAACCTGGGCTGCTGAAGCAGAAAGTGCCGAACTTGACCACTCGACCACTGGGGCTGGCCCTAATTATGATTTTAATGTCCTAAATTTAAAAAGCCATCCTAAAAATGTGACTGAGCTAAAAAAGGAATTTATACAGCATCTAAGGACAAATAATAAGCAAATGCTAACAAATGGAACAATTGGCCCAATGTGTAATGTAATGTTGTACATGTTTACTATTTCTCACTATGTAAAGTCATATATAAAGTTTGAGGTTCAATTTTTATTGTTCAAAGAAATTTCACTTGGCTGACCACATTTATTCTTTCAAAATTACTCCTCACAGCAAATAGAGTTGGTGTTATCTACAGTTTATACTGTATGGCTGATGGCTAGAGAGTTACTGTGTGCAAGGGATGGGGCCCAAGCCCTGACTTGCCTCCCAGGTGTCTGCACTTTCCGTTGGAATCTTCCTTGTCTTACAACTCCACTAAAAACCCTGCTTACCAGAGAAAGAGTTTTGAAGTTTGTTTGACAAGATAACAACAGGTATTGTTGACAGGGGAACGCTCCTCTGCAATTCTCTGACTCTTAGCAGTACCCCATATCTCTCTCCCACTCAAGAAAATCTAACAGAATGTGAGTGGAGAAGATGTTATTAAAGTTGTGTCAGGTGGATCACTCATATTATTAACTTAAAGTTATTTATCTTTGCTCCCTTGAACACCACACGCCATCCATTTAGACACTAAAATAATGGAAATTCTATTTGCCAGCATTGGAAGGTGGGGGACCGGTAAGTCAATACATCAAATTCTTGGTCTTGAAAGGAAAGCACCAAGGCGATGGGAGATGGGGGAGATTTTTAGTATAGGATCAATCCAGATGATGGACTTCTTTTCCTGCTAGCACCACTGTCTCTTGTTCCAGTCTGCAGTAACCCTGGAATTTGGTAGAGAGGAGAAAGAATAATTGGGCAGACAAGAGAATTAAGTGAAATATCTGCCCTCCAACTCATCCTTCTGGGCTGCAGCCTGGTGGGAGAAGGGACAAGTCATGTAAGGAAAGCCTGAGAAAGTAACTAGTCCCACCTCAGTCTGAGCAAAGGTGCCTGTTCTGGGACATGCTTTGGACTAGTGGTTCTCAATCTTTGATCTCAGGAGCCTTTTTCTTCTTTAAAAATTAATATGAACCCCAAAGAGTTTTATTATGTGGCTTATATATATTAACATTAGAAATTAAAACTAAGAAGTTTTCTAAAACACAAGAACACAAAAGCATCCGTTCCATTAGCAAGCAGAGTGATGTCATCACATGACATATAGCCTCTGGAAAATTCCAGTAAAAAAAGCACATAACATGCTAGAGTTATTGTGAACGTAGTCTGACCTCACAGATCTCCACAAAGTTCTCAGACACTCTCAGGGTTCTCCAGACCACACTTTGAGAACTGTTACTTTAGAGGACCATATAACAAAAACAAAACAAAACAAAAACCCAAAAATAACGAAAGCAAAAACTTGCAGCACAAATATCTTACTTTTTTTTTTAGTTTTGTGAACAAGATTTTTGAAAATTTGGTGACTAAATGAGTATAACAGGAGAGTGAGGTGCAATTAGGACTTGTCCCTAGCCTGAAAGATATAGGGCTGAGGGCCCAGGAGTGTGAGATGTGAGCAAGAGGCTAGGACTATTGAGAAAAATCACCACTTCTGCCCTGAAAAGGCAGAAAAGGAGGCATTGCTACGGCTTACAGTCGGCTGCCTCCAATCATCAAAGAGGGTATCTAGGCAGACTGAGTTCATCAGACAACAGACTACGGTGCTTCTTCCTTCCCCTCTTAGATTTGGAGACACCTAGGACTACCTGGAAATCCTGTGTCACAACACTCAGGTGTAAGGCAGAAAATCACCTGCTTGGCTCGGTGTCCTGGAAGCATAGATCAGGTCATTCTCCATCCTAGCTTCAGCAGATCTAGGATCCTCAGCCCAGACCCAGCTCTCATTCTCCCCTGCAGCATCAGATCAAGACTACAGTTCAGAGCTTTCCTGGGAGAGAGGAAGGCTCCCTCAGCCTCTGAGAGGTGAAGGATCTCACAAACATCAAGGCCTGAGTCGGAAAGAGACTATGGACATTAAAAAATTATAAAAAAATTATAACTTCAAAGTATTTCAACATAGGCTGTGTGTGTACCTTTCTACTCTTTCCCGAAGCCCATTGATGTTTTGATCAGAAAGAAAGATACTTGAGAGGCTGCTTCCTCCCTGATGCTTTTATAATCAGCAGCCCTGAAGCCCAACTCAACCAGATATGGGAAAGTCAAGGAAAATACTGGCAAGGCAGATATGAATGAAACACCTCTGAATTTTCCTCAAGTCTTCAGAGAAGTTTGTGGGAGAGCCTAATTTCCTGTACATATGAGGGGCATAAAAATGAGCTGGAGTGACTGTAGCATGGACACCAGAATGCTACCAGACACAAAGAATTTCACTGTGCATACTTCACTTTTCACATTTCACAGATCAAAGCAAAGCTGGAGTGAGTCTCCAGCCAGAGACTCAGAGGACATTGTTGAAACCTCAGAGGATCACTAATGGCAGGAAGTTTAAATAGGGGACTGAGTTAGAAAGGGGAACCTAGTCATCAGGGCACTTATATCTCTCCCCAAACAATCACAGTACAAAGCACAGGCCAAGACACCACTAAGTTCATCAGCCTCGATAACTACAGAGAAGCAACCGTGGGTCCTATCCCTGTTGTCACGAAGTTGTTTGATTTCCCTTAAACACAGACACCACCATTGGTAGAAGAAAGAGAGAAGGAAGGACCTGAAATTGAATATGGTTTAGACCTAGGTTGAACTGGAAAGATACTGAATAAGACTGAGAGAGAACTAACTAAATTAAGCATCCTACATCTGGCCTTAGGAGAGCCAATTATTAAATCGATTAAATAAATATAAGAAAAATTAAAATTGTCAACACCTGAGGTGGCCATAATGGAAATTTGCACTTAGAATATTAGTAACAATCTTGCCTAATTTATTTAAAATCTAAGAGAGGCAGTAGTAAAGTGAAAATTCATGAATTAGTTCTGGATTAAAAACAAAAGCAACAAAAAATGCAAAGTATTGGAGGTAAGGTTTACATTCAATGAAATAAGAGCACTTTTCCTGCGTATTTATTTAACATTAATGCTGAAGTGGTTTTTTTTTTGAGTGGAGGCTCTGCTGTTGAAAATGCCTTTTCTTCTCTGTTAAGGGCAAGTCCAGCTTACATGCTCCTTTATGGTTAAAACAAAAACCTCACTACACTCAAAACTTAGAAGCAAAGGGTATAGAACGGTGTCTAGTACATGAGTGTTCAATATATGTGAACTACTTCATTATTCATGCCTTGTACAAATGCTTTTATCTCCTGAGATGTACTCCCCCAGCATATTTATACCTGGCAAAATTCTACTCCTTCTTTCCACTTCCAATATTTCATTCTCTTTGAATAACTGCATGTTACTTCCCAGGAGAGGATAGTAACATTCTCCTCCAAGACTCAGAAAATGTTGTGCATAAATCTTCTTGAACACTTATCAGAATGTGTTAAAAATGTGTCTATATGGCAATTGTAAGCTTCTTGAAGTCTTGCTCTGTTCTTCGCAGTGAATACTAAATGAAGTTTTCTGCATAAGTAAATGAGTGAATTGTTTCTGCTTTACTAAAGTGTCCAGGCAATGGCTACTTCCGGCCTGGGACCAACAGGGCACTGTTATAAGGTTTCTCTCTGAGCAGAGAATTGTCCTGATGTTGGTCTTTAGACTCCTCCTCTTCCTTAGAAGGCTAGACTCTCAATATAGAAATGTGTACTGACAGGTTTGCTGTATTTTTCTACTCAGCCTCTCATAATGGTCACAATAAGAATAATCATATGAGATAATTTCATTATTTTTTTATGAGCTAACCATTGTGATAAGTGCTTTTGAGGAAGTCTCTTTTTTAATCATCACAAGGACTTCATAATTTAGATATTTATTATTATAATATTACTATTATAACTGTTTAAAAATGAGAAAACTAGGCTAAAGAAGATGAATTAATTTTCCAGAGTGTATATAGCTAATACTTAGCAGAGTCCAGTTCATATCCAGGCTGGCTCTTGGGTTCATGTTGTCATCACTGTCTTAAGATTGTCCCTCTGACTCCACTTGCTATCACAGTGAGACACATTAGTGAGGAATACAGTGATTTGGGGTTTTTTTCCTAGCCCTTTTAGATAGGTGTTAATTTATAACCTTGGAAACTGGGTATTTAATTTTAGTGGAATTGATTTTAACTTTGCATTTTTCAGCATATAATGTACATTTATGTGTATTATTTGTTTATATACTTGATTATGAACAGGGCCTAAAAAATAAATGTTATAACGAAATCATTTACAGATTAGGAAATTGAGGACCAGGGACAATAAGAATTGCAGACTTTTTTTTTATTTAACATCTCTTTATCTCATGAAAGATATTAGTCTGTAATTTTCTGTCTTGTAATATCTCTACACAGTTTTGGTTTTAGGATAACAGTCACTTCAGAGAATGAGTTAGGAACTGATCCCTCTGTTTCTGTTTTCTGGAAAAGATTGTAGAGAATTTGTCTCATTTCTTCTAGTGTTTTGTAGAATTCACCATTGAAACCTTTGGAGCCTGGTGATTTTTTTTTGGAAGGTTATCAAGTATTGATTCAATGTTTAATAGATATAGGCCTGGTCAAGTTATCTCTTTGTCCTTGGGTGAGTTTTGGTATTTTGTGTCTTTCAAGGAATTGGTCCATTTCATCAACGTTATCAAATTCGTGGACATAGAATACTTCATAGTTTCTTTTCTTTTGCTTGCTTAAGGCTTAAATTGTTCTTTCTCTAGATTCTGAAGGTGAAAGTTCAAGTTTTTTATATGGATCTTTCTTCTTTTCTAATATATGTATTTAGTGCTATAAATTTTTCCAATATGTGTTTTATGACCTAGAATATGGTCTTTCTTGGTGAATTTTATTGTGAGCTTGAGAAGAATATGTATGTGTTTTGCAAGTAGGTTGTAATCCTTATACTTGTTTCTCTATAGTCAAGATGTTTTTTTAATCTCTAGCCTCTTTTAACATTTACTCTGTGTCTTTGATGTTCTATAGTTTAAATTTGATATACTATGTAGGTGGGTTTTGTTTGATGTTTATCCTGTTTGCTGTTCTCTGTGCTTCCTGAATCTGTGGCTTAATAGCTGTTATTAGTTTTGAAAAGTTCTTGGCTATTATTATTTCAAATATTTATTCTGCTCCATTCTCTTTTTCCTCTTCTGCTTTTCAAATTGCACGTACTCAATTTTTGAAATTGTTCCACAGTTCTTGGGTGTTATTTTCAGTCTTGTTTTTTTTTTAATTAATTTTTTCTCTTTGCATTTTATTTTGGGAAATTTATATTGACATATATTCAAGCCCACTAATTTTTTTTTTCCTCAGCCAAGTCCAAACTACTGATGAGCTCATGAAAGGCATTCTTCATTCCTGTTACAGTATTTTTGATTTCTAGTATTTCCTTTTGATTCTTTCTTACAGTTTTGATATCTCTGTCAATATTACTCACCTAGTCTTGCATATTGTTTGCTTTTTCTATTAGAACTCTTAACATATTAATCATAGATATTTTAAATTTCTGTCTGATAATTTAACATCTATGTCATATCTAAATCTGGTTCGTATAATTGCTTTGTTTTTTCAGACTGTTTTATCTTGCCTTTTGGCGTGCCTTGTAATCTTCTGTTGAAAAAGGGACATGTATTATATACTAGGAACTGAGGTAAATAGCCTTTTGTTGTGAGGATATATGTAAATCTTTCTAGAAGTATTTAATGTGCTGTAGCTGTAGGCTCCAAAGCCGTCAGATTTCTCTAGTGTACCTTTTTTTAATCTCTCCTCTTGTTTGGGCTTTCTTAAGTACTTTTCCTCAGAGATAGTCTGCATGTGGCAGCTTTTTCATCTGTCCTCCACTGTTATCTCCCTAGGGCCTTGTTGGAAAAAATGAGATGCAGAGGTGGGGAAGTATTCTATAATCTTATGATGAAACCTCCATATTTTAGTGGCCTGTCTCTCTGGGGTATTACCTTCATAAATGTTTTTCCAGTGATTTATCTATTTTTCTCCCTTGCCTCCTACTCCGTTCCATGGCTGTTGTGTTTCCAGCCTATTTTCGTGAAAGTTTGACCCCTGTTGACTATAATTTTTCCCCTGTTAGGTAAAACGGGAATGCTAGAAGATAGTGGAGAAGGAGAGATGCACTTCCCTCAGCTGAGATAAGGCTCACAGAGTATTTTTCTCAGGACAGTAGGCCCGTGTTATAGAGAAGACACTGAGTATATTTCACAATGATTACTCTTCCCCTGTCCCTGCCAGAACCATTAGTGCATTCTTTTCAGATCTTCACTGTGAGAACCTGGTAAGGTTTCTAGAGCTAAATTCCATCAAAGTGTTGGGAACCCCCTGAGACTGTGGTCCCCACTCTCGTGCACCTCCATACTCGGCCTTCAGCAGTTCATCAAAATTACTGTCAAAGTGTCCCTACCAGTTTATGGCTCCAGCAGTCTCTGATCCGGGTGGGCGTATCTCAGCTGTGGCGCTCCATATGCACATGCCTCTTCAGATTTGGGGGTGGCAGATAGCCCTGGAGCCTTGGTTCCCTGATGTATCCAAGGACATTCATTGATTTTCAGTTCACCCAGTCTCTTATTATTTTAAGACAGGAATGTTGATTTCTAAGATGTCTACATTTTGGCACTAGTGTCTCTTCATCGTTGCTAATTTTACACTCCTTTCCTATGTCCAAATTCCATTGTGTTTTCATCTCAGTTTCATGTATTTCTGCATTTATACTACAGTTTGTCACTAATATAGTAGTTAATAATTATTTAAAGGGTGAAAGTAGCCAATATCTCATGCTTAATGGGCAAGGAAGATAAAGTCTACCATAGTTATGCCGATCTCTATTCTTCCTTCTTGCCTTTAATCCATCATCTGTACATCTGAGAGAGGCAAATGTTGAAGGAAAATTGCAAAGAAGTTTCTAATTCAGAATCAGGATACATTGTTCAAAATTAGGCTATTAAATCTAAACATGTTTTGAGTAGCTAGAAGTCAAAAGGAAACGGTTTGTGTGGAAGGTGGAAGAACCCACAACGAAGGTGATCCTAAAGGCATTATCTATGAACTGCTGAAATTGATTTCAGAGACCAATTAGGAATGACAGAGAATGAACAATATATAAATATAATAAGAGACAAATATTAAGAAGACTTGAAAACCCAAATGAACATAGCTTCACCGTGAAATTTTAAGGAGATAGATATTTTGTTGTATATATCTGGACCTATGCAAAGAATATACTCTCTTAAATCATGTGTAGTCAACTAGCTACTTTTTACATTCATAAGTAGAAAATTTCTATGTACAAATGAACCTTTGGAATTTATTTTATGCAGATTTTGTATATTTATTATTCTTTACAAAATAGTATATGTTTATGTGTATCCAGAGAAACGAAGTATTGTTTTTCACGCGTAAGAGAAAAAAGAGGAAAACCAGCTTCAGTAATCAATGTGTGTATGTGTTTAATTTTGGATTTAGAATTTATGGGCCGGCCCGGTGGCTTGGCGGTTAAGTGCGAGTGCTCCGCTGCTGGCGGCCCGGGTTCGGATCCCGGGCGCGCACCGACGCGCCGCTTCTCCGGCCATGCTGGGGCCGCGTCCCACATACAGCGACTGGAAGGATGTGCAACTATGACATGCAACTGTCTACTGGGGCTTTGGGGGGAAAAAATAAATAAAAATCTTTAAAAAAAAAAAAAGAAAAGAAATGTTGCTTTAAAAAAAAAAAAGAATTTAAATAGTGTACAAATAAAGCAGGTTTTAAAATTCTGTCTTCGCATTTATTACAGCTTGGGGGGATTCAGTAGACTTCTCACTGGCTCATTAGTGGTGCTTATGAAACGAGAGCAATTGAAAGAGGAAGGAACAGCTGTTTGGAAATGCAAGGAGAGAAATTAGAGCAGAAATGCAGGTAAAATATGAGCACTTTGAAAATAATTGTAGTGACATCAAAGAGGTACAATTTAAACATTATTTAAAAATACCTTGCAAACTGCTTTACACTCAGAGATCCTGAGTCAATAATGAGTTTATGCATCAGGTGCTCTAAATGTAATTGAAACGTGGAGAATGCTATATAAGTTATTCATTAAAAACTCTATCCCATTGCTGAATAGGAAAGTAACTCCTCTTCAAGAGTCAGCACTTTAAAAATACTGGGGGAGAGTCACTAGGGCCATAAGTATTTTGATTCATGACTTAAAGTATGTCT
This sequence comes from Ceratotherium simum simum, assembly GCF_057802395.1. Taxonomy (NCBI): domain Eukaryota; kingdom Metazoa; phylum Chordata; class Mammalia; order Perissodactyla; family Rhinocerotidae; genus Ceratotherium; species Ceratotherium simum. The sequence continues at coordinate 4,215,977 of NC_141910.1, read as the reverse complement.
TGTGTGAAGGAGCACCTGTCTAATTCAGCTGCTACCTTTAATTGTGGAAGAAAGGCAAATGGGGATGATAAAAGGAGACTTAAAAAATTCAGGATAGTGATATTTATTTGCATATTCTTTGTGTAAGAGAAGGTGATTTAAATACTGTAATTGCAGTCAAATTTGATTTAAAAAATAGATTTTTTCAACTCTACTATGTTGCACTATTTAAATTTCCCTCTTTTTAATCCAAGTCCAACCCAAACTCCACATTTTTGGAACCCAAATTCTGCCGTCTCTGACTCTAAATTCGTCCAAGCTATCCCCTCTCTGAACCTAGAGCATCCTCATGCTCCCCATGGTAGAGGGCAACAGCTGTAATTACATGACATGTAACCAAAAAAGTAATCAAGTTGACTTTGCTTCGTGACATTTGGATAAAAAAAGGTGCTGTTATTACAAGAGAAAATATATTACAATGTATTTTCACCTTGAATGAAGCAGTAAGATTCTTATAGGTGTTTAGACAAATGTATGTCAGTAAAAGTGGAAGTTTGAGATCAGTTTCTGTATATCCTTTTCAGCAAGACTAGTATTTCAGATTATTTCCATGCAAATGGAGAATCACTTGTTTCTTCATTAATTGAGTTTTAAAAATTGAAAGGTGCTGAATAATCTAATTGAGAAGAAAAACAGAAAAAAATCCTTTTTAATGCTTATATTATCTGTCTAGGAAGATGTCCAGGGTTAGTTTAAGCGGTGCACATCATAAAGGCATTTCTTCCCCTTTCTAAAGACAGAACTGTACTCCTCAAGGAAAGGACCATTCTAAACAGTCTTCACATTGGTAGAAAATAATGCACATTTATAGAAAATCAGAGTGATGTCTGGCAGAAATAACAGTGACCTTTGCTTTTACTAAGACTCCAACATCTAAGCCAACTCACCAAGATTAGGTTTCCACATTGGGAGTTGAATTTAGGCCCCTTCTAGTAATAATTGTCCCTTTGCAGACCATTGTTGATATGTGATGGAGAAGAAGATTTAAGAATTTTGGATTTTCCATGCCTAAATATCATCTCAAAGTCATTTCTTGTAAAGGAAGATTTGGTAGATGCAGGGCTTAAACCAGCAACGGGGCCCCTGAAATTAGAGGAGAAAAGATTGCATAAATCTTGGGGTACAAGCAAGACACAGAATACGAGAAGCCAAAGACTTAGAAAAATTGTATCAGAAATGGTTGTTGGATTCCAGTTCTGGATAAGATGGAATAAGCACCCTCTATCCTCTATATCCCAGTGAATATGTGGAGAAGCATTTTAGGATTCTGAACTGTAAATAGTAGCAGGAGATTGGAGAAGAATACCAGAAGTACCTTTGGAATGGCAATTAGTTTACTTTCTTTTTTTTTTCTTGAGTATCCCTTAACCAGAATGCATCCTGAAACCTGGAAGTGGTCACCAAGGCACATACAGAGAGAGATCCAGGAGAATTTCTCTAGTTCTATTTCAAAGAGTGGGGCAAGGAACTCCTAACTCTCAGTGACAGTGTTGAAATCCCTTCCCCGACACTTTTTATTTCTCTCTGTTTTCTCACACTCCAGCCTTCAAGTAAATGTCAGATAATAGTGGTATATCAGGTAGTCGTGGCAAAGGCTGCAATTGGAGTCCACAAAACCCAAAACTCTGGGAGCCCGGAGCTTTCTCTACAATCAACAACCCCACTCCAACCCATTGCTTTTGTTTTGCTTTATTTTCTCTATCCTCCTGTGACTGGAAAAGGGAATTCCAGGGAGCCATAAAGTACCCAGGAGATCACATGGAGGAGCTCAAGAAAGCCAACCCGTAAAGTTGTTTATGAAACACTGGTTTTATCTGAACTTTCACATGCATGGATCTGATCTTAATCAGCTTAACAAAGACTTTGATAATTGAGCAGCACCAAGAACCCAGGTAGAACCCTGAATAGTGCATACCTAGACAGATCTGAAAAGCAATGCAGTGGATTTGAAAAATTAACTACCATTGAAACCACAACCCACAGAAGGGTAATTGGAACATGTGGCTTGAAATTAATCGAGTTGATTCTCTATTAAATAAAAAAAGAATGAAAATTCTCCCTAGAATTGAGATAAAACCCAGAGTCCCATAACGTAATAATGCAAGTGTCCAGGATATAATCCAAAATTATTCAGCAAATGAAGAACAAGGAAAATTTCAACTAAGATGAGAATAGACAGTCAGCTGACACCAACAATGAAATGGCACAGATGTTGGAATTTTCTGACAAAGTATTTAATTTAACTATTACTTTAATAATAGAAAAATTCAAAGTATCAACAAAGAAATAGAGAATATAAAAAAGAACAAAATGGGAATTTTAGAACTGACCTTATAATAATAGATATGAAACCTTCACTGGTTGGCCTATATAGTAAAATAAAGATGACGGAAGAAAGAGTGAACTTGAAGATCTATCAGTAGAAATAAATCCATCTGAACAATGAAGATAATTTAAAAAAATAAATAAATAGAGCCTCAGGGACCTGTGAGACAAATGCAAAAGGTCTAAAATTTGTGTCATCAGAGTCCCAAAAGAAAAGGAGAAAGAGAGTGGTGATGAAAAAAGTATTTGAAGAAATAATGGTTGAAAACTTCCAAAGTTTAGCAAAAGATTTAAAACTACAGATTCAATCAAAAAGTCCAGAGAACCCCCAAGCAGGATAAACTCAAATAAATTCACACCAAGACACATCGTAATCAAAACCACAACAGAATTTTATGTCAATATAGACAATCTGATGATAAAATTAATATGCAACGACAAAGCCCCTAGAACAAATAGCTAAAACAATTTTGAGAAAGCAGAATAAACTTGGGGGAACACTTTAAGTGTCCCCAAATAGAACACTACAAAAGTGGACAATCAAGCTTTTACAAAGATGTGAAAGCAATTCAATGGCGAATGAATGTTCTTTATAGCAATTGATGTTCAAACAATTAATTAGACATCCATATCCAAAGAAATAAATATTGACTTATAACTCGCAGTTTATACACAAATTAACTCAAAGTGACCATAGATCTAAATGTAAAACATAAACCTGTAAAACCTTTAGAAGGCAACACAGGAGAAACCTTTGTGAACTGGGGTTGGGCAAGGAGTTTTTAAACATAACACCAAAAGTACAATCCATAAAACAAAAAATAATTGTAAATTCAATTTCATTTCAAAAATGATAAGTGAAATACCCTGTTAAGAGGATGAAAATAAAGACTGGGGAAAATATTTGCAAATAACATATCCAATAAAGAATTTGCATTTAGAATATATAAAGAATTCTCAAGTCTCTTCATAATTCTGCTCTGAACATCTGTGTAAAGATTTTTGCGTGGATATAAGTTTTATTTCTCTAGTGTAAATATCCCAGAGTAGAATTCCTGGGTCATATGGTAAGTGTTTGTTTAACTTTATAAAAAAATTGCTTGTTCATAAAACTGGAAAATCCAAATAGCCTATGAGTGAACAAAAAAGCAAATGCAGTACATCTATACAATGGAATACTGCTCAGGAATCAAAATCAACTAATTATTGATACATGAGACAGCTTAGATGAATCTAAGAGACATCATACTGAGTGAAAAAAGCCCAAATCAAAAGGTTACATATTGTATGATTCCCTTTGTCATTTTGCAAAAGACAAAATGATAATGATAGAGAATAGATCATAGTTTTCCAAGTGTTAGGGATTGGGTTAGGGTGAGACTGTAAAGAGAGAGATTTTGGTGGTGGTGTCATTATTCTGAATATTGATTGTGGTGATGGTTACAGAATCTATAGACATGTTAAAATTCTAGAGCTCTACATCAAAAAATAGATATTTAGTTTAAAACAATAAAAAAAGAAGACATTACTGAGTTAGATTCAAAGGGAGAGGTTTTGTTTCCTTCCTGCCTCACTGTATTCAACAAGATGACTAATGTAGAAGCATGTGACTGTAGAGGTTTGATCAGGTGGAGGGTGGGGTGGATAGAGATCTTTGTGTGACTCGTATAATATTATAAGATTATATAATATATATGATTATATAATGTGTAAGATTATATAATATAATCTTATAATATTGAAATATTGGAGACAAGATTAACAATTATATTTAAAATGTCCATTTCATAATTGCTTTTCAAAAATCATTTCATCAAAAGCATTATTTTTGGTGGTTATTTGTTTTTGGTTTATTTAGGTGAAAAGTTTTAGGCAAATAAAAATCCAAAATTTGGTTTTATCATTTTCTTACTATGTCATAAATAAGAATGTAGTCAATAAATATAATACAGATGCCTGTCATTGTACTACGTGCTTTGGAGGAAGCAGGCTTTGATTAGGGGGCTGAGGAAGCAATAAGAAATTCAAGGAAAATTAAAATATGGATGACTGTTTTAAGTACCTTATTATATATTTAACAAGAAAAAGAATACTTAAGCTCATGAAACAATTACTGATTTCAATAGCTCTCATTTCTAATGTGTTCTCCATCTAATTTTATACCATCAAATTCTACCTATCTTCTATAGATTAATGCTGCTATTACTTTAATTCAAGTCCTTACTGCTTGAGCTGTTCTGATAATCTCATGGACACCTTGTCTCAAGTATTTTTACCTCACAATACTGTAAGAATTACTTTTCTATATTTCTCTTATATATATCTTTTCTATATTTCTCTGATATATATATTATATAAAACATATTTAATATATACATTAAAATTTAAAAAAAATCAATGTTCAAAATCTTTGGGGAGAAAAGTAAAATTATATATATCTTCCAAGACGTTAAAGATTATCTGAATAAATCAAAAGGCATCCATATTAACATATCCACACTGAAATCACATTTAGAAAAGAGAGCTTTCTTGTCTTTCTTTCTAAGGAAATAAAAAGGGAAGGAAGGAAGGAAGAGAGGGAGAAAAGGAAGGACAGAGAAAAATTAGTTGCAAGTACAAAATAGGTATCATACATCATTTTAGAACAGCGCTGTCCAATAAAAGTATAATACAAGACAGGCAATTTTAAATTTTCTTGTACCTACACTAAAAAAGTGAAAATAAACATGAAGAAATTAATTTTAATAATATATAATACATATATCTTCCATGTTATTATTTTATATTAAATGTATAATAAATATCTATTTCAATAATGAATTTTAGCTATTCCAATATATCCAAAATATTTTTTCAACATGTAATATTTAAAAATTATATGAGATATTTTACATTATTTTCTTAGTACAGTTTTTTGTACTAAGTATTTGAAATCGTTATACATTTCAAGTTTTATGCTAAATTTTCATCAAGAATACATGATCTGTATTTAGATTTCATAAAATTAAAAGTTAAAAAAGTAGATTTACATTGTCAAGTTGTTCCAAACATACCTAAACGTTTTCTAGTAAATGAATCGAGTAGCAATTTTAAATTTAAATTTAAATAAATAAAATTAAAAATTCAGTTCTTAGGTCACACTAGCCACGTTTGAGATATTCTTTAGTCACAAGTGGCCAGTGGCTTTCATTTTGGACAACACAGTTCTAGTATATAAATTTAAATTGTCTAAATAAATATAGATATTTTCAGTAGGTTATTTCCCTTTTAGAAATGTCTTGGCATCTTATAAATTTTACAATGAAAACCTTTTTGTACCACTGATGTTTTCTCCTTGTAATATTAATTTGTGCCCTAAATTTTTAGAAAAACAGGAAAAATCACCAATGCTTATAATTTTATTTTTGTGACAAAACTGACAAAACTCTCTGTCTGCTATGCTGGTATTTGACAGAGTAGCAGCCAATCTGGTGTATTAACTGTGTTTGCCCTGAGTCTCTACCTCATGCATAGCATTCTCCCTTTTGACACATTTGCTCTATTGGGATACAACATGAAATGATATAGTTATTTGCAGTTTTTTATGATTTGAATTGATTAAAATTATCTTTTCTTGATATATTAAAATGGTATAATTGCATAATATAAGATTGGTAGACTGATTGTATTTTCCACAAGAAACAGATGTCATGGCAAAATCTTCCTCACGTTTGAGCAGCCCCAGGCATTGTGAAGTTATCATCTGCAAGAAATAGCTTTGGGCCAGCCCCGTGGCTTAGTGGTTAAGTGCACGCACTCCACTGCTGGCGGCCCGGGTTCGGATCCCAGATGCACCGCTTCTCCGGCCATGCTGAGGCCATGTCCCACATTCAGCAACTAGAAGGAAGTGCAGCTATGACATACAACTATCTACTGGGGCTTTGGGGGAAAAAATAAATAAAATTATATTAAAAAAAAAAAAAAGAGCTTCATGGATAGACAGAAAAGTGGGCAATTTTTTAATTTAGATACTCTCCTACTTTGCATTTTTTGTGTCTAATTCCACATTTTTGATATCCCAAGGACCTTCTTAATTCCATGTTCTGTCCCCCAAGACCCCAAGAGAAACTTCTATGATAATTCACATCATTATAATTCTCTGTAATGGAGAGATTAGGAAATAAGTTCTATGGGAAATAACTAATGAATAAGGGATTCCAAGTTTTGACAGATATTATTCACGCATTTTTTATCACACACATAAATGCACACATCTATCACCTTATGAGGACATAATTTATAGTTCTCTATTGACAAATAGATTTGAAGTTAGCCAAATTTGGCCAAATTAAAAGTAGGAAAATTTTTCGTGTGTTTTTCATAGAATTGCAAAGATAAGTTCCATTTTCATTTGTTTATAGATTCTTTTTTTTTTTTTAATTTTTTGTTTATTGCAGTAACATTGGTTTATAACATTGTAAAAATTTCAGATTCTTTATATCATCCTATTCAAAATATGCTATATCTTGGCTGTTTGGTTTGAAGGAAGCAGACTTTTATTTTTGGTCATTGCAACTTAAAGCTGGTGTGACCTGCTTTAAGGTGTGAGGCAAGCACGACTATAGCTATCTGGAGAACACTAGATAAAAAATTATCTGAGAATGGAGTTAAGAAAAAGGTATCAAAATCATAAAACAAGAAACAGTTTATGTGAGAATGTTTGAGCCTCAGAGTAAAACAAAGCCTGAATCTAGCCGATCCTGAATTTTTAAGTTATGTGAATCATATTTCTCCCCACAAAAATAGTTTTACTGGGTTGTCTGGAACCTACCATGAATGAGTAATGAATAATACAACTTGCTTCTTGTCAGTTTCTCCGTATACAAATATCATGACATTTTTATTTAGTGTCTTCTTTCTACAGTGTAAAGCAAATAAATGAATGAATGGAGTCATAACTTTAGAATGTACTGAAGATCCAGGATTGGCAAGGTTTAATTCTCATTATGTATTGTTAGCTTCTCTTGCAAATAACCTTGTAGGGGAAGTCTGGTATATTAGAAATAAAATTCAAAATTGTTTCTTCAGCTAAGATCTGAGGCTTTCCTATGGCTCAAGAATCTGTTTAGAATTCACCACAGATTCACCAGCAGGCCAGTTACCATTATTTTATGTACTATTGCTGCATAAAAAGAAACTAGTAAAATAAAAGATGATTAGGAAGATTTCATGTCATATTTTATTGACTTTCTTTATATGCCAGTTTATTAATAACGGGAAAATTGGATTCTCTAGAATTTATGTTTTTCATCATTATAGAAACGGGATAGGTATTTCCTTCCCATTCAATTCTGAACCAGAATGACAACTTCTATTTTTTTTGATGACTGTATTTTTTAATGAGAGTAACCATGGCCTTAATATGTTCAACAAATTACTCCTAACTATATATCTCTCTTAGTAATGGCTTACAAGCAACTAGATTAGTATATTTAATACATATTTCTGATTAATATATACATTAATTTAGAAAAAATGGTAGAATTTCATTGTATACGTTTTTTAGTTTCTGGAAAGCAGGAAAGTGAGAAAAATTAGCTAAAATTAATTTTCTGTCTTGTTTAAAAAACTGTATTTTATTCAACCATATATATTTTGTTAAATTTTTCTTTAGTTTACTTAAGAATAGGAGTAATTAGATGATTTGAGGGCCGGCCCTGTGGCTTGGTGGTTAAGTGCGCGTGCTGCAATGCTGGTGGCCCGGGTTCGGATCCCGGGTGCGCATCGAGGCACCACTTCTCCGTCCATCCTGAGGCCGAGTCCCACATACAGCAACTAGAAGGATGTGCAGCTATGACATACAACTATCTACTGGGGCTTTGGGGGGAAAAAATAAAATAAATAAAATCTTTAAAAAAAAAAAAGATGATTTGATATGATAGAATAAGAAATGTATTTTAGCAAAGGATATCAAGAAAATGATACTTACTATATACTCTATTACCAACAAAGACACTGTTTTAGGTATTTTTCTACTTTTTGGTTAATCCATATACCACTGAGTTGTACATTTTCTTTGAGGAACAATTTTTCTGAACAGTGCTATCCAATGTTAAATTCTATTTTATATATATTGACCCCTCCCTACGTAACTGGTGAAGCCACCTACTGGTTAATATTTATTTTATATCAAGGACAAATCAATTGAATGATGTCCTGATACAGAAAAATAATAATTAATTATACACAGTGAAATCATCATAGGGCAGTGATGAGGGGGTGGAGAGATTGCAATTGAAACAGCTAATTTCTGGTTGACTCTGTACTTCCGTTGTGAATCAGCTAAGGTGTTCTGATGATCAGTCACTAATGTACCTCGGCTGATGGAACACATGTTCCCTGGATCATTGCCACCTGCTGTGCCTGGGGAAAGAGACCTTTAGGGTCTCATGTGTGTAGTTAAATCACTTCCATCCAGAACACATTTGCTATAACATTGTCACTCAGCCCCTTCCACCTACTAGGAGCTGGAGAATATTTTGTGAGCAGCACAAATGAGCACTCCACCATTTGGGGTACATTCATAGGTACTGGCAACCCAAAATAAAAAGGTTAAAACAGTGTGAACAAATTGGTTAAGAGATAATTTTCCTAGAAACTTATGTGGGTGTTTTCCTATTAAATATGAATTTTTAATATTTAGTATTTTGCACATTGTATCGTAATATTGTAGCTTAATAGTTTCCTCACAGCACTGTTAAGAGAAATTATGTTGTCCTACTCTGACTTGAAGGACCATAAAGTGCAAAAAAATAAAGAATAATCAAATGCATTAGCACTCTTAGACTCAGGCAAGAGGGGCCTCCGTATTTTATTTAGAAGGATCTGTATATCACAAACAAACAAAGAAATCAACTTGTTAAAAAATGCATGGTGTCTATGCCTTGGGATCTGGCACTCAGTGCTAGTAGGGTGTGATCTGTGTCCTTCAACATTCGCTGTCCTGAGCAGCACCGTCAGGCCCCAGAAGAAAGCTTCTCCACTCGTGCTCTATGTCCTCTGGCAACTGTGGCCTGGTGGCAGCAGGGCTGTGAATTGTGCCAATATGTCTGAGATGACACCGCTTCCAACCACAAGGAAGATTTATTTGAGTGGTGGAAGTTCTGTGGAAAAAGAAAAGACAAAATAGCTTTTCTTTATGTTCTAATTTGTGATCACAGAGGTACTCAAAATTTAGTTCAGTATTTACAACAATTGTAGGTATAGTATGAGGAACATTCTGTAGTATTAAACAATTCAGATCAATCTTAAATTTGTACATATGCATGTGTAGGCATAACGTGTGGAGCCTGATACCCTTTCTTCCTATTATTGTATAGAGCTATATGTTGCTTTAAAGGTAGTGAAAATTGTGATACAAGTGATAGTTATTTGTATGATGAACTTAAATTGTTTGTAGTATTTCCTGACCCTTTTTCAATGTTTGAAGAGAATATGTAAAATACATTGTTTATTTTCACATTTAAATATTATTTCCCTCAGAGAGTAAAGTTTATCCAAATAATTCAGAAAAGTCATCTGATTTGCCATATTTGCAATAAAACACAAGTTATGTAAAATATTGACTCTAAAAATAAAATTTGTAATTTTGACAAAATGAATGTAAGAAAAATAATTTATATGGAATAAGCATATACTAATTTCTGATATATATATGTGAATTTATTTACTTACTTGTCCACACATTACCAGTGTTCTGGAAAAGGGCACATATATATGCTCAAAAATACTTAAATTCATTGCCTTTGAGACTTTGCTCATTTTAGTCACAAAACTAAAACTTTACACATATTTTTCAATTGTGTCAGTGTGAAAATAAATATATATTTTTTTTGCTGAGGAAGATTCCCACTGAGCTCACATCCGTTGCCAATCTTCCTCTTTTTTGCTTGAGGAAGATTATCCCTGAGCTAACATCCGTGCCGGTCTTCCTCTATTTTGTATGTGGGATGCCGCCACAGCATGGCTGATGAGTGGTATAGGTCTGTGCCTGGGATCCGAACCCGCAAACCCGGGCTGCTGAAGTGGAGCACGCTGAACTTAACCCCTACACGGTGAAGCTGGCCCCAGGGTGAAAATACTTTATATAGTAAAAGCTGGAATGATATGATAAATACACAGCCTATCAAGTAGAAATAATGTATGTACAGTGCAGTTTCACCTAGCAGAATCGGGAAGATGGCGAGCACACTAGAAGGCTGAGAGGTGGTGGTGGTGGTGGTGGTGGTGTGTTAGGCTGAGTCGCCGGAGGTTTCGGGGTGGGAGGTACAGGAGACTGGTGTGTAGGAGATAGAGGAAGAGGGGCATCTATTAACATCTCATCATCATCTGAGTCCATCAGGGCAGGCAGGTCACTAACGTCTACACCTTCTAATTCTGCCTGCCTCAATGTATGAAGGTCAAGGTTTGTCCTCTGATGTGGCTGATCTGGAAGGCTGAAATATGACAGTATGCTTGACGACTTAGTCTTTATAATCACTCGCTGCAGAACAAACGCTGAAGGCTATTTTCACTTTTCCTCTGTTTTCGTAAAAGCAAAAATCCTCTTCAGATTTCTTTCCGTTAGCGACAACAGGTGCTGATGTAGGTCTTTCGTAAAAGCGAGGTGGCGTAAAGCGAACTGTCTGATAGCTGGAGAAACCTGTATTTGCCATGTAGATCTCTGGGTTATGTCTTTTCATGCTGTTTATCTTTATCCCCACTTCCTAAAATGTGTTCCCCTTGTCTCCTCTTTCACTTAGTAAATTTATGTCAATTTTTAAAATAAGTTTTTTATATCATGACGATGGAGTTTCAGGAGGGATCAGGGGTTAATGCATCATTCAACCCACCATCTTTCCCAGAGCTCCAGGTCTGTCTGGTCTTTACTCAAAAATTGCTTACAAATATTGAGGTGGAAATTAATGAGAAAGTTGTGATAAAATACACAAATTAACAAAATTGCATTACCCCTGAAATTAACTTTCTGTTTTTATAACAGTATAGACACTATATATATTTTGATTGCATACCCAATGATGGTAAGGTATAAGCTTAAAGTACATATAAAGGAAGCATAAAGTTTCCTGACTTTTGATAGATTTCAACATTCTCAGTCAACATTCCTAAAACACTTAACCTCTGTGATGATTTTAAAACATGTCCAAAAATTTTTTCATACTCCTCCTGTCAAGAGATGGGGCTAAATTGCTCTTCTCTTGGGTGTGGGCTGAGCTCAGGGACTTGTTACTAGTGAAAATAATGAGAGAGAAATGACAGTGTGTGTGTGTCCTTTAGCTTCTCTTTTCAGCTGGCTAAAGAGCACTGTGATTCAGCTCTCGAGATTTTACTTCATTATCCATCATACTTGCCTCCTGCAGTATTTTGGTACGTATAAGGGAAATGAGGCAGAAATGAAGATCATAAACGAACAAATAAAATAAACTCTATTGTCTGTTTCCTCTACTTCGTTTCCCCTTATCCTGTCCAAAATACTCTGGATTTCTTCTTTTATAATTTTATCTTGAGTTCTCTACCATTGTATTATAGTAACCGCATTGATAGTGTCCTCTGGCCTGGCATTTGACATGTAAATGGGAAAATAGAGAATTCATATAATTTTTCTCTCCCAAGAAAGTCTTGTGGGAACTGAAACCAACATATTTTCTTGTGTCTGAGTTAAAGGATTCTGGGACTAGGCATTCTTTCCTGTTCCTATATTAAACAATACTGAGGATAAGAAAAAATAAGACAGATGCTTGCTACAGTTAAATAAGTTCAGTACTGGCTTCTGAAAGATAAGACTACAAAGTGTCTAAATAACTGACATGTCAAGATGAACTGCTTGATCATCCAGTTAGCTTCGAGACAACAGCCTCCCTGGGCTCACAATCCAAAATTATTATTTTTCAAACTCTGCCCAATCCCAACTTAAACCCTAATAATATCCTCTCCTGGTTTTCTCCTTCTGGGAAGGATACTACTAATTCTTTCCTAAAGGTTTATTCTCCCTTATTGTAGTAAACTAAAGGCTTAGTTTAGCTTGGTCAGTAGATTTCCTGCTTGTCTTTTGAGGATCAACACTTGCTGTCAAGATTATTATCCTTTCAGGAATAGGAATTAAAAACAAAATAGTATAGTTTGACATCCAAAGCTAAATGATGATTCAATTCTAGCTTCTATCTGTCCTTCCAATGAAAGTATATATCCTATATTTTTAATAAGTTAGGAAACATGAGGGGGGAAAGAAAGGGTTTTACAGGCAATGAAAATACAACTGAAAATAATCTAAAAAATTATTACATTGGAATCAGCTTAGTTTATCCCTAAATCAAATGATTTAGGTTTCTAAAGGGTTCAGGCATTTTATTTTCCTATTAAATACCTTAAACAAATGTATGTAGTGAGTAACACTGGAAACAACAGTAATAAGTAACCAGCACTTTTTACATGAAGTGGGCATTCTTTAGGTCTTTTTCGTGTATATTTCAGTGCAAAGTAACTTCAGATTCTTTACTGAGAGCATATTCTGACAATTCTGGTAGTGCTAAGTAGAATAGGGGTATGACTGCCTAAGGATGGCAATGAGTCATGTGAATAACAGAAAAAGAGGAAGTTACTTAAAAGCAAACTGTGTGTAGATTACTATTCAATCTTTGTCTACTTACTCAGGATTACTCCCAATTTGTTTTTCATTAATTATAAAAGATTCCATTTCTGTGCTCTCACCTGCTTCTAGAGCTAAATGTTTGGTCATATTTGAATAGTTCTTGGGTCACTCAGTTATCATTTCCACACATGTGGGGGAACTTAGCATCAGAGAATCTACTCTCACAGTTAAATGAGTTTTCAAAGGCCCGCTGGTCAATTTAGGCAAAGTTGGATTCTCCCTTATTTTAGTTTTTATTCTTTATCCTATTTATTTTGTTTGAAGGTCAAGATTAATAGTTCATCCTCATAAAAATATCTCAAACATTTTAAAACAGCCATCATGCTTTATCCTTCTATCCTTGGTTCTGTCTACCATTCCTTGAAAAGAAAATATTTGGTTCTGGCCATTTTTACTTTGTTTTACCTTCTACTAATTATGACAAGCATCACATACTTCAGGCTAAGATATTTTTTTTAACTTTTATTTTGAAATAATTATAGAGTAACAAAAGTTGAAAAGGAAATACAGAGAAGTCCCAACTACCTTTTACCCAGTTTTCCCCAATGTTTACTTCTTACATATTATAGTACAATATGAAAACCAGGAGAGTACGTTAATGCAACATGTGCGTGTGAAGTTCTACATCATCTTATCGCCGTGTGTGGATTTACATAAGCTCCACCACAACCAAGATACAGAGCTATGTCATTACCACAAAGATCTCCCTCATGCTATTTCTTTCCAGTCACAGCCACCCACTCCCCACCGCCATCCCTGATCCCTGACAAACACTATGTGTGCTCCATATGTATAGTTTTGTCACTTATATAATGTTAAATAAGTGGAATCAGACAATGTGTGAGCTTTTGAGATTGGATTCCTATACTCAGCATAATGCCCTTGAGGTCCATCCAAGTGGTTGTGTTCAGCAACAATTTGTTGTATTTTATTGCTGAGAATGTGACCCAGTTTTTTTAACCATTAATCTATTCAGAGAAATTTTGACTGTTGTCAGTTTTTGGCTATTATGAATACAGCTGCTATGGACATTCATGTACATTGTTTTGTGTGAACATAATTTTTCGTTTCCCTGGACAAATGACCAGGTTTGCAACTGTTGGGACATATGGTAACTATACATTTAGTTTTTTAAAAGTTTTGACAATTTACCATAGTGATTCTACCATTTGACACTTCTGTCAGCAATAGATCCAATTTCTCTGCATCCTTGCTGGCATTTGGTGTTGTCACTGTTTTTATTGTAGCTGTTTTAGTATGTGTGTAGTGATGTCTCATCATGGTCTTAATTTGCATTTCCCTAATGGCAAGTGATGTTGAACATCTTTTTGTGAGTCATGTACTCATTCCTACTCAATCCATATGTTGAATCTATTTTTACATTTTCAGTGTTCTATATCATACCTATATTGTTTCTGTGTTTGCTGGGTTGTGTGTCAAACAAATTTTCATCAGTTGTTCTCCTAGCACACCACTAAGGCAATTTCAGTATTCCACTCATTTAATTCCCTCTGACAATACATTACAATATAGCTCATTTCTGCTTGTGTAAAAGGCATGTCCTTTTTCTGATAATTTACTAAAGAATGTGATAGCCATGAATAAATATATATCAAAATTATAACGATCAGATAATTAACCCAGCCCTGCAATTAATCCAGTCTTTTAAAAGCTTATCCAAGCCAGAAGACACAAAGAAGATTTATTAAGGAAACTGGAATTACACAGTCTGCAAGACAGAGACAATTCAGGTTAAAATCTTTAGCAAAACAATTGACTGTGAATTACACACAGATATCATGGCTACGTCTCTGATGCCAGTTCACTATTTCTAGCTTCCAAGGAAGTGGCAACATCAAATTTTCAGTCTTACAAGATGCAAAATACTTTCCATTTGCCATCATATTTTGAAAAAAATCCATATAATTATATATTTATCTAGAAACACATATTTCTATTTAAACAACTGGCAATCAACTCAAATATCAAAGTAGTCTAAAGTCTGATAAGACAGAAAATTTGTGATTAAGTTCTCTGTCCTTACTGTAATTTATGTACCACAAGCTACCTTATAAACTCTTGAACCTCTTTGAAATACAGCTTGGACATTTAAGTCAAAATTTAATGTTGATTAGAATCCAAAGCTTCACAGATAACATTTCCAAGAATAACCCCATCATGTGTGATTCCTGAGTTTGTTTCCATTTTAATAGCAGTGCAATGTTCTTCACTCGATAGCAGTGCAATTCTAACATATGGTGTAGTTTAATAGTCAATTAGAATTTGAATTTTAAAACATAATACCACTTACATTAGCACCCAGAAAAAAAGTAATACTTAGGTACCAATCTAACAAAATATGTACTAGATCTATATGAGGAAAAATATAAAACTCTGATGAAAGAAAGCCAAGAATAAATGAATAAATGGAGAGAGATTCTATGTTCATGGATAGAATGACTCAATATTGTCAAGATGTCAGTTTTTCCTGACTAGACTTATAGATTCAAGAAAATTCAAATCAAAATCCCAGCAAGTTATTTTGTGGATGTTGGCAAACTGATTTTAAAGTTTATATGAGAGGCAAAAGATCCGGAATAGCCAACACAATATTGAAAGAGAAGAACAAAATTGGAGGACTGATGCTACCCAACTTCAAGATCTACTCTAATGCTACAGTAATCAAGACAGTGTGGTCTTGGCAAAAGAATAGACAAATCAATGTAACAGAATAAAGAGCCCAGAAGTAGACCACACAAATAGAGTCAACTGATCTTTGCAAAGGAGCAAAGGCAATATATGGAGAAAAAATAGTCTTTTCAACAAATGGTGCTGGAACACTAGACATCTATATCCCCCAAAAAACAAAGAACAAAAATATAAAAATGAATCTAGACACAGATTTTATACTCTTCACAAAAATTAACTCAAAGTGGATCATAGACCTAACTGAAAAATGCAAACCATAAAAGTCCTGGGAGGGGCTGGCCTGGTGGCTTAGAGGTTAAGTTCGCTCACTCCACATCCATGGCCTGGAGTTCTGATCCCCGGAGATGGACTGACACACCACTTGTCAAGCCATGCTGTGGCAGCGTCCCATATAAAGTAGAGGAAGATGGGCATGGATGTTAGCCCAGGGCCGGTCTTCCTCAGCAAAAAGAGGAGGATTAGCAATGGATGTTAGCTCAGGACTAATCTTCCTCACACGCACACACATACACAAACTCCTGGGAGAAAACGTAGGAGAAAACCTAGATGCCCTTGGGATTGCTGATGACTTTTTAGGTAAAGCACCAAAGATATGACCTATGAAAGAAATAATTGATAAGTTAGATTTCATTAAAATTAAAAATGACTACTTTGGGGTCGGCCCAGTAGCGCAAGCGGTTGGGTGCGCGCGCTCCGCTGCGGCGGCCCGGGGTTCGCTGGTTTGGATCCCGGGCGCGCACCGACTCACTGCTTGTCAAGCCATGCTGTGGCGGCGTCCCATATAGGGTAGAGGAAGATGGGCACGGATGTTGGCTCAGGGCCAGTCTTCCTCAGAAAAGAGAAGAGGATTGGCATCAGATGTTAGCTCAGAGCTGATCTTCCTCACAAAAAAAAAAAAAAAATGACTACTTTGTAAAATACACTGTCAAGAGAATGAGAAGTCACAGACTAAGATAAAATAGTGGTAAAAGACATATCTGATAAAGGATTGTTATCCAAAATATACAAATATCTCCTAAAACTCAAGAATAAGTATACAAACAACCTGATTAAAACAGAAAACCCAATTAAAAATGGACAAAAGATTTGACCAGACACTTTGCCAGAAAAGATATACAGATAGCAAAGAAGCATATGAAAAGATGTTCCACATCATATGTCTTTAGGGAATTGCAAATCAAAACAACAATGAGGTACTACTACATACCTATTAGAATGGGCAAAATCCAAAACACTGACAACTCCAAATGCCAAATACCAACATGGAGCAACAGGAACTCTCATTTATTGTTGATGGAAATGCAAAATGGTATAGCCACTTAGGAAGTGTGTTTGGTGATTTCTTACAAAACTAAACATATTGTTACTGTATGATCTAGTAATAGTGATCCATGGTATTAACTCAAAGGATTTGAAAAATTATGTCCACAGAAATAACTGCACATGCATATTTATAACAGCTTTATTTATACTTGCCAAAACTTGGAAGCAACCAAAATCCCCTTCAGTAGTAGGTGAATGGATAGATAAACTGTGGTACGTCCAGACAGTGGAATGTTATTCAACGGCAAAAAGATATGAGATATCAAGCTATTAAGACATGAAGGAGCCTTAAATGTATATTACTAAGTGAAAAAAGCCAAAAGCCAATCTGAAAGGACCATATATTGTATGATTCCAACTGTATGACATCCTGGATAAGGCAAAAAGTATGCGACAGTAAAAAGATCAGTGGTTGGCAGAGATTAGGGTAAGAAGAAAAATATTTGGAGCACAGAGGATTATTAGGGCGGTGAAACTATTCCATATAAAACTATAATGGTGGATACATTTGTCAATACCCATAGAATGTAGAAGACCAAGAGTAAACCCTAATGTAAACCATGGGCTTTGTGTGATCATGACGTGTGAATGTGGGTTCATTCACTGTAAATGTATGTATCATGCCAAAAGATATTTACCCAGTTCCTGGCTGTGGCCTGATGCAGAGTCACTATGCTGGTTCTTGTGCTTCCCCTTCTAACCCTTACTATCTCAGATACCTGCGATCCCCCATCTTTACTGAGTCTCCTCCAGTGAACAGCTACGATAACCTCTTCTGTGATAACTTTTCAATTCAGAATAGTAAATGATACTGTTCTCCTTACATGTTGTGTATTGCTATCTATACTTCAGGAAGGGTTGAGGGTGGAGAGAACATCTGTTGTCATTCCACAGTTTCATTTCGAGAAGTTTGGCTCTAATTCCTTCTAGTCCAACTATATTGTTTCATTCATTTACTTATTTTTTAAAGCATAGTTATTTTTATTGGAAATCACTATTTTACACCTATAATTCTTTTTCATCTTTTTAAATTATTTTTACATACATTAAAATACACTCTTTTTGATGTACAAATCTACGAGTTTTGGAAAATGTGTAGAGTTGTGTGACCACCACAACAATCAAAATTCAGAGCAGTCCCATCACCTCCAAAAATTTCCATCATGATATCCTCTTGTAATCATATTCTCTCCACAAATGAAATTTCTGAGGAACACTGATATCTTCTCCATTCCCGTAGTTTTTCTTTTAAATGAAATTCTACAATACGTAGCTTTCTGAGTCTGGCTTCTTTTGCTTACATCAATGCATTTGGGATCCTTCCACGTTGTTGCTTGTATCAATCTTTGTTCTTCTTATTGCTGAGTAGTATTTTAGTGTACAGATGTGCCATAGTTTACTTGTCCACTCTATACTGGAGGGACATTTTTGTTGTTTCCTTTGTTATGTTTATAAATTAGGCTTCTATGAGCATTTGTGTATAGGTTTTTGTGTTAACCTAAAATTCCACTTCATTTTGTAAATACCTATGACTGTTCATATGGTAAATGTATTCAAATTTCCAAACTCTCCCAGTGACTATACCATTTTGCATTCCCACTGCAAAGCAGTGTCAAGTTTTTCACTTTGTGAATTCTAATAGGTATGTATATATATATATATGTCACTATTTGCATATTCTTAAAAATTAGTGCTGATTTGTCATCCATATATCTTTTTGGTTGAAGTGTCTGTTCAAGTCTTTTTTCCCAATATTTAAATTGAGTGGTTTATTTTCTTAAACTTCATTTTTAAGATTTTTAAAATATATTTTAGACACATTGTTTATTGGGTGTGTCAACTGCAAAAATGTTCCCTCAGTTTGTGACTTTAATCCTTTAAATAGTGTTTTTTTACCAAGCAATAGTATTTAATTTTGTTGAAGTCCGATGTATCAATTTTCTGTTACATTTCATACCTTTATTGTTGTATCAAAGAACACT
Source organism: Ceratotherium simum simum (assembly GCF_057802395.1). NCBI lineage: Eukaryota > Metazoa > Chordata > Mammalia > Perissodactyla > Rhinocerotidae > Ceratotherium > Ceratotherium simum. The sequence continues at coordinate 4,196,912 of NC_141910.1, read as the reverse complement.
CAGTCTAACTGAAGGTCACAAAGATTTTTCCTGTTTTCTTTTGAAAAATGAATGGCTTTCCTTTTTAAATTTAGTATTTCAAATAATTTAAATATTTAAAATGAATTTAAATTTGTGGTCCATTTTTAATTATTTTTTGTAACAAGTAGGGGTTGAGGTGATTTTTTTTTTTTTAGTTTTGTATATGGGCAACCAAGGTTCTAGGATCACTTATTGAAAAGTTTATTATTTCTCCATTTAATTGCTTTTGTAAAATTGCCCCCAAAAATCTATTAACCATATTTCTATGGGTCTCTTTCTGAGCTACCTATTTTGTAGCATTGATCAATATGTCTGTCTTTTCACCAGTGCTATTCTGTCTTGACTACTTTGTATTAAATATTAAAATCTAGTAATGTTAGTGCTTTAGAATTGTTCCTCTTCTAAATTGTTTTGCTAATTTAGGTCCTTTTGCCTTTGCTTATAAATGTTAGAATCAGCTTGTCAAGAACTACACAAAATCCTGTTGGGATTTTGTTTGGGATAACATTGAATCTATAGATTATTTTGAGGGAAAATTGACATCTTAAGAATATCAAGTCTTGAGCCAGCTCTGATGGCCTAGTGGTTAGAGTTTGGCACGCTCTGCTTTGGTGGCCCAGGTTCGGTTCCCAGGCGCAGAACCACACCCCTCGTCTGTCAGTAGCCATGCTGTGGCAGCGACTTACATAGAAGAACTAGAAGGACCTACAACTAGAATATACAACTATGTACTGGGACTTTGGGGAAAAAAAAAAAAGGGGAAGATTGGCAACAAATATTAGTTCAGGGTGAATCTTTCCCAGCAAACAAAAAAAAAAGAATATCAAGTCTTCTAATCCATGAGTATGGTATATCTCTTCATTCACAGTCATGTGCCCCATAACAATGTTTCAGTCAGTGGTGGACCACATATATGACAGTGGTCCCATAAGATTAGTACCATGTAGCCTAGGTGTATAGTAGGCTATCCCATCTAGGTTTGTGTAAGTACACTCAGTGATGTTCTCACAATGACAAAATCGCCTAACACATTTCTTAGAACATATCCTCATCATTAAGTGACATACGATTGTATTTAGGTCGTCTTTGATCATTTTCAGTGTCCATCATACAGCTTCTATACATATCTTGTTAGATGTATATCTACATATATCTTTTATTTGTGATTGCTATTTAAATCATATTTTAAATAAAAAAAAACTTTGATTTCCAATTACAATTTGCTAGCATATGGATATACGGTTAAATATTTTTTTGTTGACCTAGATCCTCTGACCTTGCTAAATGTATTAGTTCTGCAAGCATCTGGTAGAATCTATCAGATTTTTCATTGAGTCTATCATGTGGTATATGAATAAAGATAGTTTTATTTCTTCCTTTACAGTTTGTATGCCTTTTCTTTCCCTGCATTATTTTACATGCTAGTAATTCCTGCACGGTGTTGCGTAAGAGTTGTGAGAGCATATACCCATGCTTTTCTCCCGATCTTAAGTGAAAAACATTCAGTCTTTTATTATTAAGAAGGAGGCAAGTTGTAGGATTTTTGTGGATGACCTTTATGAGATTAGGGAATTTCCATTTTACTGCTAGTTTGCTAAGAGTTTTAACCATAAGTGGATGCTGAATTTGGTCAGAGATTTTTCTGCATCTATTAAGATGATTGTGTAGGTTTATCTTCTTTAGCCTGTTAATGCCATGAGTTAACTGACTGATTTTTCAATGATAATGCAGCCTTGCATTCCTGGGATAAACCCCACTTGGTGATGATGTATGTATATTTTTACATATTGCTTGATTTTATTTGTTAATATTTTGTTGAGGATTTTTGTATATGTTCATGAGGGGTATTGTTCTGTAATTTTGTTTTTTGGCAGTGTCTTGGGTTGATTTTGAATGATAATTCTGTTCTTGTAAAATCATTGGGAATTGTGATGTCCTCTTCATTTTTACGTAAAAGATTGTAGTTAATGGGCACTATTTTCCTTTAAATATTAGGTAGAATTTGCCAGTGAAATCGTCTGGGTTTGGAGTTTTCTTCACTGGATGGTTCTGTCTATGAATTTCTATTATGAATTTCTTTAGGAGAAATAGGACTATATGGGTTACATATTTCTTCATTTAAGTTAGCATGTGTCATTTTAGGAATTGGTTCATTTCATATAAGTCATTGAATTTATGAGTATAGAATTAGTCATAATATTTCTTTAATATTAGTTTAATGTGTATAGAATCTTCAGAGATGTCCTTTATTTTATTCTGGGAATTGGTAATTTTTACATTTTCTGTTATTATTATTATTGAATTGTCATTCCAAAGTTTTGTCAATTTTATTAATCTTTTCAATCAATTTTTGATTTGATTTTTCTCTATTCTTTATTGGTTTTTATTGAGTTCTATTTTAATCACTATTATTTTTTCCCTTCTGCTTGCTTTGGGTTTATTTTATTCATTTTTTTCTAGTTTCTTGCTTTTGAAGATTAGATTTTTTATTTGAGACCTTTCATATTTTAAAATATTACTATTTACTATTATAAAATTTATACCAATAGTTTTTAGGTACATGCCACAAATTTAATGTCTTGTACTTTACTTTTCATTCAATTGAAAATGTATCTTAATTTATATTTAGACTTCCTCTTTGACCAATAGGTTATTTGGAAAACTACTTTCTATGATACAAATAAAAACATCTCAGATTTTATTAGTGTGTGCATGGTATCTCCTTCCCTTCCTTTTACTTTTAATCTCTCTGTATCATTTTAGTTAAAATGAGTTTCCTGTAAACTACATATAGTTTTGTCCTGCTGTTCTTTTTAATTTAGTCTTAAAATATTTTTTGGGGGCCAGCCCAGTGGTGTAGTGCTTAAGTTCACACTCTCCACTTCAGAGGCCCAGGGTTCACAGGCGTGGACCTACACGCTGCTCATGAAGCCATGCTGTGGCAGTGTCCCACATACAAAATAGAGGAAGATTGACACAGATGTTAGCTCAGCAACAATCTTCCTTAAGCACAAAGAGGAAGATTGGCAACAGATGCTAGCTCAGGGCCAGTCTTCCTCAGCAAAAAAAAATATATACATATTTATATATATCTTTTTTAATTGGTGTGTTTAGAGAAATTACACTGAATGTAGTTATTAATATGATTGGATTTAAGTCTGCTATTTATTATTTTCCTCTTTGTTTCATTTGATTTTTGTTCCTTTGTTTTCAATTTCCTACTTTCATTTGGATCATTTGAGTATATTTTAGTATTCTATTTTAACTTATCGGATTTTTTTGCCATATCTCTTTATATTATCTCTTTAGTGGTTGTTCTAACTTTTCAAATTCTGTTTAAAATAAATATTTTGCCACTTCAAGTAAAATACTGAAGCCATACAATTATATACATTCCTTGACTCATCTCTTTAAATTTTTGTTGTCTTATGTATTACATCTACGTATATGACAAAACAATGTTTAAATGTTTGCATACATATTTTAAAAATAACTTTAGTGGAGAAAATTAGTCTATTCCACTTAGCTAGAAATTTAGTTTCTACTTCTCTGCTGAGGACTTTTATTTTTCCTTTAAGAGCGTTTACTTTTATCCCATAGAGCGTGTTAATAGTAACTGTTTTAACGTCCTTGTCTGATAATTCCGACGTCTGTGTCATCTCTGGGTTGGCAACTATTAATGGTCTCTTCCCTTTTGAATTGGTCAGATTTCTTGGTTGTTGGTATGCCAAGTAATTTTGGATTGTATCCTGGATAGTTTGAATATTATGTTTTGAAACTTTTATTCTGTTAAAGTTCTCTGGAGAATGTTCATTTGTTTTTTTGTTTGTTTATTGTAACAAGCAATCAATCTGGTAAACTTCAAGTGGTAAATTCTGTCTCATCTACTCTTGATGATGGATTACAATGTCAGTTCAGTTTCCAAATCCTTTGCAGTGATTTTTGCATCTATACCTCCTATGTGCCATTTTTGTGTTCCTTCTTGGACTTGGACAGTGGTTTATACTGTAATTCAATTATCAGAGCCTTTAGTAAGCTCTTTTGGGTATGTAATGTTCATGTCAAGCTTAGAGGAATTGTGTTGTTTCACATACAGATTTAGGGGATTGATTTCTTCAGTGATTTCCTCTCTGTTTCCATGGTTCCTTTTCCTGATTCCTCTAGCTAGAGTGATGGGGTTCTGTCAGAGTTTTAGCCACATGCAGAACTGTATACTGGCTGGCTCACAGGCTAATACGGCTAGAGAGAAGAGAGAAAAAACATGCGGATTCTCACACTCTTCACATAACAGGTGTATCTTTTTTTCTATTTACAGAAATAGGTTTTCTCTCAGAGTTTTAGGTGCTCTAAAACTGACACCACCATGACAACAGTGTTTTTGCGTTTTGTGCAACTAGGGCAGAAACATGAGAAAAAAATAGAAAACAGAAAACAAAAATATGATGACTTTCTCCATACTCTTAGGCTCACAGATGTTCCTTTCTCAGTCCTCTGCCCAGAAAAATAGTCTATTGTTGGAGATTTTAATGCCCATGTTTGCTACATAATTCCCTGATTCTACCCACCCATGAATCGAGAATCAAGGCTAGGGGAAAGTAAAAAGAAAAAAAAAATCAATGCATTGGTGACTTTTCAAGTTTTGACTTCTCTCACTCACAAATCACTTGTTACTATTTATTGTTCAGAGTCCTCTGGTGGTTTATTTTTGTAATCTGTCCACAGACTTTAATAGCAATCAGTCAGAAAGAAAACTTGAAGTGGAATTACTCCATCTTGACTGGTACTTGAATTCCCTTTAACTTTAATCTTTACCTATTTTCTCTATTCAAGGAAAATGATACTTTATATATATATATACACTTTACACTTTATATATATATATATATACATATATTTTAAAAAGCACGAGAAAATAGCACATGTGCACACACACACACATACACACATTTTATTCACTTCTGATCCAAAGGGTTGGTGTTAGTGATGGAAAAGTGCAGTACCACCTATGAGGGAAGCAAGGACTTTATATTATTGGATAATGCTATTTCATTTCAAAGAATTTTATGTTTCATATATAATTTAATACTTGAATTCTTGAATCGAAGTTTCAAGAATCTTGACCATCAAAATGAGTAAAGGAATAACATATATTAAAGTTAAAGTGAGCTAAGTTGGTAGAAATATAATGGGGAGAGGATTTTGCAATTATTCTGCCTTCCTCTACTTACTTTTGTTCACGTTACTGGTGTTCTCAGAGATTCACATTTCTTTTAGTTTGTTTTTCCTTTTAGCTTGGCTTATTATAGCATCATTTAATAATAGAACATAGATGGAGATGTATATCTATATTTTCTCCTATTTTTCTCTGACAGATGTATATTATATCTACAATGTTTTACCAATAATACTTTATGTCAGCAAATAGTGGCACCAAATGGGACTTGAAAAATAAAATTATTTTCCCAATATGGATACATATTACTCTGGTGACTGGATTGGTAACTAAATGTATTTCTTACTTAAGAGGTATTTTATAATTTGACAAAATGGAATTCAGAAAAACATTTGTTGTTTGCTGGATCAGTAAGGGGCTGTCTATCCCACATTTGGTCGTCTCAACATCTTTTCTTCTCCTTAAGATTCTCAAGGGAAATCTAAGGGAACACATATTATTTGCCCCTAAATTAATATAAAACTCAGAGGGGTGAAGTTGCATTGCAAGGTAACTTCCTTTTGTATAGTCTAGGCATCTTTACCTGGCCACCTTCCCCGTGAAACTAACCCCAAATCTCATATTTTACCAATATACGTGTGGCAATAGCCAAGCCAAAGAACCCCTATAACTAGTGAACTGAATAATGTGCGAGAAGTAGTTTAAAATTTTAATACCTACTTTGACTCACTGAGCAGTTGAGAGAAGAGTATGGAAAATGTGGCTATGCCCAAATGTACCTTGCTTTGTGAAGCACTAAGCATTTTGTCTACCATAGTCGATTGTTTTGTACAGTGTCCTTGTATTTGACCAGTCCAGATTAATCCACCACCTTGACTGAAGTGGGATGGAAGTGGGGTGTGGAGAAAGGGTTTTATTTCTCAGCCAGGGAAACACACACACACACACACACACACACATGTACACGCATACTTACTGCAGGGAAGAAACACAACTACAACAAGAAAGTGTAGGGACAAGAATGTCCAATTATGAAGCAAGTTAAAATATGATGAAATTTTGAGTAAATCATGAAGTATGAAAATAGAGTATGTATTAGACCTTGATGCTTGGACATTTTCCTTTAGAAGGTACCAGTTTAATAATCCAGGATTGTTTATCTTCTCTACAGAACCAATTGCACCAATTATTTTAAGAATGACTAAAATTTTTTTAGTTATATATTGCTAAAGATATTTGTAAATATTTTACATATTTAAAATAACATGGAAAGCAAAATAATTGCTAAAAATAAACCATAAATGTGCTAATATTTAGGTAAATTTCTCATTTTACATCTAAAAAAGAATGTATATCAATTTTAAGTTGATAGATCAAGAAATAGGTATATAACTGTAATACTTGGTATTATATGAATAACTACAAATAGAAAAAAATGGAAGTATATTTTCCTCTCTTCACTACCCTCAGGTAGTGTGACTAAAGTTTGAAGAAAGGAAAAAGTATTATTTTACTTCATATTATTTTGTATTTATTTAAAATGTCTTGCCATGTTCATGTATTCCTTTTCTTATAATGAACAAAATAAATCTATACATATATCTCCAAATAGAAAGGGATAAAAAGCTGTGTAACAGAAAGATTAAAATGTTTTCCTTTTTGCTGTTTTTCCTGGGTACTTATGAGAAGGCTTAGCAAAACATCTTGTAACAAAAAGCAGTCATTTTTTATCACAGTTTGAAAACTTAAATAAGCTACTTTTTAAAGTTTTATATAAGATTTTAGGGAAATGAGTTGTATGAGACTTGTGTGAGAAAATCTAAGTATGTGACCAGTTAAGATTCAGTAATTCATTTAACATTTATTAAACACCTATTAAAAGCCAATCATTATGCCAGCTAATAGAAACACAATGATCTCTCAATGATATATAAAGTTGGGGAAATAAGATCAATAGAACATGTGTTTGTTTATTGTACATGTTTTTGAATAAATAACACAGTGCTATCTTTTACACACAGTGTGTGTTATAACGCTGTGTGTTATTTATGGCAAGCGATATGCCAACCTCTGTCTTTCTTTCTTCCATCAGCTGAGATTCCCCTCCTTCAAAATCAGGCACAGAAGACAGAAAATTTCAATGCATAAGGTCATTTGACTCATAGCTCATCTTGACTGAGACAATCATTATCTTATTTTTGATATAATGTTTTTGAAATACAAAAAGATTTCAATGTCATACATATTTGCTACTCCCCAATTTATATATGCTTGAGAAACTTGAAACACAAAATAATCCATATGTAGGAGATTTGGTTCTTAATTTACTAGATTAATTTTCTTCTTCAAATGTCTCTAAAATTAGAAAACACACTGAATGTGATCCTCAAAAGCCTCATTTAAAAACAATTTGAATTGCTGTAATTATCATAAATTACTCTAATAAGGTAATTTTCTATCAGTTATGACACCATCACATTTGAGTTTATTGGGGCTTTCTAAATAAAACATAACCTTTCATTCTGAGATAATGCCATGTGCCTCTTCTGCATTTTGACTCAACTGGGTGTTAATTTATTATTCTAAACTGAATGAATAAAACACTCTGTAAATTTTTCCTAATGAAGTTTATAGTTAGCTATCAAAATAATCAGCATATTATTAAAAAAATCCTAGGGGGCTGGCCCAGTGGCATAGTGGTTAAGTTCGCACACTCTGCTTCGGTGGCCTGGGGTTCACAGGTTCGGATCCTGGGCGCAGACCTACACGCTGCTTATTGAGCCATGCTGTGGCGGCGTCCCACATATACAGTAGAGGAAGATGGGCACAGATGTTAGCCCAGGGCCAACCTTCCTCAGCAAAAAAGAGGGAGATTGGCAACACATGTTGGCTGAGGGCTAATCTTCCTCACCAGAAAAAAAAGAAAGAAAGAAAACAAAACAAAACCCTATCACTACATTCTGAATAACCAGATGTTGTAGTTGTGTGATGGTTAGAACTTAGGGCACCTCTGAGTAGAGTCTATTGCTAAGTTAGTTAACTCAGATGGTTACTGAAGCACATGTAAATTTAAATTTGTGAAGATCAGATAATTTTGCTCCATTTTGCAGGTTAACCACTGCATCCATCTTTAAAAGTATCTGCCACTGTTTTAAGCCCTACTGTGAGAGGTGTTGTAGATTAATCTTCATCTTTATTAAACTCAAACTCAAGAATGAAGACCCCCTAAGTGGAGGTCCATAATCTAATTCAAATGATCTCACGTAGAACAAAACACATTCTGAACATAAAAAATCACTTTCCCATGCTATACTGTAAATGGAAAATTAATTCCTTTCAGATGTTAGTAGGGGGCCAGGTAATTTTACTAGATTCAGAGATCTAATTATGTAACCAGATTCAGAGATGTCTCAGTTCCCACATGCATATCTTCCTCAAGCAATAGGCTCTTACGTATAAAACACTTCTGGAAACTTCACTTTTACCTCATTCATACTCCAGATTATGTATTATCAATAAACATGAATTAAAGTCAATAGTTGGCAAATGAAAATGAGACAGAACAAAATAAAGCCATGAGTGCCAGGTAGAAAATGTGAGCTGATATTGGAACAACAAGATCAAAGCAAGACAAAGTATTGGCATTAGCTCGGAAAGATAATGTCAATTTATATTGGCAAAAATTTATAATGCAGTTCCCTATTTCCCTCATTAGCAAGAATGGCCTGTAGATTTTCTTATTACTGTCAATTGCACATTTCACGTGAACCCGATCAGTATCAAATCCCATTTTACCTCCCTGCTGAATGACTTTGTGACTTATCACATTGTCTATCCACAGGTGCTCTTTACTAACTTGAGGTTTCCTGGAGTCATCTAAACCTTGAGTGGAAGAAATTAAGAATTAAATTTGGATACAGCAATAATGTAATCCTCTTTATACTCAAATATTTTAAGTTTGGATCTGAATGAGAACCCAAAAAAGCCCAGGTTCTCAAGCCAGTGCCTGAGTACTCATGAATGATTTGTCCTTACATGAAGATGATAGAAGTATTCCAGTATCATCTGAGAGCATCCAAAATGGCCCTGAATCCCAAAGCAATCATGAACATAATGCTTAAGGGTGTGGGATGATGATTTTTAACTGATTAAATTGAAATTCCAACTTAACCACTAAGTCCTTCTGCTACATAGGCTTCATGATAGTCTCTTGGAGCCTGTTTTCCATCTGTAAAATGACTATTTTAATCATAATATAAATTTTGTATACAGTAAATGATAGAAAGTATGTGACATCACTGACTGTAAAAACAACCATACTAATATTATCACTAGTAGTAGTAGAACTATTAGTAATAAAAAAAATTCAAGATTTTTGCTCTGAAAGGAAGCAATTCAGGGATGAACTTTGCTTAATCTAGTATTGTCAGTTCAATGCCTCTTGCTCTAATTTAACCTGGGATTTGTGTTATTTTAATTACTTCTGCTCTTCCCATAGACAGCCTCCAAATACAGTTTAACCGTCTCTTCTTTGCCCAGTGGCTCCATCTTGACACTGATGCTTTTCTGTTCTAATTTTACTTCTGGGAGGTTTGCCTCTTCTCCAGGCAACTGATAGGATTATCCTAAATCCTGCATTTTGCTGAATTACTAAGTAATTCTCCTTGTCTCTCAATCTAAAAAGTTAAAAGTCATTTTTAGTATTTTCTTTGTTCTCATTCTCTGTATCCAGGCAGTCGACATCTTTCATTTCTAACTCAGTAAGTCCTTTTCCTCTCTCTCTCTCCCCAGTGCCTGAGTTCCTTCTCATGTCACCCTGGATTAATGGATCACTTGTTTACATAGTGTTGTTATGACCATCCTCTCACCTCTCTACTTCATACTCCTCAATTCCAAAATGTTTTTTCTAAAATTCAAACTTAATTACATCCTTTGCTTGAAAAACTTTTCTTTCCTGAGTATACATTTGCTTCAGAATATATTTTTAATTGCCTTTGGTTTTTCAGTTATTGTTATTATTGATGCAACTTCAATTCAAGCCCATTTAAACACATAAAACACTGACGGAAAGGCAAAAGAAAAAGTCCTCCTCACAATTTGCATCACTGATCAAACTCCCTAAGGTAATCACCTTTAAGAGTTTTCCATGGATCTCTCTAAAGATATTCTAATTCTAAACACACACACACACACACACGCACATACACACTTGCATAGGTATGTATACATGTATATGCACATGAGATTACAAAAAGGATTAGATTGTCAAGTCAAACTTGCTAGAATCAGAGATCTTATCCAGTATAAAGCTTTTTTTTCCTTCTCCCCAGAGCCCCAGTACATGGTTGTATATCCTAGTTGTCAGTCCTTCTGTTCTTCTATGTGAGCTGCCGCCATAGCACGGCAACTGACAGATGGGTGGTGGTTCTGTGACCGGGAAACGAACCCAGCCACTGAAGCAGTGATAGCACCAAACTTTAACCACTAGACCATCAGGGCAGGCTCGGTATCATAAAGCTTTTCAAATAATTTCAAGAATACTAGTAATCCTGAGACACAGGAGAAGCATGGAGAAGCTGGGACTGCCAAAGTTGCTCCAAGATTGGGTTTTTATACAATATTTTTTGCAGTCTGGCCCAGATATAATATATGTAGGCACAGCATCTACCCAAAAGGAAACTGTTTTAGTTATGAAGCATCATTTTGTGCTCTGACAGTCATATAACTTGTTACATTTTTTGATGATAATACACAATATATGCTGTTTTCCAATTTGCTTTTTTATTAAAATTACTACCTATAAGGTTTATTTATACCTATCTTATTATTTTAATGGCTTCCCAATATTCTTTTAAAATATACTCTAATTTATGCATCATTTCCTCTACAGATGGATACTTTAGTTATATTTTGATACTACAATGATACTTAAATTTGTAGGATTTTTGATGTATTTTTTCAATACAAATATATCTGAAGAAATATTCATAAGAGGGTTGTAGATGTTAATTTTTATAGGGAGAGTAAAATTCAAGTCCAAAACAGATATTTCAGATTAAACTCTCATTAATTGTGTGAGTACATATTTCAATTTAACAATTGACATCATTTTCATTTATTTTTAATCTTTGTCAATTTTATGAGCAAAAAGTGTTATAGTTTTTATGTGTTTCATTCATCTAACAACCATTTTTAGAGCACTTATAAGTCACTAGGCACCATTTTTGTGGTTGTGGTGCAGTGGTAATCAAAATATTAAAGTCCTCATAAGCTTTAGGAAGGAGAAGGACGATAAACAAATACAATGAAATAGAATGGGAAATAGTGCTAAGTTCTGTATAAAAGCTCCTCCCCCCAAAAATAATAAAGCAGGTTAAATGGATAGGAGGTTGTGGTATGCTACTTTCAAATAGATTGAAGAGAAGCTCTCTGAGCAGGTTAAATTAAGCAAAAGCCTATAAAAGTTTGATTTTGAAATATATTTGAATGACCACTCAGAATTTGCATTTCTTTAATTATGTTTAAGATTTTGTACCTTTCAACATATTTATTTGTTTTTTATTTTCTGTCAAATGCTTGTTTATAGCATTGATTATTCTTCTGTTGAACCTTATATTTTTATAATAAATTTTAATAATTCTTCTTTTATCAGAAGTCAGGATGCCATTTTAAATAGTCTAAAAGGCATATTTTCAAATCCCAGGTTTTGTCCCATCTCTGCCAAATTCTATCACACGTATTATACAAAAATTACATGGAACTTCTAACTCTGTACTTCTGTCATTTTTTTCTCCATGTGGACTACACATATACATCCATTAAGACATAGTCTATTTATCTCCTCAGCTGTGAAGCCATCCTTGACTTACCAAGAAAGATGGCTCCCTTCCCCTCTGATCTCCCAGCATCTTATCCTTATCTCTATTGTATTTATCACAACCTAGTGTAAACCTGTGCTCATTTCTGACATAAACACTCAATTGTGACCTTTTATTCATGTGCTTCTGGAGATTTATCACAGTGTCTAACACCTAGTAGGCTTTCAATGAATGTGTTCTAAGAGACTAGATAAGTAACTGAATAAATGCAGCATTGATCTCTAGAAGACAGATAGACAATAGCTAAAATATTCATTTGTAAGTTGTAAATTCATCACTTTATGTCTTCCACATATAAAAAACACACTCTAATCAGATGTAGGGAGCCACTTTTAGTCTTCTTCAATTTGCACTAGCCTTTTGCCTACTAAATAAAATCATTCACATCTATCTGATTGTGTTGATTTGAGCCATCTATTACTATGTCAGTGTTGTTTTTACTCCATGTTTTAATTCCTTCTTCCAGACCATCCTATTTCTCTAGTGGTCTGGTATTAGCTAGAAGTTTAATTAGCATCATCTCCACTACCTTTGTACATTGTTTCTGAATGCAGTAAGAGGAAAAGAAGTTGGAAGAACTCCCTGAGGTCTTTGTCTAGATAACACCTCGTGATTAGCTCCTATAAGTTTCCTAATTGTTTCACTGTTTGTGTCATTGAGTCGTGTCTAAGGGTGATATCTTTAGTATGCTTTGAACACAAGATTGCAGCATGGGAATAATGAGAGTACACATTGAGGCTGCTGCTTTCAAACACACTTCTAGGCCTCTATCTTCCATTGATATGTGCCCTGGAGTTACAATCTGATTTGAATCTAAACCAAAGTCTTTAAGTTTCGGACATGAAAACATCAGATGGCCTCCAGCCATGCAGGAGTAGGAAAGTTGGGTCTTTAAGTGCTCAGGGAGTGGCCAGGATTCCAGTCACAGAAAGAATGCTTGTCAGGCAAATATTCCTAGAAAGCTAGCTTGGGAATCACCCTACAGTTTGTACATCATTTGTAATGATAGGCAACAGCCTATCACAAACATACTTTTGGTCCACAGAGATTTTCCATAGATGTTTGTTGATTAAACAAATAACTGAACACAGCAAACATGGAGGATACAGCACATCAGGGAATCCAAGAGGGACTGAGGCAGTAAGAGGCCCTGAAGTAGACAAGCTAATAGTCATAGGGCAGTTGGTGAGATGGAGATTGCAAAGTCAGACTAAGTGACTGGGATATTAAAAGGTCCAGACCAAAAAGAAATTAAAATCTAACTAACTGCTGTGACACTTATAATCAACCAACTCCAGTTACAACTCACCAGATGTCTGACCTTTGGATGAGGAAAGAAGTCTCTAACCATCAAAAAACCATCAAAAGGAGAGATTGCAGGATATCCTGGTAGAAATGAACAAATAGTTTGTGTAAAGCAGTCAAATGGAGTGTCAGTAGCAGAATAATAGCTAAGAGGGGTGCACAGTCTCCAACAAACGTTCTTCTGAGTACACTGTTCTGGAAGGAAAAGTGCTTTAAGATGTTCCCTACTGTCAAAAATGGTAAAAAGGGGCCAAAAATATGTTATTAAATATATAAACTTCAAACAAGTAAAAAGACTGCATTGCAATTCATGTACATCAGTAAATATCTCTTTCAATCAGATTGAATGTGAAATATTTGTCGAAGTTTTTCAGAAACTTTTTTCTGACAAGTGACCATTCAGTTATTTCAGGTCACCTCCAAATCTTCCTCTGCTTTTGGAATGAATAATATATACAGGAAAATTTATGCAAATTTATTGGAGTTCTCCATGTGGAGAGGAAAATTCACTAAGGTAATGTCAAGTAAGATGAAGATGGTGGCTGTGGATATAAGTCAGTTGTTTACATAGAAAGTTATTGCTAATGAAGTTAATGGTAATTGCCATGTAATTTATTATTTAATAATGGTTTAGCATAGTACTTAAGGTCAGAAATAAGGAAATAAAATATCTCATAAATTTTTAAGAGAAAGATTTTTATGTTTCTGTCTTAAGGGTAGATCAATTTTTATATATATTGAATGTCAAATCATTAATTTATACACCATTCTGCTTTAAACAATCTTGTTTTTTAAACATCCATGTTGATAAAAAAGGATCAATCTGTAGGTAAGAATTAATTTCCAAATGATTTATTTATTTTAAAGAAGATTCTCCAATGTGATACTACACTCAACTAGGTAGTAGGAGAGACTGATCATTTTCAAGGTCCTTCAATGGAAAAAAATATGGACTCAGATATAAAGCTGCACGGAAGAACAGGATCTGAGGCATTACATACAGGAAAATTTGACAAGGTGAAAAGTTTAACAATGTCGTGCCCTAGGGCAAGGCATTTTGGGTATCATTAGTCTGCAATACGGAAGAATTAGTACAGCCTAAAGCTTATATCCTCTGAGTTTTAAGAGGTCTTTAAATCTCAGTGTTGTCTTAAGTATTAAGATTTTTGGGGATACGTTTTTAAGAGTTGAAAGATCTGGGGGTTTTTTTTCTCTCTTTTTTTCTTTCTCTCTCATTTGATTTATGTTATGGCTTTTACATTAACAAAATAATAATAAACCATTGAAGTGTTTCAGAGACCAGAACGAGGTACAGAGTTGACAATATAGAAAATATGTTCATTATGACTGGCTCCAAATTCTGGCTTTAGGAAAGAGGTGGATAAAGAGAGCATACATTTTTTATTTCTTTAGATTTCTTCCCCAAGTTTAGTAAAGGAACAAAGAAAATTCACGGCAAATTCTCAAAGAATAAAGATGTTACTTTTGGCTACAACTTCCTTTATGCTCAGATCTTCTCAGGAACCTGAATGTGGTGGGTAAAGAAGTGGGTAGAATGGAGGTAGCTGGGAAATCCAAAATTTAAAATATTTATTTAAAAACCTTGGCTCTCAAATCACTTTTAAATGTAATTCATTGTTTTAAATTTTATTTTAAACACAACCTTTCAGTATACCAGAGACATTACAGTGAGTTTGGTTGGCATATCATTGCTCCTTAATATCAAAGGAATCACAAGTTCATATCACCAAATTGCAATTATTTTATCATTATAAAATAAAATGATATTAGGAAAAGGGAGTAGATACGAAATAAAAGCACACTTACAAATATACGGTCATATTTTGTCCTGTGTGAAAACACACTTGCAAATATATATTCATATTTGCTCCTATGTGACTCTAAATATCCATCATATTCTTTTCACATATGAGAGAAACATAGCTTTTGAGAAATCTTGAAAATACTTCAGAAAATAAGTTGTTTGTGTGTGTTTTAATGGCTTTCCTCACATGCAATCAAATGGATGAATTATTATTGGCCTTAAAACCCAGACTACAATTTTGAAAAAAATCCTAAACCTGTAGCTTCAAATGCTTTCTGACACTTTTCCTGTGCTAAAACATCTGATGCTTCTGGAAAATAATGTTTCACAAAGCATAGTTTTACCGGGATTTTACTTGAAGAATCACAAAATCTAAAATAAAGCTATAAAAAAATATGTAGGTTTAACAACAGCTGCTGCATACCACAGACATTTGAAACAGGAATGCATAGAAGATGAGTCAGGCAAGGCTTGACAATTGGAGTCAATATAAAAATAGTTTTAGAGAGCAACAGTTTTTTGTTTTTTTCCTGATTACCAGAGGCAGAGTATTTAAGACACTGCAACAGAGAAATCAGTCCTGTTTGCTTTACTATTTAAATTTTTTTCGATTACATTTTAAAAATAACATTGAAAGCATTGAACAAGCATGTTCAGTAAGACATTTCTTACTTTATCCTAATTTTTTCTCTCTCTTTCTGTCGTAATATTTACTCTGATAGAAATTAATGGACTTAAGGTGTAGAAGAATAAAGATTACTGACAAATTATCAAGGGAATGTGAAAAGTCATATTATAAAATTGACTTTGAACTCTTCAGAAAAAAAGAAACATTCATTGTCTGATGACAAAATTTTTCTAGGTCAGAACTTAGAGTAATAACAAATATAGTTTTGTTGATAAAGTAATAAACATACATTCATTTCTGGGTAGTTAGTGAATTAATAATTTAATATAGGTTAAATAATTGGATATTGGGATGAGGGAGATTTTTCTTGTGCCAGATAAAGAGGTTTCTAAGACCAATATTAAATTCATGTTCTTTCAAGAGAATTTCCTCATATAGAAAAGCTCAGAACTTCTCTTCTGGCACAATATCTAATTATGCTATTATTGATGCTTTGACAGTAAGAAACCTTAATTCTCTTGAAATAATTTTCAAAGAGTTAAAACATGGCTTTAATCAAATATAGAATTAACATATGTCAATAATGTTGTTCAATACATTTATTAATGAGGGAACCAGTAAGATAATAAAGCTAATTTAAGGAAGAATTTGAGGAATAGAGATTTATATAGCAGTCAATCAAAGAAATGCTGAAATGAAGTTGCTAATAGATACAAAACTATTTTATAGGACCAAAAATCTCTAACCTTTGTGATTATCTTTTCTATCAGATAGAAGATTACAGATTAACATGTAACTTTTTATTTTAGGGCTCTAAAGAAATATGAAGAAACAAGATCAAATTCAGGTGTGTTATCCTGAATAATTAAGTGCTGCTAAGTTAAAAGAACATGCAGCTAACCTCATGCTTTGTTTCCAAGTTTTGGATTGCATAAATATCTGGTGGAGTCAAGTGCTCATATAGGGAAAAGAACTCACTTCTGTCCACTTTTAAAGTCATCATTTGGACCGCACCAAGGTGACTGTGTAGACTAGAGAATTGAATGGTACTTCAGAGATAGATGCAGGCTTCTGTAGGCAACTGAATGTGATCAGATGCTTGCAGACTAGGGAAGGAAAGTGAAATTTCTCACTTCCATAAAGATTTTTGGTAGAATCATGGGATTTAAAGGGATTAGCTGGAAATTAAGTATATATTTCCCTAATAGTTCAGGAAATTAATGATTAAAACAGAAGCCAAGGACAGTGGTTATCAAAAGTTTGTGCTTCTGACACACTCAAACTTATACAGAATGCTTGGTTAAACATTGTTTTTTAATGTACACATAATGCATTGTCAAAAAAATCTATAATTAAAATGTTAGTGGTAAACCTGGAAAGTTTCCCTAAGGTGTATTTATTGAAACTTTTTTAAATGCTGAATCGGAAGACTTGGTGATTAATTATATAGAGAGGTAAAAGAGAAATTAGAGATAATTCTGAGGCTGGCTGGATGAGATAGCATTAATGGAAAAGAAGATCTTTGTGTATATTTTAGTAATGATAGATTTTTATTTGTAAAGCATCCGTGACATGAGTTCCTTATCAAAACTTTCCACTGATTATTAAGCAAATGAAAACAGTTTTTAAACACATCACATGCAATTTTATGTCCATCTGTCTATTTCAAAATTATTTAAATAAATCTATCAATTTTAATAAAATTTAGCGAACTCAACTGAACAACGCATGGCTTCATACGTGAATCAGCCTCTCAGACAAACTACAATAGTGATAAAATTGAAAAACGACTATACATTCTGAAAGATGTAACACAGTAAAATGAACAATAATTGAAGTGTAAGAATTTCAGAAACATTTGATGAAAATTGGTAAAACCTAGGGATAACAAAAACACCAACAAATGTACAAAATTTTGTTTGTGAAGTAAATAATTCAAAAATCACAACAAAAAGGCTTCCAGGAAAAGGCCGACTCTTGCATATTACACTTAGTCTTGGTCTAACAATAATAATTTAATGTACATCAGACTGATATGTTTACCCCTAAGTAACTGGAAGGTGACTAACTTTCTTGAAATTTTTGCTCTACCAACCAAGGAAAGGCCAATAAGAAACATAAAAGGGCATTTTACAGATTCTATTCACACTTGCTCCTTACTTTTTCATAAAGTCATCCTGAATAACTTTGAGAAAAATAAAATGACTCAGATATTTTCTTTTAGAAAACTATTTTCATTTTAAGTAAAGCGTTGAGAGCTTTGAGGAAAGCTAGTAATCATACAAAATTCAGTTCAAGTGCCTGGATTGTTCGTGGTCCAAGCGGCAGGAGTGTTTTGTATTCGTGGCATCTAAAAGGAGAATGTTCATGCCGTTAGGAGTCCTGCTGCATAATGCCTTTTCAAAAATATAATTTTGATCTGGACATTTAGATTGGTTTCTACACACAGCTTGCTTGCCTGTAGACAAATGCCTCTTGTTTAAATTTGTTCTAATGTTAAAAAAAAAATGCAACCGCTGTATTTTGTGGCAAATCAGCTTCACAGTACAAAACTGAGCTTCAGCAGCCTTTCTGACATAGAAAACATTATATGTAGTTCCTATTTTATTGGATTTTTTCCCCCAAATATGAAATGCTTGAAATGGTTTGTTTAACACATGCCAAAAGATAGCAGTAAGAAGGAAACATATTAATGGGAGTTTATGAGGAATAGACAGGGATTAGAATAATAGTTATTTGTGAGTTAAAGTTTGACAATTCCTGAACTGAAGTCAAATTCCTTCTGGAGACATATTCTATTGTTCAAAATGATAATCAGTAAAGTTTCAAAGATTATGCTTTATAATGACTTTAAAATTTCAATATGTTGAAGAAATGACTAGTGTATTGTATATCTATGCAATTGTTTATATGACAAGGGTAGCAATGAAATTTGCTATCTTCTATTTGGTTGAACAGCATTCGATAAACCATATTAGTAAATGAATGTATAAAATAAATAAGTCTTATCTTTGTAGATTGACATTGCATGTCAAGACTTTAATGTTAGAAAACTAGATTTTAATTTATTCCTTCAAACTATTCAAAAGTAAAAAATGTGTTTGAAATATCTTACTGTAGGTTTGAGAAGTGCTGGAAAACTTATTTTCTGGTGATACAGAGTAATGGCTGAAGGGATTCTCTTCTGGCTCTCATTGGATGTTGGGCACAGTGGCTCCAACTCTGTTCATTTTTTTCATTTTCTTAACTGAACCATATGCTGATACATTTCTTTCTTCCATATTCTCTCCTTGAACAATTAGAAAGGGATTGTTTTATTATTTTTATTTTTAATCTATTTTTCCAGCTTTATTGAGGTATGACTGACCAAAATTGTATATATTTAAGGTGTACAACTTGATGTTTTGATATACATGTACACTGTGGAGTAATCACCACAATCAAGGTAATTAACATATCCTTCATATCACTTCACATAGTGACCATTTTCTTTTGTTCATTTCTTTATTTTTGCTTGTGTGGTAAGAACTCTTAAAATCTCTCTTAGCAAATTTCGAATATAGAATACAGTATTGTTAACAATGGTCATATTGCTGTACATTAGCTCTCCAGGACTTATTCAACTTGCACAACTGAAACTTTGTACCCCTTTACCAACATATCCCATTTCCTTCACTCTCCAGGTCCTGGGAACCACCATTCTACTCTCTTCTATAAGTTTGGCTATTTTAGAATCCACATATAAGTGAGATCATGTAGTATTTGTCTTTCTTTGTCTGACTTTTTTCTTTTAGCATAATGTCCTCTGGGTTCACTCTTGTTGTCACAAATGCCAGGATTTTCCTTTTTTAATTTTACATTGTATATATATATGTGTGTGTGTGTGTATATATATATATATATATATCACACATGGCTATTATGAATAGTGCTGCAGTGAAGATGGGGGTGCAGGTATCTCTTTGAGATCCTGATTTTATTTCCTTTGGATATATACCAAGAAGTGGGATTGCTGGATCATAAGATAGTTTTATTTTTAATTTTTTGAGAAACCTCCATACTGTTTTCCATAGTGGCTGCACCAATTTACATTCCCACCAACAGTGTAGAAGGGTTCCACTGTCTGCACATCCTCACTGACACTCATTGTTTTTTGTCTTTTTGATAATATCCATTCTAAAAGGCATGAAATGATATCTCATTTTGGTTTTGATTCACATTTCCCTGATGATTCATATACCTGTCAGCTATTTGTATGTTGCATTCCAAGGATAAATCCCACTTGGTCATAGTGTATAATCCTTTGAATGTGGAAGGCACTATTTAGATTATAAGTCATTTATTCTTTTCCTTTTCTCTCCTCAGCTACTTTTGTCTCTTTGAAAATGAAGTGTGGTCAATGTAAGCTTGAGTGAGAAAGAAAAAAAGACAGATCATTGAATTATGCCTTAGAAGATCTTAACTCAGATTCCTAGCCCTATTTTTTCAAAAGGAAACTATCTATTATTACAATGATATGGTGCCTGTCTTCCTGGAAAGGGGGCTCCGATGAGAGGGGCTGTCTGGGATCCCAGGTTGAAAATATGGCAGATGACATGTCTATCTAGTATCTTTGAGTTCCCTATCTTTGGACTATTTCTGTGTATTGGAATAAGTCAATGGGAATATTTAGAAACTGGTCACATAAAATCCATTTTTTTTCAAAATCTCAGGACTTTAATTTCTTCACAAAAGTCAGAAACTTGAAAATATATTAAATTCCATGATACTGGGCTCTGGTTTCTAGAGCTCAAGCTTATGACAGTAGGCAGGAAAAACCTATTAGATATGGACCAAAACTTAATAAGGTGATGTTCCCAGCTAAAAAACAGAAAGAGAAAGGGAAGATAAAAGAATAAATGAAGATGAGGGGAAAATGGTAAGAGCAAAGAATCAGAGGTGTCCTCATCTTAAAATCTAGCAAGTCTATACCAAATGTATCCTTCCTAGAGGCATCATTAATAATGAGAGTAAAGAACTAATATTTAAATAGAGCTTATTATATATCAAATAACTTTCTAAGTGTCTTAGGCATATTAACTCTTTAAATCATCCTCAAGTACCTTATATGGTATGTTTACTAATATTATTACTGTTATAGGATGTAGACCTGAGGCACAGAATGTTTAACTAGCCTACCGGACATTGCATAGCTAGTAACCGACAGAGCAAGGGTTTCAACAGAGGTAGTGTGGCTCCAGCATACACAAGCTCTTAACCTGCATATGCTACCATCTCTGTGTCGTAACGTCTTATAAAGCATTTGTCCTTGAAACTATTTAGTAAAGCAAAGAACTAACAGTGCTGCCTGCCAGGTATGTTACTAACAACGTCTTCATTTATCATCTCTTTTAGGATACCCTAAACTGATACATTTCATATATCATTTTATTTGAGATAAATTAAATTCCATACATTTTACAGATAAGAAATCCAAGGAGCACAGCGTTCAAGTGACTTTCAAAGGACCCTTCTGTACTAAATATTTGAGTCAAGTATTGATCTGAAACCCATGCCACTTA
This sequence comes from Ceratotherium simum simum, assembly GCF_057802395.1. NCBI lineage: Eukaryota > Metazoa > Chordata > Mammalia > Perissodactyla > Rhinocerotidae > Ceratotherium > Ceratotherium simum. The sequence continues at coordinate 4,175,521 of NC_141910.1, read as the reverse complement.
TAAAATGTTAAATGCACAAATTTCAAGCACTGTTGAAGGCTGTCTATGGACATTGAAATTTCATGCTGTTATCAATCAACAAATTTTTAAAAAATTTTAAATAAACTTTGCATTTTAGAATAATTTTAGATTTACAGAAAAATTGAGAAGATAATGTAGCGAGTTCCCATATGCCCCACACCTACTTTCCCCTATTATAAACATCTTGCATTAGCATGGTACATTTGGTACAATTAATGAATCAACATTAATGCATTATTGTTAACTCAAGTCCATAATTTATTCACATTTCCTTAATTTTACCTAATCTTCTTTTTCTGTTCCAAAATCTTGCCCAAGATACCACATGACATTTAGTTGTCAGGTCTCCTTAGGATCCTCTTGGCTGTGACAGTTTCTCAAACTTTCTTGCTTTTGATGACCTTGACAGTTTTAAGGAAAACTGGTCAGTTATTTTGTAGGACGCTCCTCCATTGGAATTTGTCTGATGGTTTTACCATGGTTAAACAGGGGTTATAGGTTATTAGAGGAAGATCACAGAGACAAAGTGCCATTTTAATTACATCATATCACAGGTACATACTATCACTATGATTTATCTTTATGGATAGTGACCTTCATCACCTGTCTGGGGTAGTGTTTGACAGGTTTATCTGCTGTAAAGGCACCGCTTTCTATACTGGACTCTTTGGAATTAAGTCACTATGCACAGCCGCCACTTAAGCAGCGGGGATTTATGCTCCTCCTCCTTGAGGGTGTAGCAGCTACATAAACTGTTTGGAAGTCTTCTGCACAAGATATTTGTCTCTCCTCCCTATTAATTAGCTTTTTCAATCATTTATTTATGTCGGTATGGGCTCATGGATATTTATTTTATTTTGGAATTTATCACGGAAGTTTATTTTATTTATTTATTTATTTTACTTCACTTTGACATTGAAATTTTTCCAGCTGTAAACACTGAGGGTTCTTACAGTTGGCTGCTTTGTCTATTTGACATACCACAATGGATGTAAGGTTTTTGTTTGTTTTTTTACCACTTTCATACTTTCTCGCACTACAAGATGTTTCAGACTCATCTTGTATATTTTCTTCTCTAGACTTAGAATCAGCCATTTCTTTAAGGAGTTCTGGTTCTATTACTGGAGAATAGTGTTAGAAACCAAGACATGAGTTCTAAGATGCTCAGAGCTACTGGTGTGTGGATGCTTCTAGGCCTCCTTAACTGACAGAGCAAGGAAATATATGTGTGTATACTAACTTCTGTATATACCCATATGTATAAATACTTCTATATGTAACCACCTGTATCTATATTAAACTAATTATAAGTTCTTATCGATGTTTCTAACGCTAATCCATTAATACATGGATCCTTCTAACCTCCTTTCTTTGCTTATCTGTAAACTCCCACTCCAATAGTAAGAAATCTAGCTCCCACCATTCGCCATCTCTTTACTTAAATGTTCAATACATGTATAGCATTTGTACATGTATAGCAGCGTCATAATCGTTAACTCATACACTCTGTGAAACAACTTTATCACCTGGATTAAAGTGCTTATGTGCAGTTCCTTTTACCCTTAGTTTTACAGACTCCACTGATTTCCAAAGTTAATTAGGTCAACAACTTTTCCCACTATCTACTTCAGTGAAGTGATTTCAAACATTTATAATACAGTTAGATTCTCTTGTCAGAGTCTGAATTCCGTCCTGGGATTCTCAGTCTGCTAAATGATGTTTGTTTTTTTTTCTTTGAATACACTAAGATTCATTCTTTGTGCTGCCAATTCTATGGGTTTTGATAAACGCATAGTCTCACATATACAACATGACAATATCATACAGAATAGGTTTACTGCCTTAAAAAGTCTCTTGTGTTTCACCTTTTTAATCCTTCTCCCTTCCCCCAAACTCCGGGCAATAAATGAGATGTTTACTGTATCGATAGTTTTGCCTTTTCCAAAATGTCATATAGTTGGAATGATACAGTATGTAGCCTTTCAGCCTGGCTACTTTCACATAGCATATGCATTTTTGGTTCAGATTAACATTTTGGGGGATATTTAACCTGTGTATAAGTCAGGGTTCTACAGAGAAAGAGAACCTCTAATATATTTTTGTAATGAATTGGCTCACATGATTATGGAGGCTGAGAAGTCCTAAGATCTGCAGTGGGCAAGATGGAGATCCAGGAGAGTTGATGGTATAAATTCTAGTCCAAGTCTGAGTCTGAAGGCAGAAGAAGACCAACATTCTAGCTCAAACAGGCAGTCAGGTAGAGAGAGAAAATTCTCCCTTACTCAATCTTTTTTGTTCTATTCAGGCCTTCAGTGGATTAGATGAGGCCCATCCCCATTGGAAAGGGAATCTATTTTACTCAGTATACCCACTCAAATGGTAATCTCATCCAGAAACACCCTCATGAACATACCCAGAATAATGTTAAAACAAATATCTAGGCACCCCATGGCCCAATCAAATTGACACATAAAATTAAGCTTCCTGGACCTCTGATTTGGTGTTGCTCATTAATTTTGAAAAATTCTCAACTCCTGTTATTTCCTATATTTCTTCTGATTCATTCCCTCTTACTACTTCTTATGCTATTCCAATTACATGTATGTTATATCTTTTGAAATTGTTCCGCAGTTCTTGAATGTTCTGTTCTGTTTTTCCATACTTTTTTTTTCTCTTTGTGTTTCATTTCGGGAAGTTTCTGTTGACATATTCAAGTTCACTGATTCATTCTTTGGCCAGTCTACTAATGAGCCCATCAAAGGCATTCTTTATTTCTGTTACAGTGTTTTTGACTTTATCATTTCCTTTTGATCCTCAGAGTTTCCATCTCACTGCTTACATTATCCCTAATTCTCTATTAGAGTACTTAACATATTAATAGTGTTTATGTTAAATTTCCTGTCTGATAATTCCAATGTCCCTGCCATTTTATTGCTCCAGCGGTTGCTGCTCCATTTAAGCGGATCTCCACTGTGATTCTCTATATTCACCTGTCCTCTTCCAATTAGCGGTTGGTGGTTTTCAGTGTGAACTCAGTTCTCTGAAGGGTTCAAGAAAAGTCATTAATTTTCAATTTGTTCTGTGTTTTTCATGTTGTAAAGATGAGATTATCAACTTCTGAGCTCTTTACTTGTCAGAGCTAAAACCAGAAGTCTCCACAAATATTTGTTGGCTTTTTTCCCTCTGTTAAAACAACTAATTCAGGATGTTTACTCAGGGTCCTTACCTAAAGACTTGGTTGACGATACCACAACCCTCTCTGTCTCTACCTTGGATATCCTTTCTAAGACAAGAAAAGCAAAGTCCATAAGAGATTGTGTACCAACAGAATTTCCAAACTTTAATGGTCCTACCCTCTACAAAAAGAGGCAATTCCACCACACTTCTCCTAAGCCACACTACCCATCTGGCATTATTTTATACCACTTGCCTTGCAATAATATCCTATGCACTAAACAATCCAATGACTCACAATTCCTTAGACTCCCTGTGAATTTTAACCATTGCTCTTGTCTGCTCATGGTTGTTCAACACAACGTGACCAACTGTCCTTTTTTTTTTTTACTATCAAAATCCTTCTCTACTATGTTTAGTCTAAATGCCATGTCCTCTCATCTTCTCATCATAATCAATAACTTTTTTCCCCCACACTCCAATAGGACCTGCATTTCCTTTTGCCTCCTAATGCAAATGATTGCATATCCTCTCATCATAATTAGAATCCCTGTGGCTTGGGATCTGTACCTACTATATTGTTTAGAAGAATGTTGGGTACAACAAACATTCAATAAATGCTTGTTGAATAAAGAACAAAGAACTGAATAACACAATATAGGAATACAGAATGAAAAAAAAGTGAATAAACAAATAGTAGATGAACACTGCAGAAATTTAAATGATTCAGAGTTAATTGGAGTGTGGAGAAGGGCCTGGATCAAGCTATTCTTCTTGCCCCTGAGATGTTACCCCTAGAGTGAGATAATTACTCTTCACAGTGCTGATGCCATTTAATGCTCCCTTCTTCCCTAAACATTTAGATAGAGAAAGATTTTGTTTTCAGGCTTGATTTTTCTCTTAGGACACTTTAATCTATTTTACCCTTAAAATAATTTTTTAAAAAATACCATTTTGAACTAATAGGTACTGTATTATTCAGTCTATGCCAGAGTAACATCTTCCATATATAAGTGTCTTATAAGAATCAAGGTCTATTATTCCTCCCTAATATGGACCTGTTCTGTGCTACCTAGAAAGGTTGCTCACACATTATTATCCTCTCTCCAAGACCCTGACTTACAGACCACTCACTAGCTAGAAGATTGTGGTGACTGTGGTGGAGAAAAAAGATATGGAGAAGCACACACCAGCTCTTAAAGATTGTTATCTAAATGCACAAATATTTCTTCTGATCACCCTTAAACTCAGGCAAGAAAAGTCACATAGCTACCTACTTGCAATGGGGTAGGAAATGGAATCAAATATTCTTAAAAATAATACAATCTAACATGAGTAAATAAAAGTTCAGAAAAAAAAAATGCATGCCTTTTATAATAAAAGTAAACCAATGAATGATTTCATCCAGAGGCTGTTTCTACATCAAAGGCAAATAAATATAAATGCCTGCATTAGAACGGCACCACACCTGGCGCTCAAATGGAATTCTGTCAGTTCTTTTTATTAGCAGATGAATACCAACAATGGTAAGTTTTTATTTTGCAAAACAGGTGATGTTTTGGAAAGTTACATTCATGTTATAAAAATGATAGTTTCTGATAAAAAGACCCTGATTGCTATTAGGATAAGAAATGGAATATAGAAAAAGAAAGTTTTGCAATCTTTCATGGTTTACTCGCAGTGCTGAATCAATGTAGATGGTGGCATTTCATTTGCTTTTACATCTGATTAGTCATAACTGTAAAACTGATTTAAAATACAGAACTGTTTATATTTGCCCATAAAACAGCAGAAAGAACACACTTTAGTCAATAGAAATCTTAATTGTTCGACTTTAGTGCTTTTATGTTGTTGATTAAAGAACTTCTTAAATTGGTTACACAAGAAAATAGCTCTTGAAGACAGAGGGACAACATACTTGAGGACCTGTTTGTTAGAACCTGTTTTGCTTATCAAATTGTTACCTTATTGCCTTATCTCCAGATTTTCTTACCTTTATTTCCTTCCCATATATCCTTACATAGCACACAGGAAAAATCTACTACTACATGCCATACTTGTTTTACTAAAATACAATGGTTTTGTACGCTGCCAAACCTCAGAATTTCAGTCCTGACTTCATTGTTTCCTGCCAACTGCATGCTCTCTACTGCCTATCCATAGCCTTCCAATTCAGTTCTCATGAGGTCTCAGAACAATTGCCTCTAAGCCAAATGGCATAGTTGGTGACCACTGTAGAACATTGTTAGATTTTTTTTTTTTTTTTGCCATTTTGCCAAAACCATGTGTCCTGTAAGCTCATCAAGCTTCTTGGAATTTCTGTCACCAATTTTCTCTAGATCAAGAAAAATAGGAATTTCCCAAGTCTTTTTTCAGTTTTCAAAATGCAAAAATATTATGGCCTAAAATACTAGCTCCTTATCATGAAAGAGGTTTTTATCATTTTATTTTTCAAATTAATCTCTGAAAGCAAGCCCTTAGAAAAAACAGCCAGGAGCCAATCCTGCCAATAAGAGAGGAGTGATAAGAAATGTCTTGAGTGTGGCATGCCGCCAAAAAGGTTTGACCAGGTGGTACCTAAAGTTCCTGGGGATGAAAGATAAAAGTTGGTACTATGTGAGTGTCCCTGTTACTGAACACAAACACAGTTTCATTTACCCACCACACAAGAAGGGCCGAAAGGAAAAAATAACTGAAATGCCAGGCTTGTGGAAGGAAAGGGGGGTTTTATTTCAGGTGACATCAGGTAGGAGACAAGAGGAAGCACTCAAATTCATCTCCTCAAAAGATGGGAGGCAAGGGGTTTTAAAGGTTGTGAGGAATGTGGCTGCGTGTAGGGAAGCGGATGGCGAGAGAAGGGGATCTGCAGGTGGTCTGCCTCCCCTGCGATAGATGGTGGATCTGGCACCAGGAAGCGGAGGAGCTGGGGTCTGGGAGTTTCTGTTTCTGGATATTCTCTGGGCATCAGTTTCCCTGTGATAAACTTCAAGGACCCATAATTAGCCAAAACTTGAGTGTGAGCCCAGTGTGAGGCCACCTGGGCTTTAACAATTTGTAACTTCTATTTGCCTCGTGAAGCTCAGGGATAAGAAGGTTAAAGAAACTGGTATTTACATATGAATATAACTAGAGAAGCAGGGAAAGGGGAGGGGGCTCAGGAGCGCCAGGTGTTGGATGACCTCCGACCCTTGGCAACCCCTCTGTAGACAAAACGTTTTGGATCTACTGAATGCAACATTCCTGAGGAATCTCAGAAAACATTAGTTATTTCCTTATCAGAGAGAGAAGGAACAGTTTGGGCAGAGGACTAAATCTTCTGCTAACAAGTCATTCTCGCTCCTGGTTGCTGACTGGCCCCTGAGCAGCTTGCCTGCCTGTAGTTCTAAGCATTTCTCTAGGGCACACTGTGAGAATAAGGCGGGGGCGGGGGCGGGGGCGGGGGGGGCGGGAGGTTTTTAGACATGGAGTCTCTCATGCTCTCTACTTGGTCTCACCCCCTCACTGTTTGGGTGCAAAAACTGTGCTTTGATTATCTTTATATTCTCAATGCCTGTCACAAAATAGGCATTCAATAAATGTTTGCCTAAGTCAGCTATTTTATCTTCGGAAACTCAAATTTTTTATATGTGAGCATACTCCATTCTCATGGACAAAATCCTAATACTCCTTTCATTTTATTGTTATAGGCAGGAATGGAAAAACAAGTGGGGAGAGAATGGAATTAATAGGTAGTGCACTGAAATGGATCAATTCTAACCGGGCAACAAACATTTGGAAAATGTATCTCCAAAGTTGTGTTATGGGGATGTGCGGAATATATAATTAGAGAAATCTCAAAGTCTTTTTTATAGAAGAAAAATATCAAATCTAAACAATATTCCAGACAAATGATAAGGCTTTTTATAAACATGTCTATTAGTGGAAGGTTACAAGTACATAAGACTAGTGGACTAAGTATGCACGCTTTGTAAACTAATACCTTTTTACCCAAATACTTCATAGCGTTAAATGATAATTTTCCAAGTGTTAAAAATATAACATTCCTTGTTTTAAAATGTAGATCTTGTTTTTATTCAGGTGTAGTGAAGTCAACAGATCAAGAGAGGATTGCCATTAAAAATATAGCTTATTACTCACAGTTCCCAAGAGGAGAGGGACACACCATGACACGCAGGACACACAAGAGAACAGTGAGGTAGCCAAAGGCAGAGGGAGCTGGGGGAGCTTTGAGAGAGCCATTATTGTGGGTTTTTGCAGGCAGGCTAAGCAGGTTTAGGACTGGTTAGTTTGAATAATTGCAGTGGTCTCCAAGGCACAGAGGTTGCCCCTAGTTGTCTGCTGCCTGGCCCGGGGTGATTTGGGCAGGGGAATACTGTTCTGAAATGTAAGAGTCCAATAAAGCAGACAGGTGGGTAGGGGGTATGGGCTCTGAATAGGTTAGTTTGCCTATGAAAGGCTTGCTTTCATAATCTTTGGAGAGGCAGTCCCTCCCTGGTCAGCAAGGCCCCAGATTTTAAACATCAATACAGAAAACTAGAAAATGTGGTTAATATACTTCTATAAATTTGAATTGAACACGTATCAAAGATTTTATTCGATGTAGTATTGAAATAGGAAACCAGTAAGATGGGAAAGCTGGTTCCAAGAACATTTTAAGAGCAGGATTTATGTAACTCATCAAAGAAGGCGTAAAAATAAGAAAGGAGAATGAGTACAAAGTTAGATATAAAATTGGCCGATGTTCTAAAAGCAGTAAAACAAAATCTTTGGCATTATTTATTCTAGAAGGAAGAAATCTACAAGTTAATATATAACTTTATATTGAAATGTCAAAGACTAAATAGTAAAGTCACACTCAGTTATATTTCTCTAGACAATTGAAATATTCTTAGATGACTCAATAAAAAGTCAAAACTTGACCTTGAAAGGACACCAAATTTTTGCATTATTTCCAATTTTGAATAAATTTTCCTAACACTCCATTTCTTTTACTGGCATGCTTACTTGAATAATTTTTAGTGTCCAAGAATAGAAATTTTAAAGTCTTTATTGATTCTTTTGCTTTCCTTCAAACTTGAAATCCATTTATCACTAAATTCTCTCTCTCTCATTTATTGTTTTAAAAATGGCTCTCACCCTGTTTCTCAATTATTCTAGACCACACTGTTTCCATTTCAGAGCTTATGTTCAGAACAAAGCTATTTTGCTTGCACCCTCCTCCCATTGTCTCCTTTTTCTAGGCCACCATTTGTATTATTTCCAAACCAAGGTTTTTCCTTGAGATGCTGCATTGATGGAGTATCAGCTGGAAAAAATAATTTAAGATGACTTTCTACTGTCCACCACTTCAAATTCCATCTTTTCCCCTACATCTTTAAATTCCCTGTCACTTAGCCATCCTTACTGAATACAAGCATTTTTTTTTTTAATATCATTTTTCTTTGCCTTTAAGAATGGTGATTACTGATAACTAGAAAATTTTTATCTGCGAAGTAAAACAAGAGAAACAAAAATACAAAACCTTCATTCTCAGTGGAACAATTTTCACATACTTTGAAGCATTTTTAGAATCAGGTGATAAAAAGTACGTTACCACACTTTTTGACACTCCTTCCATTGGGAGTTCGGGTAGGTCAATTCCTCCTTGAGTCTGGGAGGGCTTGTGGCTGCTTCAACAAATAGAATATGTCAGAAGTGAGGCTATATGACTTCTGAGACTGAATCAGAATTCTTACAGGCTCTGCCTTGTTCTCTTGGAATGCTCACTCCCTGGATGCCCTCTCTTGAGACATTCTCTCATGAAATCCAGCCTCATGTGGTGATAAACATAAGCTATATGGAGAATCCATGTGCATGTGCTCAAGCAGAGAATTGCGTGAGCCCAACCTGTGTGTCATCCTAACTCAGGTACCAGACATGTGAATGAAGAAGACTCCCACTGATTCAAACCACTAGCCATTTTAATTTTCCCAGCTGAAGCCTCAGACATTGTGGAACATAGTCCTATCTGAAAACCATGAGCATAAAAAATGGTATTGTTTTTCCACAACAAATTTTGGGTGATTTATTATGTCACAGTAGGTCAGTAGAACAGTGGGCATACTAATTGTGTGGCTGATGCAGAACTATACTCAAAAAAAAAAAGAAAAAAAAGAAAAGAAACAAAGATTTGGGGCTCTGAAGACATTAGAAAGCTAGAAAGAAAGAGCCAGTGATGCTAGTTAATGAAAGGAAAAGAACAAAGAAAATGTATTCTCTATGGGTGAAAGGCATAGCTACAGAGTTTTGGGAGAGGAGCTGAGATAGGCAGGAGACTAGATAGGAGCTGGGAGCAAGGTCACTCCACGAGGTGCAGCGTCCCGATTACCAGGCAGTGGCTCTTTGGACATGGAGCACTCCCCCCAACCCTGACCAAGAGTAGCCCCAAGCCTCCTTATACCCTCATTTGCATTGAGGTTTTGACCCCCCTTGTGGGGGATCCCACCGCCATGACAGTGCCAGAGATGCCTATGTAAGGAAAAAAATCTCCCCTTCCCCATGTGGGGGTGGAGACTATGCCCCAATTGGCCCATGTTCCAGACCCACCCCTGGGACCCCACCTTCCTTAGCCGCTGACCCCCATAACTTCTGGGCGGTTGCTCCCTGGAGCCTGCCAGCCTCTCCTCTTGGGGGTGTACTTTCTCTTTCCTAATAAATCCTCCCCTGTCAAAACTTGCACTGTGTGTCTGCTCTCAATTTCTTTTGCGTCTGTGGACCAAGAACCTGGGACTCCACTGCACCAATCCAACAGGTGCCAGTGACAGAGCCATATTGAAGAAAGTTTTATATAGCTTTGTGTTTTTGGAGTACACAATTTAAAACCAACTTTTAGATTTCTTGCAAAATATTCCAATACCCTTTCATTATTTTTTTGGAAAAGGTGAATTTTGTGAGTAGAAAAATGTTGTCTGATTAAGATAAAGAGGCTTATAAATTGTTTTGGAATAATGGCTGTATTTCCTACTTCCTGTAAAGGGTTAAGATCCTTAAGCAACCCTTACATAGCAAAGAGTTGCAGTCATTGGACCTAAACTCTTTGTTAGTGTTTGATAAACAGACATAGAACTGAAACATCCAGCCATCTTTTTCCAAGAACTGGGAACCACTAACTAATCTTTGACTTGTCCCAAACTTCATATTTCTGTTTTTCTTCCCCCTGTCTCATGGACATCTTAAGTACCTGTGACATCTAAAGCCTCTGCTACCCACGAGAAAGCAGGGCCAGTCGCATTTTCAGGCTGCTAGTAGTCTCTAGCAGTAAATAAAGTGTTTTCCCCCCCATGACTTTCTTGAGGTTTCACTCTAGAATCAATGGTATCTGACTATTAATTCATTTATCTCTCTGTCAATCATAATAGCCCATATTTTTCAAATGCTGCACAATTTTAATTTCCTGAGTGTCCTTTGGTTAACTTAATATAAAAAATATGGGAATTCTTTTTGACTGAATTTGTTACCTACCATCACAGTGGGTAGAAGGAAAATATAATTCAGTGCTTATCAGGGTACCTAAACTGTCCAGAGGTTGATAATTGTATTGATCACAGATAAAACACTCTGAGAAATCTATGAAGGAAGTGGTACTTTAGTCTTGATGTCTATCTCTGGCTCTCATGGATATTACACCCTCTGACACTTGTTTCCACAAGGTCTCCTTTTGTGGCCTTTGTTATTTTAAGAAAACAGCGATTCCCCTCCCGATTTGTTTATAGTCAACTCATGCTCGTTTGCCGCTTTGGCAACTGGTGCATGATAAAAATTTTAAAAGTAGATGGGAAGGAGGGATTTGGTAATTGTTATAGTCTTCATTTAAGTCTTAGGAATTCCCACTGGATAACTTTATCAAGGAAACGAATAGAGAAAAAACCAAAGGCAAAACAGATATTTAACAAGCCCATTTGAGCTTTATCTCCCAAGTAATGATGTTGTTGCTAAAGACAGTCGAGAAACTCTCTTAGGAAGTTTAGTAAATACATATGAGAAAACTTCTATTTTCCCCATAAGGAAATGAGACATTTTGCTTGTAAAATCAAAATTATAATACCTTATAATGGATTATTGCACAGGTGTAATTCCCTATGACAACAAAATTGTAATTATAGGCAAACAGCTGGGTGCATTCTGATTTGGTTCATTGTTTTCATGTAAGAGATGTTTTAAGGAATAAAAGGGAAAACACTGCTTTCTTTTTGCCTTTAGCATCTTGTTGTGGCTTTTTTTTTTTTTACTTTGGTTTTATTTGTTTTCATGATCTGCCCCTCCTATATTCTTTATTTTAAATTTTACAATACTCAAAATATGTATTTCAACGGACATTTTTGCTAAAAGAAAATTAATTGAGCTAGAGAAACTACAAGCTTGATTATATCGACTAGTGAGGGAAAAAAACCCAACATAACTCACCGCCTTGTTTAAAGCCAAATTGTTTTACTTGGCAAACTCAAGAGAAAATATGAGGCTGTATTTTATCAAATTATTTTTGAGGCAAAATGAAAAACTTAGTTTGATTCTCCAACATGGTTTTATGGCTAAATGGAGATTCTGATTTTTATGAGTAACTTGGTTGGTACTTTGGACTGAATTTTGCCTCCCTCCCCAAATTCCCATGTGAATTTGAAGCCCTTATCCTCCATGTTGACTATATTGGAGACAGAGCCTTTTAGGAGGTAATTAGTGTTAAGTGAGGTCATTTTGAGTGGGATCCTATCTGATAGAATTAGTAGCCTTATAAGGAGAGGAAAAGAGAGAGATCTCTCTCTTTCTCTCCACATGCATACACCTATGAGAGGCCTTATGAGGACACAGCCAGAAGGCAGGTGTCTGCAAACCAGGAAGTGAGCTCTCACCAGAACCCAACCATGCCCATGCCAGCACCTAATTCCTGGACTTCTAGCCTCCAGAAATGTGAGAAAATAAATTCCTGTTTTTTAAACCACCTAGTCTATGTCATTTTGTTATGTCAGCCTGAGCTGACTAATACAGTGGGATTAATCCAAGTATATGGGATTATTGGAATACTTGACCTATTTAAATTCCCTGTCGGGTTGATGGATGGATACTGCCTCATTTCTTATCATCTCAGGTCTGATACATACTCTTTTTCTGAGATAAAACTGCCTAAAAAGAAGTTTCACAATAGCCCTTTTCCTACGTTACAAAAAGGTGTCATACCATTCTTCCCTGAAAAATCTTATCAGGGTGTTTTGCCTCAGAATTTAAAAACACACAGGGCTACCAAACAAAAGGAAACCTTTCAACATTTAATAAGGAAACCATAATCAGGAATTATATCCTGGGTTTCCCTACCTTATACATACTCTCTTGTGGGTGAAGCGATGTGTGGATTTTTCAATCTGATACTTAGTAGAATGGGGAGGTGGGAGTGGGAACTGCATTTAGACTCCAGCCAGGGAGGCTCTTCCCGTAGGTAGTCCTCTTGCTTTAGAACAGAGTTTCTCAAATTTGAATGTCAATACAAATCACCTAGGGATCTTGTTAAAATAGAAATTCTGACTTGTTAAATCTGACCTGAAATGCCACATTTTTTCAAGCTCCCAGGGGAAGCAGATATAGCTTGTTTGTGGAGCACAGTTTGAACAGAAAGAATTTAGGGTGCTTTGTTTATCACAAGTAGCTAAACATAAGGCATATTTCCACCTGGGAAACCAGAGGAAGAGCTTTAGTTTAAAGTCATGTGCTCCAAATCACACAGAGTGGAAGTCTAGACAGACCAGCTTCCTCAGTTAACCGCACCCTTTTGTTCTTTGATTTGAGTGATAAAGATTTGGGAAGTGCTTAAAACTGCTTAGAAATCCTGAATCATTAAGGTAAGACTTGGAGAAGGGAGCCTGCTTGCTCTGGATCCCTGAATAGCTAGATAGGTTAATTCCCATCCTAGTTTTAGAAAGATCCAGTCACAATCCAGGAGTTATGGGAGCAAGCCCAGTTTCTACCCTCCCCAAGAACATCTCTGCTCAGGTAGATTGACTGAATGATTTTCTAGGGGAGAGCCAGTATGCTTCAGCCTCTGGGTCAGGTCAGCAAACCCAGGGAGCAGCCTGCGGGATGCTCCATGGGAATGTTGGGGGATGGGGTAGGATGTGGCTCAATTTATAACATTTAAATTTTGAGACAAATGATATATGAGCCTCCATTTGAAGTTTTGTTATAGTCCACACAGATTTTAGGGTCAGACTTACTGGGAGTTTTCGACTATATAATACTCACAAGTACCAGAAAATCAAATCTAAGTTTATTTGACTTATAGCAGTACAGGAGAACAAAATTCAGGAGAGTACATTTATAGGAATTTAGGGCCTAGTCGGGATGATTTTAAGATAGATCCTGAGAGGCAGGAAACTGATTGGGATTTGGTGGAGTTTATGTCAATATAATAATAATTTTGGATTGATGGGTATAGCAAGGTGCAAGTCTTAAAATAAGTCTTGATAAGAAAGCCGTTAGTTTTAATAAGTAAGTTGTGTCAGTTGGCCTACAGGAGTGGATCTCAAGCAGGGAGCGTTTGGTATTTGCATTTGCAGCCACTTCAGAAAGCCCACTCACTTCCATGGCTAAAAGTCCTCCAAGACACCTCTGCTCAGGGGCTTTTTTGGCTACCTGCACACCTGGAAGACCTGCAGCTGGCCTTGACTCCAGGGTAGAGGGGAGGGGATAGGGTCATGGCAGGGTACAGCCATGGGATACAGTCACCAAATGATTTCAGGAACAAGGCTGTGGGTTTGGGAAACATTCATGAGCAACCTAGTTGAATGCACAGCAGCTCTCTGCCTGATAGCTACCCTGGACATCTAGCCTATTTACCAGTTTCACTACAAGGTCCTGCAACATTAGGACACAGATGCTGGGGATGCTCAGACACAAAAGCAGCTTATCTCCTCAGAACAGTGGCCACATAAAGTGTTCAACTACTGTGGAGGAAGCCACAGTTTACTCAGCCCCTACATTTCCATTATCTAATTTGTTATCGTATCAACTAACATTATCACATTTTCATTTTATATATGAGCAGAAACTGAGGCCTTGGAAGGTAAATTGCCCCAAGTTGCACAGTGTAGGAGGGTACAATGACTTAAAGACAGACCTGTGCTAACGTGGAGCTCAGGCTGTTTCTACCACCTCACTGACTTCCTGACACAGAGCAAAGCCCATCTGACTTGGAGTTCTCTGAAAGATTGGAAGATCTCCCCAAAATGTTTAGGCCAGTAATCTAAGAACTGTAGCTTTAGCTTCCCAGGGCACCTGTGTAGTCCACAGTCTGCAGCCTTTTCTTTTTGCCCTAGCTGAGGATGCCTCTAGAGACAGCCCTGGCTGGTGTGGGAAGGAGGATGAGTCAAAAGTCTGGAGAAGCAGCACATAAACAAATAGAAAGAAGCATAAGCACAGGAATGAAATCAGGAAAAGCAAAATAACTACTCTTCATGGCTGGTTGGGCACATGGGGGCTGGGTCTGGATCTGGGTCTGGATCGTAACAACAGACGAGTTACTGTGCAGGAATTTCACACAGAGCTCAGGGCCAAGATGTCCTAGCCAAACCAGCCTAAAGTTATGGCAAGTACAAAGTTTGATCAGTCTGCCAGTTGGCACAACTGAGGAAGGGGGCACAACTGACATCTACTTGGTAGAGGTCATGAATGTTGACAAATATCCAACAATGAACAGTCAGTCCCCACAACAAAAAATAATCTGGCCTGAAGGTCAGTAGTGCTGAGGTTGAAAAACCATGTTCTACGGTCTTGGCCTGATTACTTGTGCTTGCTAAATATAATTCATCGTGGAGACAGGATTTCAGTGTTGTTTAGCACAGAAATAGGAAAATATATTGGTTTCAGTTCTCAGGTTTAGACTAAACTAGAGGATTAGACCATCATAAGTGTCAAATCTTGGTTTTTGTTTGTTTGGAAGATGATTTGTTAAATCATATGACAGAACAGCAGCTGCACAGCAGCATATAAGACTCCGGATATTAAACGTATGAACACTGCCCCCTTGCAAATAATAAGAGAAAGATTATAATCGAAGTGTATAGTTCACACTTAAGCTAAAATCCTGGAGTGCCCAAATTAAACCAAGAGAACTGTTTCCTTTCCCAATTTGAAGCATGTACAGAACCAGATATGAGTGTATTAGCCAAATCATTCAAATTTCATGATATATTTTTTTCCTCTTTATTTCTGTATTCATTATTATAATATAAAAGGTCTCAGAGTGTTTTGTGGCAACATTTTTCTTCTAATCCAGAAAATATTCCTCTTTGAGGGTCCAGCATTATATCTAAAACAAGTCTACTTTGATTCAAACCAAGATTTGCCCGTATTGTCATGAAACTCTCAGGTAAGAAGTTCTAAGGCCTTAGTTGCACGGCCTACTCTTCCTGCTCAGCTAGGAGCTAGAACAAGTAGGACTCCCCCAACTTTGGGGGTCTCTTATGAAATACAAAATGAAGAGATTGGGGGGTAGAAGAAAACAGTCAAAAATTCTACTTCAGTTAAAGATTTTGAATACAAATTGAGACAGTTTTCTTCCTTTTAGAATTAATTTTTCCAATGATTCAGTGAACTCTTTTTCTGAGAGGGGAAAATGATAGGCCAAAATAGACCTTTGAGATAACAGGGACTATAATGAAGGCAGGCGTAAGTTTACTGAGAGAACTGTACCCATATAATTTTCCTGTGATAGTGAATATAGGATTTTGTGCCTCAAATACAATATTAGATGTTAGGTGTCCCCCAATGATCTCTCTCTTTTTTTCAGCTTTATTGAGATATAATTGACATATTGTGTAAATTTAAGGTATGCAATGTAATAATTCAATACATGTATATATTGCAAAATGTTTACCACATTAAGATTAGTTAAAATATCCTTTATCTCACATAATTACTATTTTGTTGTTGTTATGGTGAGAACATTAAAGCTCTACTCTCATAGCAGTTTTAAAGTATACAATACACTGCTAACTATAGTCACCATGCTGTACATTAGATTCCTGGAACTTATTCATCTTATAACTGAACTTTGTATCCTTTGACAAACATCTCCTCATTTCCTCCACCCCTCAGTCCCTGGCAACCTCCATTCTACTCTTTGTTTCTATGAGTTCGATATTTTTAGATTCCATATATAAGTGAGATCATACAATATTTGTCTTTCCCTGTCTGACTTATTTCATTTAGCATAATACCCCAAATGTGCGTCCATGTTGTTGCAAATGGCAGGATTTCTTCCTTTTTTAAGGCTGAATAATAATCCACTGTATGTATACCAGGTTTTCTTTATCCATTCATCCATCGACAGATACTTAGATTGTTTCTATGCCTTGGCTGTTGTAAATAATGCTGCAGTTAACATGGGAGTGCAGATATCTCTTTAAAATAGTGATTTCATCTTCTTTGAATATTAATCCTGAAGTGGGATTGCTGGATCATATGGTAGTTCTATTTTTAATTTTTTGAGGAACCTCCATACTGTTTTCCATAGTGGCTGCAGCAATTTACATTTCTTAAATGTACATTGCATCAGGGTTCCTTTTCTCCACATTCTCCCCAGAATTTGAAATCTCTTGTCTTTTTGATAATGACCATTCTAACAGGTGTGAGTTGATATCTCATTGTGGTTTTGATTTGCATTTCTGTGATAATTAGTGATGTTGAACATGTTTGCAGGTACTTGTTGGCCATATATGTGTCTTCTTTAGAAAAATATCTATTGAAATCCTCTCCTGATTTTTAAATCAGATTTTTTTTTCTACTATTGAGTTGTATGAATTCCTTATATATTTAATCCCTTTCCAGACATACGATTTGCAAATATTTTCTCCCATTCCAAAGGTTGCCTTTTCATTTCATTAACGATTTCCTTTGTTGGTAGAATTCACTAGTTAAGCTCCCAATCTTTGTTGGGAGATTTTTCATTACTGATTCAATATTCTTACTTGTTACTTGTCTGCTCAGATTTTCTATTTCTTTATGATTCAGACTTTTCAGGTTCTATGTTTCCATGAATTTATCCATTTCTTCTAGGTTATACAAATTGTTTTTGTATAGTTGTTCAGAGTAGTATTTTTTGTATTTCTGTGGTATCAGTTCTAATGTCTCTTCTCTTACTTTTACTTTTATTTATTTGAGTCCATTCTTTTTTTTTCTTGCTAAGTCTAGCTAAAAGTTCGTCAATTTTGTTTCTTCTCCCATTAAACATTGGTTGGTATTCTTGGTTTTGTTTTGTTTTGGTGAGGAAGATTGGCTCTGAGCTAACATCTGCTGCTAATCTTCCTCTTTTTGCTTGAGGAAGATTGTCACTGAACTAACATCCTCTCGTGCCAATATTCCTCTATTTTGTATGTGGGATGGCACCACAGCATGGCTTGATGAGCAGTGTGTAGGTCCATGCCCGGATCTGAACCCCCAAACCCCTGGGCCCCTGAAGCAGAGCGAGCGAATTTAATTACTATGCCACCAGGCCACCCCAGCATTTGTTGGTGTTCTTGACATAGCTTCACAGGCCTCTGAGTCTCTGCTTCTTTTTCTTCAATTTGTTTTTCTCTCAACTGGTTAATTTATATTGGTCTCTCTTAAGATTCATTGATTCTTTCTTCTATCATTCCAAATATGCTATCAAACTCATCTAGTAAATATGTGATTCAGTTATTGTATCTTCTAACTCAAAATTTTCCATTTTTATAGTTTCTATTAGTCATGGATTCCTTTATTTGCTGAGTCACTGTCACGTGACATCATATATATATATATGTGTCATATATATGACATATATATATATGTCATATATATATATGTCATATATATATATATATGTGTCACATATATGAAGTATATATATATATATATATATATACTTTGGCAGATTAAACCTATGAGGTTTCTACCTTTTGTTGAAAGATCTGTGTGTAGTTTTAGGCGCACTTTCAAATCTCAGTCTTCAAGCCTTCCTTGACTTTCACTTTCCACTGGGATGTCTTAAGTCTTCCCTTTCGGCAAGGCATGTGTTTTTTTTCTTTCCCCAGAGTTATTTCTCTTTACAGCGTTTACGGGATCTTTATCAAGAAGCTCTTTCTCTGGTGTTTTAATGAATTGGATAGATGTATCTAATTGTTTCATATTACTGTAAATTCATTAGTTTGGAAGATCTTATTGTAATTTGTTCTAAGTCTTATTTAAAATGTTCAGCAAGGAGTTGGCTATGTGTTGTAGAGTGTTTAATTGTGCTCTAATTCAATATAGAAAGGGGGGATTTAATTCCTAAGTCCCAATACCTGTGAATGTGACCTTATTTGGGAGCAGGGCCTTTATGGATATAATCAAGTTAAGATGAGGTCATACTGGATTAGGGTGGGCCTAAAAGCCAATGACTGGTATCTTTATAAGAACAGAGGACATAGAGAAACATATACTCCAAGGGAAGAAGGACATGTAAAGATGGAGAAAGATATGGGGGGGATGCAGCTGCAAGCCAAGGAAGGCCAAAGATTGATGGAAGCCACCAAAGTCTAGGGAGAAGCAAGATAACATTCTACCCCAGAGCCTTCAGAAAGAGCATGGCTCTGCCAACACCTTGATTTAGGACTTCTTGCTTCCAGAACTGTGAGAGAATAAATTTCTGTTTTAAGCTGCACGGTTTGTTGTACTTTGTTATGGCAGTCCTAGGAAACTAATACATGTGTTAATAAGTCTATTTCCCATTCCATTTTTTGCTTGTGCCTTAAACTCACCTTTTCTGGTTCAAGGATATACCAAAAAAAATAAGGAGAAATCTATGGTCAGATCAGATTTGCGATCTACACCAGAATATTGTCTAAAGGTGATAACTAGACTATCTCTGATGTCTCAAAAAGACTTTTCTTTGATTGCAGAACTGAATTAAAATTTTCACTCTTCACAGAAAACATTTGGTAATGGCAAGTCTTTAAAATACCTTGTACAATATTTACAGCTTTTCAATTCTTTAAACATGATTTTTGAGGGAATAATGTAGAGTCTCTTAGGGTATCCTCAGATTCTTTTCAATTTCTCTTTTCCATCCAACTTTTGATATGCCATTAAAAAATAAAAACAAGCACATGAGTTAGAGTATAGTGAATACCTGTAAGAAGCAACAGTCTGGCCTGAAAGATCATGGACATAGGCTGAGAAGAAAATGTGAGTGTCTAGCAGTGGTCAGTCAGCTGTGATCCTGAGTACCTCACGGGTCAGATTAATAACCTAATAGTTGGCCATCTCCAATTAAAGATCCAAAAATTGAAATTCCCAGAGACAGAAGATTTGAAGAGATATCTCCCTGGATCACATTCTCATAGACAAAGAAAAATGCCTATGAAAAATTCTCTTAATGCTTTAGTAGGTGACTCAATAAAAATATATACTATGTTGGTCTGATGAGACCTTTGAACTCATCAGCCCACAAAGCCATCTTGAGAGCTGGACTTATTGGACCTATTACTGTCTTTTTCCCTAGAATCTTCTTCTTTTGGAATTGCAACCAACAATGAGGAGAACAGACACACAAACAGCACTGTTGCTAGTAATGGGCAGGTTTCAATCAAAAGTATGAGTGGTTATATCTAATCAGATAATCAAAAATGATCTAGAAAGGATTTCTCATCTTAAAAACCAAAATGAATGCAACATTTAGAGCTCAGTGAAAAGTAGTTGGAGCTCAGATGCAATGCAAACCTTGTGATCAAAGAGACCCATCAAGAGGGAGCTCCAAGGGCCTCAGAGAAGCACACAGTTGCAATTTGAGAATCTCAGGCTATAGCAGAGAAGGGATCTTGACAGAGTCTTGAGATCATCAGCTACTTATTAGTCAAAAAGACAACCAGAAAACCTGTTAATCAAGCAAAATAAGTTTATTGGATTTAAAGCAGCTAGAGAGAATACCACTTTTACAGAGCATTAACAGTGTGTTAAAATGAAAAATTCATTGAGGTTATTTATAGGATTCTAGGGCCTGGGCTAGGTAATTTTAAAACATTATACTTGTTGGCCTTTTGTATCTTCTTTGGAAAAATATCTGTTCAGGCCCTTTGCCCATTTGTTTAATTGGGTTGTTTTGTTCTTTTGCTATTGTGTTGTATGAGTTATATATTTTGGATATTAACCCCTTATCAGATATATAGTTTTCAAATATTTTTTCCCAATTCATAGGTTGTTTTTGCATTTTGTTGATTGTTTCTTTTGCTGTACAGAAGCTTTTTCATTTGTAGTCCCACTTGTTTGTTTTTGCTTTTATTGCTTGTGCTTTTGGTCTTATATCCAAAAAATCATTGCCAAGGCCAATGTCAAGGAGCTTTTCCCTCATGTTTTCTTTCTTATAGGAGTTCTAAGGTTTCAGGTCTTACTTTTAAGTCTTTAATCCCTTTTGAATTGATTTTGTGTGTGGCATAAGATAAGGGTCCAATTTCATTCTTTTGCATGTGGTTATCCATTTTTCCCTACATCATTTAGTGAAGAGACTATTTTTTCCGCATTGAGCCTTCTTGGTGCCCTTGTTGAAAAGTAGTTGACTGTGTATGCGTCGGTTTATTTCTGGGCTCTCAATTCTGTCCTAGTCTATGTGTCTGTTTTTATGCCTGTACCATACTATTTTGATTACTATAGCTTTGCAATAATTTGAAATCAGAAAATGTGATGCCTCTAATTCTGTTCTTCTTTCTCAAGATTACTTTAGCTATTCAGGGTCTGAATTCCATACAAAGTCCATACAAATTTTAGAATTTTTTTTTCCTATTTCTGTGAAAAATGCCATTAGAATTTTGATAGGAATTCTGTTGAATCTGTATATTGTCCATGTAGTATGGACATTTTAACAATATTAATACATTTATTAATTTTAACAATTGATGAACATGGAATATCTTTCCATTTATTTGCATCTTCTTCAGTTTCTTCCATTAATGTTTTATAGTTTTCAGTGTATAGATGCTTCACCTACTTGGTTAAATCTATTCCTAAGTATTTTATTCTTTTTTAAGGCATTATAAATAGGATTGTTTTCTCAATTTTCTTTTTGGATAGATTGTTGTTAATGTAAAGAAATGCAACTGATTTTGTATGTTGATTTTTTTTATCCTGCAACATTACTAAATTTGTTTATTAGTTCTAATCGATATTTTTGTGGAGTCTTTAGGGTTTTCTACATATAAGATCATGTAATTTGCATACAGGTAATTTTACTTCTTTCTTTCTGATTTGGATGACTTTTTTTTCTTATCAAAACCACAATGAGACATTATTTCACACTGTTAGAATGGCTATTATCAAAAAAATAAAAGCTAACAAGTGTTACTGAGGATGTGGAGAAAGGAGAACTCTTGTACACTGTTGGTGGGAATGTAAATTGGTATATCCCTTATGAAGAACAGTATAGAAGTTCCTGAAAAATTAAAAATAGAACTACCGTATGATCCAGCAACCCCACTTCTGGATATACATACAAAGGAAACCAAATCAGTGTTTCAAAGAGATATTGCACTCCTATGTCCATTGCAGCGTTATTATAGAAATATCCTATGTGTCTGTAGATGGATAAATGGATAAAGAAATTGTGGCACAGTAGTCGCCTCTTATCTGCGGTTTCACTTTTCACAGTTTCAATTACCTGCAGTAAACCATAGTCTGAAAATATTAAATGGAAAATTCTAGAAATAAACAATTCATAAGTTTTACATGGCACACTGTTCTGAGTAATGTTATGATATCTCGTGCTGTCCCACTCCATCCTGCCCAGGATGTGAATCATCCCTTTGTCCAGCATATCCACACTGTATACACTACCCACCCCTTAGTCACTTAGTAGCCCTCTCGGTTATCAGATTGACTGTCAAGGTATTGCAGTGCTCGTGTTCAAGGAACCCTTATTATATTCAATGATGGCCCCAAAGTGCGGGAGTAGTGATACTGGCAATTCAGATATGCCAAAGAGAAGCTGTAAAGTGCTTCCCTAAAGTGAAAAGTTAAAAGTCCTTGACTGAATAAGGAAAGAAAAAAAATTGTATGCTGAGGTTGCTAAGATCTATGGTAACTTGTATTGCAGTATATTGCTATAATTGTTCTATTTTATTATTAGTTGTTGTCGATCTCTTACTGTGCCTAATTTAGAAATTAAACTTTATTTTGGATATGTATGTATAAGAAAAAACGTAGTATATATAGGATTCGGTACTATCCATGGTTTCAAGCATTCACTGGGGGTCTTGGAACATATCACCCACAGATAAGGGGGACTGCTGTATATACGTACAAGGGGATATTGCCTTAAAAAATAAAGAAATTCTGCCATTTGCAACAACATGGATGGGCCCAGAGGACGTTATGCTAAATAAAATAAGACAAACACAGAAAGAAAAAAAAAACTGCACGATCTCAGTATGCAATCTAAAAAAGTTGAATACATAGAAGCAGAGAGTAGAAAGGTGGTTACCAGAGGTGGGGACGTGGGGGAAATGGGAGATGTTGGTCAAGGAGTACAAAGTTGCAATTATGTAGAATGAATAAGTCTAGAGAGCTAATGTACAGCGTGATAGCTATAGTTACAACATTGAATATTGAATATTTTCTCTTTATTGAATATTTTCTAAGAGAGTAAATTTCGGTGCCCTTATCACCAAAAAAGGTAACTATGTGAGGAGATGATATATTAATTAACTTGACATAGTAATCATTTTTCTATGTATACATATATCAACTCATCATGTTGTGCCTTAAATATATACACATTTTATTTATAAAAATAAAATAAAATAAAAAGATAGTCTAGCTAGGTGGAGAACTGACTGGGTATGGGCAGAATTTATGAAATGATAGTTTGGGATAGATGGGCACAAGGTGAGGGTTTTGAAGCAAGGATTTAAGACCAAACTGTCAATCTTGAATTATAAGACATTTTAGTTGGTTCACAGTCTTATATTCCAGGACCAAGTATTCTTGGAAAAAGTAGCTAATTTATTTTCGCCAGGTTATAATATTGTTTAGCACGGAAACAGGAAAGTGTGTTTGACTCAGAATGATTTAGTGAAGGGTCAGAGAGGTGTGCCTGTTTCAACTCTCAGAGTAAAGAAAATTTGTGTTTAATGATTTCTCATTTTGCCAGAAATATATCACTGTTGAAGGAGAGTTCCATGAAAGAAAACTAGAGCAGTAAAAAAATACTGAATTAGAAAACTCAGCATTTATTCCCATTTATTCAAAAGTATAAATGTCTTTTCAGCTATTCTCAATAAGACATATCATTCAGCTATTCTCAATAGGACATGTCATTAGCTAGAAATAAAAGGTTCTTTGAAAATCGTTGCTTATATCTATATCCCGCTGGTTATCTGTTGTCTATCTATCTATCATCTATCATTTATCTATCTATCCATCCATTCACCCTTCTATCTATCATCATCATCTATCTATCATCATCTATCAGTAAGAATGAAGTGATACTGCGCCTTTTAAACATCTAACAAATATATTCTGAAACTACTGCGTTTTTCAAATACGTCATGTACATTCCATATACAAAACTTCATGTGATTCCCTTATATTCAGTTTGTGTTATTCAAAAGGATATTCAATAATCTAACAAATTAAATTATAAAATATTTATGCTAATTTAAGTATATTCTAATCTCATTTTCCTAAAAATGTTTCATAGTTTCTAGCTTATTTCTGTGTAAACATAGTTATGCATTAACTCCAGACCAATTATTTTATAGCATTATATAAATTTATGATATATAGTAAAAAAAAGTGTTGTTTCTCATTATTTATCTTAAATAATTTTAAATAAGTGTGGCTACGAGTATGTGTCATTTATAAGGTAGGAATATGGTAAATGTGGTATTCCTTAGGTAAATATGTTTTTGAGAGGGTGTAGAACTCTGTTGTTTGGATTTGGCAGCAAATAAATAGGAATCTACTATAAAATCAAATATAACTACCATCAATTTCTTTATACATTATGATCAATGTTTTTCCATGGATTTACTAAATTGAAAGTTGATTATATGCATGATCTACAATATTTATTCTTGATTTGGTTTTTTAGTAATCCCGCTTATAAAATGTATTCCATAATAGTAATAATTTTATATCATAAAAGTTTGTATATTTTTTTGAAATGCATATAATCCCAGTATGTAATTAAAAATTAGATCAGAAGTTTTTGTTTTTGTTTTAAACAGAAACTACTTTGCTTTTGCAACTGTTTTAACATTGAGAATAGAATTTGCCAATTCTATGATATGGGAGCTATTTTCCACAAATTGAGTTTTTAAAGCAAAAATATTGGATTGGCAAAGTGTAATGCCCTCTTGTTTTTTACATTATGTGGATAAAAAAATTATTTTTAAGTGAAAAAGTAGCAATATAATAAACACTCATGTGTGAAGTGTTACTAGAGATTTTTGCTATTGTTTCTAGAAAGTGAAAAAGTAAGTAACACAACTGAGTAACATTTTCCATCTGAGATAGAGCTTAGTCCTTTGTTTCAACATAATTTCAAAAAGATTTATCTTTAACAATAAGTTTTAGGAACAGGTCACTTTGTAACTTTTGATAAGTGGATCAGAAGTGTAAAATGTGGAGTGACATAGCTGTATCAAAACTCCCTCCATCCTACTCTACTTTTATTTAATACTTCTTGATACATACCTCTATAGAAATAAAAACAAAAATATAATAGATGCTAATCTATATCATACCTATTGTCCATGGATATATAAATTAATTAAACAAAAACATTCATTTAATTAAAGATGAATTTCTAATAGACTTTAAATTTTTACCATCATTTATAAAAAGTTTTATATTTACATTACTTGAATCAACTCCTTATTTATAATATTTGTATTGATAACTCAATAAGAGGTTTAGTCTTAAAATAATTTTTTTCATTAAAATCTCTCAATCTATAAAAATACACATACGTATGCATATGCTGCTAAGAAAACTGAAAGAATGATTAAAAAGGCTTTTCAAATATAAAACTATAATATGCAAATTTCTGGGAAAAGTAGAATGTGAATACAATTTCAAGATTAAAAAATACATACACCGTTAAAGAGAAAAATAGATAATTCCACAGTTATAACAGGGTGTCTTATTCAGCTTGGGTTTCCATAACAGAATACCACAGACTGGTGTTTTAAAAAACATAAATTTATTTTTCCACAGTTCTAGAGGCTGTAAGTCCAAGATCAGGGTGCCAGCACAGTCAAGTTGTGGTCTGAGCTCTTTTCCTGGCCTGCAGATGACAGCCTTCTTCCTGTGTGCTTACATGGCTTTCTTCCACGCGTGCGTGGGTAGAGTGAGATCTCTCTCTTCCTCTCCCTATAAAGTCACCAATCCTATCAGATTAGAACCTCACTCTAAATGACCTCATATAATGTTAACTACCTCCCCAAAGGCCTTATCTCTAATACAGTCACTTGGAGAGTTAGGGATTCAACATATGAATTTTGGGGGGACACAATTCAGTCCATAGCACAGGAGGTTTTGATACTCCTATATCAACAAGTGAAGGCATGACTATATAGAAATTAATTAAAAGCATAGGAGAGAAAAACTGTATCAGTCATATTTAAATAATTTATAATTTACAGAAGACTCTCTCCAACACTTGGAAAATATATATTCTGTACAAATGTGAATTATATGTTTACAAGATAGGCTATATACTAGGTAAAACAAATCATGTCAACATTTTAAAAATAGAAATCTTATTGATTATTTTTACTATATTAAAAATTCATCACTAAATAACTTTGAAGTTCCTAGTTGCTTTGAAATTTAAAAAATACTTTTATTTTTCTTATTTTTAAAAAAATACTTTTATTTGTTTATTTTTAATTGAAGTATAGTTGACATACAATATTATATTAGTTTCAGGTATACAACACAGTGACTTGACATTATATACATTATGAAATGATCATCATGACATCTAGTAACCATCTGTCACCATGCAAAATTATTATAATATTATTGATTATATTCCCTCTGCTGTTCATTACATCTCCATGGCTTATTTATTTTATAACTAGAAGTTTGTCCTCTTAATCTTCTTCACCTGTTTTGCCCATCCCCCCACCCCTCTCCTCTCTGGTGACCAGCAGTTTGTTCTTAACTTTTTAAATTATTTTATTGAGGTCATATTTTTTAATAACATTGTGTAATTTCAGATGTACATTATTATGTATCAGTTTCTTTATAGACTACATCATGTTCACCACCAGTACTCTAGTTTTTATTCATCACCATACATATGTGCTCTTTTACCCCTTTTGCCCAGCCCCCCACCCTTTTCCCCTCTGGTAACCACTAATCTGTTCTCTTTATCTGTGTGTTTGTTTATCTTCCACATATGAGTGAAATCATACAGTGTTTGTTTTTCTCTGTCTGGCTTATTTCACTAAACATAACACCCTCAAGGTCCTTCCATGTTGCTGCAAATGGGACGCTTTTGTCTTTTTTATGGCTGAGTAGTATTCCATTGTATATATATACCACATCTTCTTTATCCATTCGTCAGTTGGTGGGCACTTGGCTTGCTTCCACATCTCGGCTATTGTGAATAATGCTTCAACAAACATAGTGGTGCATAAGTCTCTTTGAATTGTTAATTTCATGTTCTTTGGATAAATGCCCAGTAGTGGGTTAGCTGGATTGTATGGTATTTCTATTTTTAATTTTTTGAGAAATCTCCATGCTGTTTTCCGTAGTGGCTGCACCAGTCTGCATTCCCACCAGCAGTGTATGAGGGTTCCCTTTTCTCCACATCCTCTCCAACATTTATTATTTCTCATCTTGTTAATTATAGCCATTCTGTCGGATGTGAGGTGATATCTCATAGTTTTGATTTGCATTTTCCTAATAAGTAGTGATATTGAACATATTTTCAAGTGCTTGTTTACCATCTGTATATCTTCTTTGGAAAAATGCCTGCTCATATCCTCTGCCCATTTTTTGATTGGGTTGTTTGTCTTTTTGTTGTTGAGTTATATGAGTTCTTTATATGTTTTGGAAATTAACTCCTTGTTGGATATATGATTTGCAAATATTTTCTCCCAGCTGGTGGGTTGTCTTTGTTTTGTTCATGGTTTCCCTTGCCTTGCAGAAGCTTTTTAGTCTGAAGTAGTCCCATTTGTTTATTTTTTTCTTTTGTTTCCCTTGCCTGAGTAGACATGGTATTTGAAAAGGTGCTGCTAAGACTGATGTCAAAGAGTGTACTGCCTATACTTTCTTCTAGGAGTTTTATGGTTTCAGGTCTTACATTCAAGTTTCCAATCCATTTTGAGTTAATTGTTGTATATGGTGTAAGATAGCAGTCTACTTTCATTCTTTCGCATGTAGCTGTCCAGTTTTCCCAATGCCATTTATCGAAGAGACTTTCCTTTCTCCATTTTATGTTCTTGGCTCCTTTGTCAAAGATTAGCCATCCATAGATGTGTGGTTTTATTTCTGGGCTTTCAATTCTGTTTCATTGATCTGTGTGTCTGTTTTTGTGCCAGTACCATGCCGTTTTGATTACTATAACTTTGTAGTATATTTTGAAGTCAGAGATTGTGATGCCTCCAGCTTTGTTCTTTTTTCTCAGGAGTGCTTTGGCTGTTTGGGGTCTTTTGTTGTTCAATATAAACTTTAGGATTCTTTGTTCTATTTCTGTGAAGAATGTCATTGGGATTCTGGTTGGGATTGCATTGAATCTGTAGATTGCTTTAGGTAATATGGACATTTTAACTATGTTTATTCTTCCAAACCATGGGCATGGAATATCTTTCCTTTTCTTTATGTCTTCTTCAATTTCTTTCAATAATATCTTATAGTTTTCAGTGTATAGGTTTTTCACTTCCTTGGTTAAATTGTATTCTTAGATATTTTATTCTTTTTGCTTTTGATTATTGATTTATGAGGGCTTAATAGTGCCATTTTATCTCTTGTTTTCAGGTTGCTCTATATATCCATTATTTCTTTTCCCCTTTATTTCTGACTGCCATTTCAGTTTGGTGGTTTTCTGTGATGATTTTCTCAGTTTTCTTTTTATTTATGATTTGTAGCTCTATTCTGATTCCTTGTTTAGTGGTTACCATGAAGTTTGTATAAAAGATCTGATAGACGAGATAGTCTATTTTCTGATAGCCTCTTTTCTCCATTAGCTTAAGCAGGTTCCATCCCTTCCCTCTTCCCCTTCTGAGTTATTGTTGTCACAAGTTCTTTTTTGTTTTGTGAGTTTGTGACTAAATTGAAGTATGTATAGTTATTTTTGCTTTCCTTCCATTTATCTTTTATGTTATATTTAAGTGTTTGCTAACCTGTTCTGATAGTGAGCTGCAATTTTCTGATTTTGTCTATTTGTCTCCTTGCTCAAAGCTTTGTAAACCTTTGCCTTTTTCTTTCAGGTAGGTGGGCTTCCTTCATGATTTCTTTTAAGGGAGATCTAGTGGCTATGAATTCCCTCAGATTTTGTTTATCTGGGAAAGCTTTTATTTCTCCATCTTATCTGAAGGATAGTTTCACTGGATAGAGTCTTCTTGGGTGAAAGGTTTTGTGTTTCAGTATTTTGAATATATCATTCCATTTTCTCCTAGCCTGTAAGGTTCCTGCTGAGAAATCCACTGAAAGCCTGATAGGGATTCCTTTGTAGGTTATTTTCTTCTGCCTTGCTGCCTTTAATATTTTTTCTTTATCATTGACTTTTGCCAGTTTTACTATTATATTACTTGGAGAAAGTCTTTTTGCATTGATGTAATTAGGAGTTCTATTGGCTACATATACTTGTAAGTCCACTTCCTTTCCCAGGTTTGGGAGGTTCTCAGCTATTATTTCTTTGAAGAAGCTCTCTGCTCCTTTCTCTCTCTCTTCTCCTTTTGGAATACTTATAATCCTTATATAACCTTTCTTAATTGAGTAAGATATTTCCTGAAGAATTTCTTCACTTTTATTAAATCTTAGCTCTGTCTCCTCTTCTACCTGAAGCATTTCTATATTCCTGTTCTCTAATTTACTAATTCTGTCCTCCATAACACCAGCTCTATTTTTTATGGTTTCTAGATTATTTTTTATCTCATTAATTGTGTTCTTCATACCAAGAATTTCTTTTTTTTTGTTTGTTTTAAAGGTTTCAATCCCTTTGGTCAAGTATTCCTTCTGGTCATTGATTTTATTCTGAGCTCATCGAACTGTCTTTCTGAGTTTTCTTGTAACTCATTGAGTTTCTTTATGACAACTATTTTGAATTCTCTGCCATTTAGATTGTAGATTTCTGTGATTTCAGGGTTGGTTTCTGGAGACTTGTCATTTTCCTTCTGCTCTGAACTGTTACTGTAGTTCTTCATGTTGTTTGATGAATTGATCCTTTGCTGGTGCATTTGTGGTAGTATTAGGTTGTAGATTCCACCTGCTACTGTTGTGGTGGAGCAGGAGCTGAGTTTTCTGATCTTGCCCCATCTGCTGGAAGTAGTGCACGTAGGGCTACTCTGCATTTGCCTGGGTTGGCCGAAGCCCCTCTGCATGTTGTGCTCATGTGGGCAGGGCCTCTGTTCTGGGTGGGGAGGTTGGGCACCATAGGCAGAGCCTCTGTGCTTGGCAGGGGACTGGCTGAGCTGCTGCATGCTAGGTGGGAAGGGCACCTACTCGGTGGCTGAGCCGCCACTCAAGGATTGTGCCAGTTTCTGTGCTCCCCGGGGAGGTGCGCTTTCTGAGTGGGTGGGGCACCTTCTCACCTGCAGTGTGCTCAGCAGGTGGAGGGCTGAGTCACCACCACTTGGTGTAGAGCTTTCCCACCAATGGGGCTGCTGAGGCCATGGGCACTCCCAAGGGCTGGACTGCAACTCCAAAAGCATTCAGGCAGGGCAGGCTGTCCCCACCTCCTCTTACAGTAGTGCCTGGCTGCTGTGTGAGGATCTGTGACCTGGCTCGCTGCTGCCAGGGAGGGGGAGGGGTGTGCTCGTCTAGTTCCACTGCCTCCTGGGGATACAGTCCTGCCACCTTCCGATATATAGCTGCATGGATCTCTCAGATGTCCTGTTGTGCTGTGCAGGCAATCCTCTGCTGGTTAATGAATGTCCATTTAGTTGTAACTTAAAGGGGAGAGACTATGGGAACAACTCACTCTGCCATGATGCTGATGTTACTTGACCAGTTTGTTCTTTTTGTCTATGAGTTTGTTTCTATTTTGTTTTGTTTTTTTAGATTCCACAAATAAGTGAAATCACACAGTATTTTTGTTTCTCTGTCTGACTTATTTCACTTAACATAATACCATCTAGGTCCATCCATGTTGTTGAAAATGGTAAGATTTCATTTTTTTATGGCTGAGCAATATTCCATTGTATATATATGCTACATCTTCTTTATCCAATTATCCGTTGATGGACACTTAGGTTGCTTCCATATCTTGGGTATTGTAAACAATGCCGCAGTGAACATAGGGGCGCATATATCTTTTAAAATTAGTATTTTTGTTTTCTTCAGATAAATACCCAGAAGTGAAATTGCTGGGTCTTATGGTAATTTAATTTTTAATTTTTTGAGGAACCTCCATACTGTTTTCTGTAGTGGCTGCACCAATTTACATTCCCACCAGCAGTGTACAAGGGTTCCCATTTCTCCACATCCTTTCCGACACTTGCTATTCATTGTGTTTTTGATAATAGCCATTCTGACAGATGTGAGGAAATATCCCATTGTGATAAAATTAAGAAAATCTTGAAAGTACTATGGTAACTGCTAAAGAAAATTAATCTATATTTAAAAATCTTCTCACAAAGAAAACCTTAGGTCAAGAGAGTTTTGGGAAGAGTACTGCTAAACTACCAAGAAACACATATTTCCAATCTTTTGCAAATTGTTGCACCTTTCCTCATTGTTGCAAACCCCTCCTACTCCAGCTGATGTGATTTCCAAGGAATTTAAAGGGTCAAGACTTTTTTCTCCCTTAATTTTTTTCTTTTTCCCATTATGGGAGCCAGACATTAAAGACTAGAACATTCAAAAACAACTGCGTAGAAAGGGAAAATTAGAAAGTGACCGAACAAATGCAGGCTGAGAAAAGACCTGAGAAGACCTGAAATTTACATATCAGGTTAAAGCTTGACACGGAGACAACCTAAAATAATTTTTTAAAAAACAAAAACTAACAAAAAACAGCAGACTCTGAGGAAGGAGAATCTGATTTCCAGAGTTACCACGTTATAAGATTCAAATGCCCAATTTTAAACAAAATCAAAAGGCATTTAAAGAAACAGAAAAGTATGGCACACTCAAAGGAAAAAATAAATTAGTAGAAACTGTCCTTGAGAAAAATCTGATAGTAGACCTACTAGACAAAGACTTTAAAATAACTGTTTCAAAAGTGCTTGAAGGACTAAAGAAAAATTTGGAGAAAGTCAAGAAAATGATGTATAAATAAAATGAAAACATCAGTAAAGAATACCAATAAAACTTGAAATCAAAATGAAACTCTGGAGCTGAAAAGTACAATAGCTAAAATAAAAAATTTACTAAAGGAATTCAAATCTAGATTTAAGCAGGTAGAAGAAAAAATCATCAAACATGAAGATAGGACAATAAAAATATTGAGTTCTGAGAAACAGAAAGAAAAAACATTGACTAAAAATCAACAAAGCCTGAGGACATGTGGGATACCATCAAGGATATCAACCTATGCATTGTGGGAGTCTCAAAAAGAAAAGAGAGAAAGATAGGGGCAGAGAGAATATTTGAAGAAACAACCAGCAAAAAACTTCTAAAGTTAAATGAAATCCATGAATATAAACATGTAAGTTAGATGAACTCCAAGTTAGATGAACTCAAAGAGACCCACACTGAGACACATTATAATCAAACTTTATAAAAAAGAGAGAGAGACAAAGAGAGAATCTTGAAAGCAGCAACAGAGAAGTGACTTGTCACGTGTAAAGGTTCCTCAATAAGATTGTCAGCAGATTTCTCATTAGAAACTTTGTAGGTTGGAATTCAGTGGATCAATATATTCAGAATGCTAAAAGAAAAATAATCTATAAACCAAGAATCCTATATCTGGCAAAACTGTCATTCAAAAATGATGGAGAAATTAAGACATTCCCAGATTAACAAAATCTAAGGGAATTTGTTACCACTAGATCTGTCCTGCAAGAAAGGCTCCAGTGAGTTCTGCAAGGTGAAATGAAAGAAGACTAAATAGTAACTCAAAGCTATATAAAGAAATAGAGATATCAATAAAGGTAAGTACATGAACAATTATGAAACCCAGTATTACTGTAACAATAGTTTGTAATTCCACTTTTTATCTTCTACATACTTGAAGAGACCAATGCATTTAAAATAATTATTATTTTATGTTTTGGGGCACACAATGTATAAAGATGTAATTTTGTGATGTCAACAACTGAAAGAAGTGGGGGACAGAACTGTTAAAAGAGCAGAATTTTTTGTTACTGATTTTAAGTTTTTATGGATTCAAATTAGAATGTTATAATTTTAGTATTCTAAATGTAATCTCCATGATAAACACAAACAAAAGAGATGTGGAATATATATAAAAGGAAATGAGAAAGGAATTTAAACATTTCGCTACAAAAATCAACTAAACACAAAATAAGATAGTAATGCAGGAAATGAGTGGTACACAAGCTATAAGGCATATAGAAGACAAATAGCAAAATGACAGAAGTCTCTCATTATAAATAATTACTTTAAATGAATTAAACTCTCCAATCAAAAGATAGAAATTGGCAGAATGGTTAAAGAAACATCGTCCTCACTTTAGATTCAAAAAAAAAAAAAATAGATTAAAAGTAAAAGAATGGAAAAAGATATTCCATGCAGACAGTTACCAAAAGAGAGCAGGGGTGGCTAGGCAAATATTAGATAAAATAGATTTTAAATCAAAATTTACAGGAGATAAAGAAAGACATTATATATTAGTAAAAGTTTCGATATGACAAGAAGTTATAGCAATTATAAACATTTGCACATCTAATAACAGAATATCAAAATATGGGAAGCAAAGATTGACAGAATTGAAGGGAGAAATAGACAGTTCTATAATAATAGTCAGAGACTTCAATACCTCACTCTTAATAGTGGATAGAACAACTAGACAAAGATAAATAGGAAAATATTGGACTTAACACAATAAACCAACTAGATCTGACAGACATGTACAGATCACTCTACCCAGTAACAACAGCACACACATTCTTCTCAAGTGCACATGGGACATTTCCAAGGATAGATCATATCTTAGGCCACAAATTAAAAATTTTAGAAGAAAACATAGGGCAAAACCTTCACAACACTGGATTTGGTAGTGATTTTTTCGCTATGACACCAAAGGCACAGGCAACAAAAGAAGAAATAATACAAAATCGGAATTCATGAAAATTAAAAAATTGTGTATATCAAAAGACACAATCAACAGAGTAAAAAGGCACCCACATAATGGGAGAAAATATTTGCAAATCATATATCTGATAAGGTATTAATATTGAGACTATGTAGAAAACTCCTAAAACTCAACAACAAAAATCAAACAACTTGAATCAGAAATGAGCAAAGAACTTGAATAGACATTTCTCCAAAGAGGATCTGCAAATAAGAAATAAGAACATGAAAAGATGCTCAACATCACTAATCATTAGGGAAATGCAAATCAAAACTACAATGAGATACCACCTTATACGCATTAGCATGGCTACTATCAAAAAAAGAGTAAAGAAAATAACAAGCGTTGGCCAGGGTGTGTAGAAATTAGAACCCTTGTGTACTGTTGGTGGGAATGTAAAATGGTACAGCCTAAATTTTGCCTAAATTTTAACAGGTTACAAACTGACAGTGAAATAGGAAGGAAAAAAATGGTGAAGAAATTTCAGCCTTCAGATGACAACATTCCAAGTAAAATTTATTTCTCTTGCCTTGTCCATAGAGAGTAATTCGCTCTTTGGTTTAATGACTAGGATCAGATGACCTGCAGGTTCAATGGGGCAGTGGCAGTGCCAGGCTTAAAGTAGGCATTCAATAAAAATTATTTACTAGATAAAACTTTTCATCTATATTTATATCAAATGGTAGACCATTTTGTTAGAAAGATACTCAGCAATCATCCGTTTTGACGAACTAACACTTCTTCCATCAAGAATTTACAGATGAAGAAACTAAGATCTGGAGATATGAATGATTATTTCAATCTTGGTTATCCTCTAAGTCCATTGCTTTTTTTCTTTATAACCCAAATATACTATCTATATTAATTTAACTAGAATTTATGATAGAGTTCTGTATAATTAACACTCTGCAAGGCTTTTGTACGAAAGACACCCAAATAAAAGCCATGGTACTTTCTCTTAAACAATTTTAAACCAAATAAAAGAGAACAACCATTACTAGAATGCCAATATAGTTTATTGTCCAAGATGACAAACTTTAAGAATGAAATAGTGCACTATTAATCACTATTAAAGGGCAATAGGCTAACCCAGGACTATGAGTAAGTAAGCAGATATGTTCATGTAGGATGACCAAGGCTCATCCATGGCAGCCTGGTGACCTTGCATGCCTTCAAGTAGGCCATTTAAGCATGACTCAACTGCAATCTGTTTGAAATATTGGTGAAACATCCTATAATCCTCCCTAGACAGTGGAAAGATAAGCAATCTTATAAGGAGGTGTCTCAAGGCATTTTTTCATTTTCTTCCATATCTTGTGCAAGGCTGCCATGAAGCAGTTTCTCATCTATCTCCCTGGATCTATTGAGGCATGGGTCTGTCCATCTCTCCCCATATAGGTACAGCTGCAGACTATAAAACTGTTTGTCCATAGTTTAGAATTGGCTCCTCCATGACAGAGCACTCTCCCTCCACCTCCCGCCATATAGTCTGCAGTCTGCCATCTGGCACCTCTCGTTCCGTATCATCCTGTAGGACTAGTGGCACAGGGTGCTAACCCCACACTGATTTTTCTTGTTTCTCTGTGTGTAAATAATAGACTATCTGCATCCATTTGGGGTCATTATCTCCTTACTGCTTGAATCTATGGAAGTGTCACAAGCCAAACTAATATCTGCCAGCAGTCTTCTGCTTAGGAACTGTTTGTCCACTTGACAGTATGTACGCCCCTGACCATTAGACCATTTAAAAGAATGAAAGACTAGTACAAGAAAATGATTAACCAGATACAAAATAAGTCATAGAATTATAGATACTTCTTTTGAGCTAGAAGGAACAAAAGGAACTTTCTTTTGCACTAGAAACCAAAAAAAAAAAAGTAGTTAGGGAACATTGAAAATTGAACAAGAGTGGAAACAGAAAGGATTTTATTACACTGTAGATTTTGAATGGCAGAGATTCCCTGGCATTATCTAGATTACATACAGCATGTATTTCAATGGAGGGAATGAACACTGCATGGGAGAGTGGGAAGTACAGGATGGGTGGTTGAAGAGTCCGGCTTGGATGGAATGTAGGGAGAGTTGACAAACAAATTGTTGAAAATATATCAGGGCCAGAGAGGAGCGTGGTCTGAATGTCAACCTAAGGACTGTAGGTAAAACTGTAGGTAAACTGCCTAATCTTCAAATACAAATGTAGCTTCTAGTGGTATATATTTCCCAGGAGTTCTATTCAAATATATTGGGAAAGAAGTATTGAAGGAATTGATATTGCCGCAAATAATACAGGTATCAAGGCAGAAAATAAACCTGTCATTCTTTCCCCTTACTTGTGTCTGCAGCTTTTTTCCTCTGATTCTAGATTAAAGTGTCTAATATAGATACTTGCACGCAAGATTTTTTGTTTGTTTTACATTGAATTACATTGAAGTCTTTATTAAAAATCACTTCATGTCAAAATTAAATATAGTCATTATATGTGACAATTAACAATCTAATTTTACGAAATCTCTTGAGTAAAAATTTGATCTTCATGAAAACAGATTGCTAATTAAAAGTTTGTAAAGTTTATTTCTGTTAATCCTGGTGATAATTTTCTTTGATATTTTCACAGATAATTAAAACAAAATTGACTTCATCACCTTCAGGCTGCTTTCTTTTAGTG
This sequence comes from Ceratotherium simum simum, assembly GCF_057802395.1. Lineage (NCBI taxonomy): Eukaryota > Metazoa > Chordata > Mammalia > Perissodactyla > Rhinocerotidae > Ceratotherium > Ceratotherium simum. The sequence continues at coordinate 4,139,219 of NC_141910.1, read as the reverse complement.
CTGAGAATATAGGAAGGAAAAATTGTGACAAAAGGCACAATGTTCATAGCTTTGTGCCAGGAAAAAATAAAAATTGCAAAGAATTATGAAAATTTGAAAGCAACATAAAAATATAAAGGGTCATTTACAGGACTTTTTTCCTTTATTCAGTTGAAGTTATTTAAACCAGTAACATATAATCACTGCAAAATAAAAATACAATAATGGTGAATTCAAGGAATTAAACCATCCCAAATAACACAGTTGTAAATTCATCAACGTAGTTTGGTATTAATGTAACTCTAACATCATTTCTTGACTGTTTCTTAGTTTAAATTATATAAACATACCATATTTTATGAAGATAAATTTCTAGTCTTGGCTATTTAAATAATTTCAAAATTGTTGCTTTTACAAACTACTGTGATAAATCAAGTTACACTTACCCAAATTTTCCATGATTTCAAATCCTTCAAACGTTTGCTTCTTCTACTCAGCATACCTGCTCCTTGTCTAAATGCCCACCTCTATTTAATCAGAATTCTCCAGAGAAATAGAACCAATAGGAGGTGTATATATGTATATGAGGGGTGTGTGTGTGTGTGTGTGTGTGTGTGTGTGTGTGTGTGTTTAAGCTCACACATAATTATAGAAGTTGGCAAATCAAAAATGTGCAGGATGGGCCAGCAGACAGGACACCCAAGAAGAGACCATCCTGCATTACAAGTCCAAAGCTGCCTGCTGGTAGAATTCCCTCTTGCTTGGGGGAGGGTCAGTCTTTTGTTCCATTCAGGCCTTCAGTTGATTGGATGAGGCTCACTCACATTGTGGAGGGCAATCTACTCTACTCAAAGTCCATCGATTCAAATGTCAATCTCATCCAAAAGCACCCTCACAGAAAGATCCAGAATAATGTTTGAGCACATATCTGGGCTCTGTGTCCCAGCCAAGTTGACACATAAAATTAATCTTGACAAGTCCATCCCTTGTCAACTTGGCACTCACGCACATTTCTTAAACCATATAGTGCAAAAATCACATAATTTGCACCCACCACTACCATAAAATTATAATTATGAAGTAGCAAGTTAATTAAAAAACACTACTTTATGTCTAGATATTCTGCCCATATTGATCTGACACCTTTGTGCTTCTTGTATTTAAGCTCACATTTTCTAAAATCACTTTATTGATAACACTGGTTCTTTTCAGAAAATCTGCCTCTGAGTTTTTTTGAAAAATGACTATGTTTACAGCTAAGGTCCCTGACAATCTTGATGTTATTTTCAGTCTCAAGGAGAAAAAATGTGAAATCAAACTTCAGGGTAAGATATGCTTTTCATAAGATATGTTTGGGACATTCAGTATTGCCAGTGCCAACCCAGATCCTGCAGGGTATAGCTACTTAAGCCCTCTGAAGAATGTTGGCTTCAGTTGTATTCATTGTCAACAATGGTACATTTGCAGGAAGTCACTGAAGAGCTTGTTGATTTTATTGACAGGGCCAATTCCATTAAAGAGCTACAAAACATTTTAATCACACCATAGAAACCTGCAATTTATTTACCCGGCTTGTTAAAAATTAATTTTAGTCTTGCTAAACTGTTAAAGACACATGTAAAACATAACTCCTATTTTCTTTAGATTTGATTAAAAGCAAATGTGAATCCATTAGTAATTCTCTTTCTAAATTTGAAATTTATGTATGATTTGGATTGAATATATTGTTCTCATTTCTTATCTCCCTCGAAGTCAACACACATTTCACAGTCTGGCTAACATATTACATTATGATGGACTGGATTCATGCAAATGCTGCTTAAGACATGAAATCACAAAAGCTAGATCTGTGGATGGCATACCAACTAGCTTTGATTTGAGACTCCTAGATAAGAGTGCATCCTAAGATTACACATAAATTTCTCACCCTATTGTAGAGGATCTGGAACTGTTTTAACCAGTTCAGTTTCTAGTTTGTATGTCAAGAATAGATAATACTTTGGTATAAAATGTGAAGACAGAAAGGCCATCAAAATTTAATCTTTGTGTCAAATGTGTCCATTTCACTAAATGTTTGAATTGTTTTATAAGCTAAATGGAATCAATATTTTGGTAATGGATGACATCACTTTTCACTTATTATATGCCTTCATTTACCATTCAGGAAGATGACATAACGTACTGCATGGATGCCTTGTCCAACCTGCAGGCATTCTCAGAAATGGCTAGAGAAGGAAAAGTTTAAAGGCAGATAAAATCTGACAAATCTTAGGCATACAGCTAGTTATGTAAAATTTTAAAATCCTATAAAATATCAATATTTCCTATCTACCCCAACCTAGTGTCCACCCACGCCCCCACCCAAATCCTGATTGGTTCCACTGGATTGCTATAGGAGCAGATAAATTTTATGCTCATGACTCACCTCTAAGAGCTCTCCAGTGCATTATGTATTCGGCTTATCAGACACGATTTTATTGACTAGCAAAGCCTGCCAAACTTCCAAACCTCTCTTGTGATTCATGGTGAAGGTCTTCATAATTAATCTCCACGCATATCAGCAAATCAGCTTCACAACCGTCTGGACAGTTGTAGTCTAAAGGCCTGTTAGTTTATTCCCAATGCCAATTCAGTCTTTATTCTCATCTCGTACCATTCAGTCGCAAAATTGAGCTAGTTATAACCCTGGCTCTTGAGCCTGCTGTGCAACCCAGACTCAGGTACACGGAGATAATAAATACCTCAAATTTATGATGAGTTATCTAAATAGCCAATCTCCCTGCCCTATAATGCAGATCTTGCTTATCTTCCCCAATCTGCTAATTAAGGGACTCTGCTCTAGTTTCAACCCTGTCTTTCCCCATCATTTACCTCCCTTTCTCTACCCAGTTTTGGCACTACATACCAATGTGGTGGGACTGAGCTACTGTGTATTCACTATTTGGTTTCCCTATCTCTCTGTATAAAAATCCCTGAGCCTCTAACATGGCTAGAATCTTTTGTTAATGCTCTTCACATGTCTTCTTGTCCTATAAACTGATTACGGGTATTAAAAACTAATTTCACACTCATGTTCCCATGACTGTGCTAGAATTTTCAACTCCTATGTAGACCCTGTATCCTAATATACAAACTTAACTTGAACCTTCACAACACCTAGATTTTTAGTCCTGCTATCCTTAGACTAATGAAACCCTGATTGCTTACCCAAACCCACTTCACATAAGTGCATGTTTTTTATTCAATCTTAATAAATCTCTCTAAGATGTTTTGAAGGGGCTCAGTCAGTATATTTAGAACAATTAACAAAGTTGCAATCGTAAGAGTGATCTCAATTTCCCACTATTAAAAAGTTGTACAGTGCAACTTTATTAAATCAGAAAACCCAAGATGTATTATAAATTCAAATCACTGGATTTAATGTTTTTAATTACTCTTGTCCCTATCAAACCTCTTTGAATTCTCACATCACTTATTGATTTTACCACTCTTATGAGAGTAGTATATACAATTTTTTATGATTACTCAATATGTCATGTTAGAAGTTATTAACTAGTTTTATACTTATGACTCCCATTCTTATTTATGACCCCTTATATCTTTCTAGCAACATAGAATGTATACAGTAGATAAATATTTAATGCACACCAGTTCTTTTAACTGCCAGAAAATATAAAGAAACTGGAAAAATCAGATAGCTTCTTATTTACATCAGATTCTGTTTCAAGAAATATTTTAAATTATGAAACATGGCCTTAGAATATTTAAATTATTTCAATCTATAAGGAAAGATATGTACAGCAATTCAAACATTAAGGTTAATCCTCCAAATGAACTCAATCACTAACAATAACTCTATAACTTCATAAATATTTTAATTAACAGAATATGCAGAGTACATGACAAATTTATTACAGACATGCATAACTTAACAATGAGGATACGTTCTGAGAAATGTGTCATTAGGTGATTTTGTCATTGTGTGAACATCATAGAGTGTACTTACACAAACCTAGATGATATAACCTACTACACATCTAGGCTAAATGGTACTAATCTCATGGGACCACTGTTGTATATGCGGTCTGTTGTTGATCTAAATGTCATTATGAGTGCATGACTGTATGGTCCAGTCTTTATCCAAGTGGTAAAACTTATGATCTAGTGTTTGCTATGTAAGTTCCTCTCTCAAGTTTCTATATAACCGCTTCACAGTTTGGGGGACTATGCATGTTTTAAAATACTGAAGAGATAAAACCATTCTTTTGAAATACGAGGTATTTTTTTTGTTTGTTTAGTCTAGAAATATGTTTTGACTATCTATTGTTCTAGAAACTATGCTGAGGTCTGGTGATAAATTAATTAAAAAGTTACAGTCTAATAAAAAAGACATATATAAAATCAAATAATCTGCAATAAAATTTGGCCAGTATAACAATAAACATATTTGCAATTCTATATGGACTCGGTGAAAAATATGGCTGCCTTTTACTTGATGAATCATGGAAGTTTGGATAGATACTATGAGTTTTGAGTAATAAATAGAAGTCTTCCAGAAATAGAATGATTTTTAGAATGGACTTTAGGGGCCGGCCCACTGGCGCAAGCGGTTAAGTGTGCGCACTCCGCTGCGGCGGCCCAGGGTTCGCTGGTTCGGATCCCGGGTGCGCACCGACGCACCACTTGTCAGGCCACGCTGTGGCAGCGTCCCATGTAAAGTGGAGGAAGATGGGCATGGATGTTAGCCCAGGGCCAGTCTTCCTCAGCAAAAAAAAAGAGGAGGATTGGCAGATGTTAGCTCAGGGCCAATCATCCTCACAAAAACAAAAACAAAACAAAACAAAAAAAAGAATGGACTTTAAAACCGAGGAAAGAGCGCATGTAGAAGCATGGAGTCATGAAAGGATATGACCTTTCGGGAACATTCCTCATGGTAAGAAATCTCCAGTCAGTAACTTCTTAACTGGTAGGAAATGAGACTAGGGTGATAGATTGGAGTCAAATTGTGAAGAAATTGTACATTGAAGCAATTAGTTCACCCATCACACCCTTATTCTTAGAAAACCAACTATGGGTTTAAATAGGAATTGTGAACTGTGATCCTCAGATTAGTTTTGTTTTATTTGTGTTGTGTGTGTGTGTGAGAGAGAGATTTAATTTGCATATGTACAACAATCTTTACTGAATGTCTGAGCCAAATAATTATAACAAAGTGAATATAGTGGAATGTGTCTTTGTCATTTCTCATTGCCATGTTGTGGGAACGTGGGTGGGAGTACTGATCCCAGTCCCAGCAAGAGGGCAGTCTCTTATTTGCCTAATTCATTCAGAATTAACCTATTGCTCACACTTGGTTAATTAGTTCAGGTAACTTATGATTAAAAAATGGCACATGGAATTCCTTTGATTAAAATAATTGATTAATGAATTGTCCTGTGATCCAATTTGTGTCAGTAGGCCTGAGATGAGGATTTCTGTGGAATTCTCAGAAGGAAAGTACTTTGTTCTTCTGAGAGAACTGCCAGAAAATAGCCCCTGTTGAGGGCTACATAGTTTGTATCCAACGTTTTGCTTTTACAGGCTGTATTACAATGAATGTACCTGAGCTTGGTATATTATTGCAAGTATAAAATTGTGGGTAAAATTATTTTACTATGTAAAGTTGGTGTTAGTTAAATTAAATTTTTCCAGGCTATGGTCCAACGTATAACATGATACATTTAATCTAGATTTCTTATTCATTCTCAAGGTTGTAAATTAAGACTGACCGTATGGTAAAAGTAAAAAAAAGAAAATGATGGCTCAAATAATTACATTCCTTATGAAAATAATTTATGAGAGATTTTGAAACAATTGATTGGCAAAGAAAAAAGTTTACTCAGTACAGTCTATTTTTTCAATAGTCCTATAAAAATATTCCCAAAAATCTATGTGGAATGTTATTGCTATTTTTTAAAACAATTGCTAGCTAACTACCAACCATACTATTATTATTACTGATACTTTCATTAGAGGCAAAATCATAATGTGTAATCATTCAGTCTCCCATAAAGATGCTGCTATCCTTAGCTGAAATTGGAAATATTGGGAACGTAGAATGAAACAATTCTAGAAAGACACAGATTTCTTTATGCAACTTCAAAACTATTATTATAATTTTGATATTCGGACATCATTTAATTATGGACTGAACCTAGTAGATTTATGCACAAAAGACATCTGAGTGAATGTCTTTGAAAACAACAAATCAGTTCTCCTTTTTTACCTATTCATGATCCACCTGTGAACTTGGCAGTCCTAAATGAAAATGTCAGATGGTCCATTCCCAAGTGCTGAACAACATTTAATAGAAAATAAACACAACTCAAAAACTGTTTTGATCAGGATGTTTAGAGGGGGATAAACATGAGGTTGAGGTAGACAGAAAATATTAACATTTTATGGGATTTTAAAATTTTACATAACTGTACTTAAAAAAATACTAGGAGTAAAGAGTTTGTGGACTTGAACTATCATAACTTCAAAAATACTCTTTGATAGGATCTCTTTAAAAATTGATAGATTCTGTATCCAGTTGCCACTAAAAATTATGTTACACAAAAAATCAATAGCTAATGACAGAAGATTTAAATACCAAAAAGAAGTTATTGTAGAGACCTCTGAAGGGTTCAGTTGCCTAAAAATATTTCCTACCATTTTCCATAATTAGTGTTAATATTTAATGTTCTTTTCACTGTGCTTTATGGATAGTAAGGATGTTGTTAGAGTGAAATACAGCAAAATCAAAGCTTGCCTCACTGAGCTCAGTTTCTAATCAACAAGAGGCTAGCAGTGTTGGTCATGGTCTAGCTTGTTATTTGTCATTGAAGAACTGAGAGAAAGCATTCAATAATATGTGAGCAAATTGGGAGACACTGGCAATCCATGGAGAAAAACTTAAAAGCTACTGCTGCATTAGTGGTAACTTTTTGTCTAGCCTAATCTATTCACTGATAACGAGCGTCATTTAAATAATTGGCAGGAGCCAGTGCAAAAGGAAAACATGGGGCTCCTTATTCAAAAAGCAGAAAAAAACCTTTCATTAAAAACGTTTCATTAGAAGTCCTAAAATGTAAAGCATTTTCCTTTGTTCCATGGTCTCTTTCTTGACTTGCCATTTTTTAATTTACTATTTGATGTCATTCTAAACAAAGTCAAAATAAGAATTTTAATTATTAGTGAATTTTACTGTTCATCTTTATGTTGTGCAATGTCATATTTAAATGCAATAATAAGAGCATTTGACTCACATGAGGATTCACCAAAATTATACAATTGTATTTCATCACTTACAAATGCATATGTATTTCATTCTTTCCAGAATACTGAAAACTCTGCACAAAACTAACTCGGTTGTTTTCATTTCACTTGTTGATGCACACACATTCTACAACCCTCTCCACTTTCAGCTGGCTGATAAGTAAGGAGAAACTGAAAGGAAAAGGAAATATGGGTTGCCCTAGCTTTCTCTTTCCCTTTATGTCCTCATTTCCTGTGTAAGTGGTTGGCTAATACAGGAAAGGATACGAGTTCAAGAGAAGAGATGATTGGATTTCTTGATCATTTATGTACTTAGAATGCTTTGTCTTCTTTTTGTGTTTGAATAAAGTTGCTACTTGAACGGAAAGCATGGCCCTTTGGGGCTGTTAGCACCCCTGCTTACTAAGTTGTAGATGTTACACGCTTGTCTTGTGTTTGCTGAGTCTCAATGAACTTCCATGCACTGTGGATCCAACAGAAGTTGTGCTCATGGAGCATCACAAATGCCGTTGCACCTTGCTTTTTTTCCTCAGTATTTTGCTTTTGAGATTTATGCTACAATATGTATATATCTTACTATATCAAATACCATATTCAGTTGGTTCCATTTCTTTACTTTGTTGTTGCTAATAGTTCTTCAATAAATGGCTTTAAGCTTATTTCTCTTTAGACCTTTGTCATAGTTTTCCTAAGTTAAATATACCTAGAAATGGAATTGCAAGGTCAGAGTGCAGGTATTTATTCAATCTAATGTTTATTGAAAAATTGCTCTTCAAATTGTAGGAATTTATACTTGTGTCAGGAGGACATAAGAATTTCCATTTCCACATTCTTGCCAAAATGTCTACATATCAGATTTTTAATTTTTTTGGCCAGTCTGATGATGATCAATGGTAATATAGCTTAATATGCAGTTCTTTTTTTTAAGTAAATGCTTCTTTCTTTTTTTCTTTCCCTTCCTTCCTTCCTTCCTTCCTTCCTTCCTTCCTTCCTCCCTTCCTTCCTCCCTTCCCTTCCTTCCTCCCTCCCTTCCTCCCTTTCTCCCTTCCTTCCGTTCCTCCCTTCCTTCCTTCTCTTACTCCCTTCCTTCCCTTCCTCCCTTACTTCCTCCCTCCCTTTCATCCCTTCCTTCCCTTCCTCACTTCCTTCCCTTTCTCCCTTCCTTCCCTCCCTTCCTTCCTTCCTTCCTTCCCTTCCTACCTTCCTTCCTTCCTTCCTTCCCTTCCTCCCTTCCTTCCCTTCATCCCTTCCTTCCCTTCCTTCTTTCCTTCTTTCTTTCCTTCTTCTTTGCTGGGAAAGATTCACCCTGAGCTAACATCTGTTGCCAGTCTTCCCCACCCTTTTTTTCCCTCCCAAAAGCCCCAGTACATAGTTCTATATTCTAGTTGTAAGTCCTTCTAGTTCTTCTGTTGAGCCGCCACCACAGCATGGCTACCGACACACAAGTGGTGTGGTTCCACACTCGGGAACCGAACCTAGCTGCTGAAGCACACCAAACTTTAACCACTAGGACATCAGGGCAGGCTCTGCAATTCCTTACTTATTAGTGAGGAGGACAATTCACCATATATTTATTGGCCATCTATTTGTTTGAAGGCCCTTCCTGTCAGTTATCCAGTCTCTATTTCAGTTATTTATTTTTCATTGATGACATAGATATTCTGTATATGCTCTGGCTACTAATCCTTTGTTGGTTGTGTGCACTGCACATATCTCATTCTAGTCTTGACTTATCTTTTTAGTTTACACCATTATCCTGCAAAGAGTTTGGTTGTTGTTAACGTAGCAAAATTTTCACTTCACAGATTGAAGGTTGGGATCGCCAAAATTTCTGTAAAGGGCCAGATAGTTAATATTTTTAGCTTTGTTTATGTTTTAGATATATCTATTAAATATCTATTATGTTTAGTGTGTTATGTTTTAGTTATTGGTATTAAATAGTTGCATTTATTTTTCTCATCCAATGTAAAAATCAATAGTTTTTATCAGGTGAATGTAGTTAATTTCATTTATTTTTGATTCCTGGTATATTTGGACACATTTCTACCATTTTAGTTTGTGTGTTCAACTTAAAATACTTTTATTTGCATCTTATTTCACCTTTTCTGGCTTTTCGTAGTTTTATCTTATTTTGTTAGTTCATTTTTCTCTTTTCTCATTCCTCATCTTCTTATATTTTTGTAGATATCCTGAATATTTTAGCAGGCATATCTGACTGAAAATCTGAAAATCAGAACTTTATCCTGCTAAAGAAGAATATATAGGACTTAGAATTTTTTTTAATATCAACTTCCTCAATATCTTCCACATTACTATTCTCTAGTAATTTTATTTCATGATATTTGAATCATCCTAAATTTGGTAATTAACTTTTTTACAGTTAAGTTGTTCTTAGATTTACTGAAATATTAACTCATTTCTTTTTTTCCCCTTATTTTGTTGCAGTCACATTGGTTTCTAACATTGTATAAATTTCAGGTGTACATCATTATACTTCTATTTCTGCATAGATTACATCATGTTCACCACCCAAATACTAATTACAACCTATCACCATACACATGTGCCGAATTATCCCTTTTGCCCTCCTCCCTCCCACCTTCCCCTCTGGTAACCACCAATCCAATCTCTATCTCTATGTGTTTGTTTGTTGTTGTTGTTATCTACTACTTAATGAGGTAAATCATACGGTATTTGACCTTCTCCCTCTGACTTATTTCACTTTGCATAATACCCTCAATGTCCATCCATGTTGTCACAAATGGCTGGATTTCATCGTTTCTTATGGCTGAGTAGTATTCCATTGTGTATATATACCACATCTTCTTTATCCATTCATCCCTTGATGGGCACTTAGGTTGTTTCCAAGTCTTGGCTATTGTGAATAACGCTGCAATGAACACAGGGGTGCATGTATCTTTATGCATTTATCCATCCTTTTCATTTTCATGAATGCATTGCATGGTTTCTGAAGTGATATTCAAGTAAGTGTTTATATACACAGTGGTGTCCTAGAGCTGGATTATACCAGGTCACATGAGCTAATTGCTAAACTTTCAGGAATTTTGTGACCTGGTTGTTAAACTATTGAGAGCTAGAAATTGGCCATGCTGGGAATATTTCCATCACAGAAATTGGAAAACACTACAAAATAAATCTTTTTTTTCCCAGAGAGCAAATTTACTAAGACACCACTGAACTGGTGATATGAAATACAGTTATTTGTTGCTTGTTTCTTTGAACTTATTTCTTCTGATTACCTATTTAATAATGAGCATATGTCATGTAGGTAAACACAGGAAAGATATTATTATTTTTTAAAAAGGAGACAAAAACTACATTTCTAATATTTTGTGAAATCTTTTTCCTTGTAAGTCCCATCCATTGCAGTTAGTTTTTTGATCCCTCAGTACAAGATACTTCCCTCACAAACATGATGGCATTTTCATACTTTGGAGGGAGAATTTCATCTGTTTACTTAAGCCATTTCATATACTATAAATCCCAGATTTTATGGAAAAAAGAGGGCAATTCCAATATTCAGAAAATCCAAGTGAAAAAAGACTTTTAATAAATTCCTTGTTTCTCAGCCACACTTGAAAAAAACAAACAAACAAAAACCAAGACCTTTAAAAGACTAGAAAAAATGTGTGTGTTGGTGGTGGGGAGGATTTTACTTTAATTCTTGGGATGTCTTATTTTATTTAATGAAGTAGTAACACTAATGTGCATCTTATGCATTGTTCTGCCTTATCTAAACCAATCTTCAATGTTTTAACTTGTCTTCATTAACCACAGCAAAATTCTCTGGCATTGTTGCTCTTTACCTGTTTTTCCATTTTTCAATTCTAGTTCCTCCCTGACATTCTTAAATAGATCTCTTGGTTTCTAATGTTCAGGAAATGTGAACTTAAAAGTTCTGTACCTTGAGCTGTCTAAAGTCATCAGTTCTTTTGTTATCAGTTCTTTATAAATTGTTTTATTCACCAAATAGAACTACTTGTTTTTTTCTAATCACTACGTATTTTCTCTGAATGCCTTTCAGGTTATTGGATGCAGTCTTCTTTTGTGTGTGTGTGTGTGTGTGTGTGTGTGTGTGTGTGTCTGTGTTTTGATGTTTTAATGGCTTTTAACATGTGAGATTTTGGCTTGTACATTTTTGTTTGTCCATCACCGTATATATGACTCCCTTCACCCCTTGTACCCATCCCCCACCCCCACTGCCCCTGGTAACCACAGTACAGTTTTCTCTGTGCATGTTTTGGTTTATATTCCACATATGAGTGAGATCATACAGTGTCTTTCTCTTTCTGGCTTATTTCACTTAACATAATACGCTCCAGGCCCATCCATGTTGTTTCAAATGGGACAATTTTGTCCTTCTTTTATGGCTGAGTAGTATTCCATTGTATATATATACCACATTTTCTTAATCCAATCGTCAGTCAAGGGACACTTAGGTTGCTTCCACTTCTTGGCTATGGTGAATAATGCTGCAATGAACATAGGGGTGCATAAGCCTCTTTAGATTGTTGATTTCAGGTTCGTTGGATAGATTCCCAGTAGTGGGATGGCTGGGTCATAGGGCATCTCTATTTTTAAGTCTTTGAGGAATCTCCATACCATTTTCCATTGAGGCTGCACCAGTTTGCGTTCCCACAAGCTGTGTGTGAGGGTTCCTGTTTCTCTACATCCTCTCCAACACTTGTTGTTTTTTGTCTTGGTGATTATAGCCATTCTAACGGGCGTGAGGTGATATCTTTGTGTTGTTTTGATTTGCATTTCCCTGATGATTAGTGATGTTGAACATCTTTTCATGTGCCTATTGGCCATCTGTATATCTTCTTTGGAGAAGTGTCTGTTCATTTCCTCTGCCCATTTTTTGATTGGGTTGTTTGTTTTTTTGTTGTTCTGTTGTGTGAGTTCTTTATATATTATGGAGATCAACCCCTTGTCAGATGTATGTTTTGCAAATATTCTCTCCCAGCTGGTGGGTTGTCTGTTCATCTTGATTCTGGTTTCGTTTGTCTTATAGAAGCTCTTTAATCTGATAAAGTCCCACTTGTTTATGTTTTCTTTGGTTTCCCTAGTCTGGGTAGACATGTCATCTGAAAAGATTCCTTTATGACCGATGTCAAATAGTGTGTTGCCTATATTTTCTTCTATGAGTTTTATAGTTTCACATCTCACCTTCAGGTCTTTGATCCATTTTGAGTTAATTTTTGTGAATGGCGATAGCAGATGGTCCACTTTCATTCTTTTGCATGTGGCGGTCCAGTTTTCCCAGCACCATTTATTGAAGAGACTTTCCTTTCTCCATTGTATGTTCTTAGCACCTTTGTCAAAAATTAGCTGTCTGTAGATGTGTGGTTTTATTTCTGGGCTTTCAATTCTGTTCCATTGATCTGTGTGTCTGTTTTTGTACCACTACCATGCTGTTTTGATTACTCTTGCTTTGTAGTATGTTTTGAAGTCAGGGATTGTGATGCCTCCTGCTTTGTTCTTTTTTCGTAGGATTGCTTTAGCTATTTGGGGTCTTTTGTTGCCCAATATAAATTTTAGTATTCTTTTTTCTATTTCTGTGAAGAATGTCATTGGGATTCTGGTTGGAATTGCATTGAATCTGTAGATTGCTTTATGTAGTATAGACATTTTAACTATGTTTATTCTTCCAATCCACGTGAATGGGATATCTTTCCATTTCTTTATGTCATCATGGATTTCTTTCAATAATGTCTTGTAGTTCTCATGGTATAGGTCCTTCACCTCCTTGGTAAGATTTAGTCCTAGGTATTTTATTCTTTTTGATGCAATTGTAAATGGTATTATCTTTTTGAGCTTTCTTTCTGTTAGTTCATTATTAGCATACAGAAATGCAACTGAATTTTGTAGATTGATTTTGTACCCTGCAACTTTGCTGTAGTTGTTGATTATTTCTAATAGTTTTCCAATGGATTCTTTAGGGTTTTCTATATATAAAATCATGTCATCTGCAAATAGTGAGAGTTTCACTTCTTCGTTACCTATTTGGATTCCTTTTATTCCTTTTTCTTGCCTAATTGCTCTGGCCAAAACCTCCAGTACTATGTTGAACAGGAGTGGTGAGAGTGGGCAGCCCTGCCTCGTTCCTGTTCTCAGAGGAATGGCTTTCAGTCTTTCCCCATTGAGAATGATGTTGGCTGTGGGTTTGTCATAAATAGCCTTTATTATGTTGAGGTACTTTCCTTCTATTCCCATTTTGTTGAGGGTTTTTATCATAAATGGATGTTGTATCTTGTCAGATGCCTTCCCTGCGTCTATTGAGATGACCATGTGGTTTTTATTCTGTTTTGTTGATGTGATGTATCACGTTGATTGATTTGCGGATGTTGAACCATCCCTGCGTCCCTGGTATAAATCCCTCTTGATCATGGTGTATGATCTTTTTAATGTATTGCTGTATTTGGTTTGCCAATATTTTGTTGAGGATTTTTGCATCGATGTTCATCAGCGATATTGGCCTGTAATTTTCTTTCTTTGTATTGTCTTTGTCTGGCTTTGGTATCAGGGTGATGTTGGCCTCGTAGAATGAATTAGGAAGTGTTCCATCTTCCTCTATTTTTTGGAATATTTTGAGAAGGATAGGTATTAAATCTTCTTTGAATGTTTGGTAAAATTCACCAGAGAAACCATCTGGTCCTGGACTTTTATTTTTGGGGAGGTTTTTGATTACTATTTCAATCTCTTTACTTGTGATTGGTCTATTCAGATTCTCCATTCTTCTTGGTTCAGTTTTGGGAGGTTGTGTGAGTCTAAGAATTTATCCATTTCTTCTAGATTGTCCAATTTGTTGGTATATAATTTCTCATAGTATTCTCTTATAATCCTCTGTATTTCCGTGCTATCCGTTGTAATTTCTCCTCTTTCATTTCTAGTTTTATTTACTTGAGCCTTTCCTCTTTTTTTCTTAGTAAGCCTGGCTAAGGGTTTGTCGATTTTGTTTATCTTCTCAAAGAACCAACTCTTTGTTTCATTAATCCTTTCTACTGTTTTTTTGGTCTCAATTTCATTTATTTCTGCTCTGATTTTCATTATTTCTCTCCTTCTGCTGACTTTGGGCTTTGTTTGTTCTTCTTTTTCTAGTTCTGTTAGGTGTAATTTAAGGTTGCCTATTTGGGCTTTTTCTTGTTTGTTAAGGTGGGCTTGTATCGCTATGACTTTCCCTCTCAGGACTGCTTTTGCTGCATCCCATATGGTTTGGTATGGCATATTTTCATTTTCATTTGTTTCCAGATAGTTTTTGATTTCTCCGTTAATTTCATCAATGATCCATTGGTTGTTCAGTAGCATGTTGTTTAATCTCCACATTTTTGTCACTTTCCCAGTTTTTTTTTTCATGGTCCATTTCCAGTTTCATAGCATTATGGTATGAAAAGATGCTTGTTATGATTTCAATCTTCTTAAATTTATTGAGGCTTGCTTTGTTTCCCAACATATGGTCTATCCTTGAGAATGTTCCATGCGTGCTTGAGAAGAATGTGTAGTCAGCTGTTTTTGGATGGAGTGCTCTGTATATGTCTACTAGGTCCATCCCGTCCAGTTTTTCATTTAAGTCTACTATTTCTTTGTTGACTTTTTGTCTGGATGATCTATCCAATGATGTAAGTGGGGTATTAAGATCCCCTACTATTATTGTGTTGTTGTTGGTGTCTCCTTTTAGGTTTGTTAATAGTTGCTTTATGTACATTGGTGCTCCTATGTTGGGTGCATATATATTTATAAGTGATATGTCTTCTTGGTAGAGTGTCCCTTTTATCATTATATATTTCCCTTCTTTGTCTTTCTTAACCTGTTTTATCTTGAAGTCTACTTTGTCTGATATGAGTATGGCAACACCTGCTTTCTTTTGTTTGCCATTAGCTTGGAGTATTGTCTTCCATCCTTTCACTCTGAGCCTGTGCTTGTCTTTAGAGCTGAGATGTGTTTCCTGGAGGCAGCATATTGTTGGGTCTTGCGTTTTAATCCATCCTGCCACTCTGTATCTTTTGATTGGAGAGTTCAATCGATTTACATTTAGGGTAATTATTGATATATAAGGGCTTAATGTTGCTGTTTTGTCACTTATTTTCTGGTTCTTTTGCGTTTCCTTTGTTTCTTGTCCCATTTGTTTCGGACTGCCAATTCAGTTTGGTTGTTCTGTCTTATGACTCTTCTAGTTTTCTCTTTGTTTATCATATCTGGTTTTGTTTTGATTATTTGTTTAGTCGTTACCTTGAGGTTTGTGTAAAAAATCTTGTGTATGAGATATTCCATTATCTAATGGCCTCCTATTTCCTTATACTAAGTCAATTCAATCACTTTCCTCTTCCCTTTCTAAGTCATTCTTGTTATACCTTATTCTATCTTGTGTTGTGGCTGTGTGTTTACAGTAATGAGGTTAAATTTATTTTTGGTGAATTCCTTCCTTTGATCTTTGATTTTAGTATTTCAGTGGTTGCTAACCTATTCTGGTAAAGATTCACTATTTTTCTGAGTTTATTCTACCTATTTTTCTCCTTGCTCCAAGCTTTGTATTCCCTTTCTCTTCTTTTTTTCAGGCCTGAGGGCCTTCTTGAGTATTTCTTGTAGTGGGGGTCTCGTGGCCATGAACTCCCTTAGCTTTTGTTTATCTGGGAGAGTTACTATTTCTCCATCATATTTGAAGGATATTTTTGCTGGATAGAGTATTCTTGGCTGAAAGTTTTCGTCTTTCAGTATTTTGAATATTTCATTTCAGTCTCTCCTATCCTGTAAGGTTTCTGTTGAGAAATCCGCTGAGAGCCTGATGGGAGTTCCTTTGTACGTTACTTTTTGTTTTTGTCTAGCTGCCCTTAATATTGTTTCTTTGTCGTTGACTCTGGCTAGCCTTAGCACTAGGTGTCGTAGAGAGGGCCTTTGTCTGTTAATATATTTAGGTGACCCGTTGGCTTCGCTTACTGGTATTTCCTTGCTCCTTCCCCAAATTTGGGAAATTCTCAGCTATTATTTCCTTGAATAGGCTCTCTGTTCCTCTTTCCCTCTCTTCTCCCTCAGAAATACCTGTAATTCTTATGTTACATTTCCTAATAGTGTCAGATATTTCTCGGAGACTTTCTTCATTTCTTTTTAGTCTTAGTTCTCTCTCCTCTTCCATCTGGAGCATATCTGTATTCCTATCCTCTAAAATGCTAATTCTTTCCTCCATATTGTCAGCTCTGTTCTTTAAAGATTCCAGATTCTCCTTTATCTCCTCCATTGTGTTCTTCATCTCCATCAGCACTGACTGGTTTTCCTTTATGATTTCAATCTCTTTTGTGAAGAAATTCCTAATCTCATTGAATTATTTGTCTGTGTTGTCTCGTATTTCGTTGAGTGTTTTTATGATAGCTATTTTGAAATCTCTGTCATTTAGATTATGGATTTCTGTGTCTTCAGGGTTGGTTTCTGGGTGCTTGTCATTTTCCTTCTGGTCTGGTGATTTCATATACCTTTGCATTGTGGTTCCTGTGTTGGCTTTGTTTTTCCTCATCCTGTAAATCTCTGGTTGCAATTTCCACCCACCTCCACTGTGTGGTGGTAAAGGGCTGTGTAATCTAAGACCCCTGCACCCTGCCGCGGTTTTTCCGCTGCAATCCGCGGGTTGGATCGCTTGGTCTGGTCTGGTCGGCTGAGCTGCAGGGTCCAGTTTGCGGGGACGGGGGGGGTGGGGGACTCTCTCTTTTGCCCTCTGGGTCCCTGGCATGGGGGGCTTCTCGTTAGCCCTTTGTTATCCGCTCTCTGGGGTGCTCAGATGTTGATGGTAGCCCCGTGGCTCCTCTGAGTCCTCTGTGCGGAAGTTTCCCACTGGCTGAGAGAGCCCGAAGAGCTACGGTTTCGCTGAGGGCCACCCTTCCCCCCTCTTTGGGAGCTGGGGGGACTGGCATGGCTGATCTGCTGGGGAGGGAGAGGAGTTCTCCTTACCTCTCCCCACTTCCTCCGGGGGCCCAGCACGTTCCACTCTCAGATGTGCGGCAGTGTGAATCTTTCCAATCTAGCTTTTCACTGTCTGGGATTCCGTTGTTGGTCTGTGACTGTTCCTTTTGTTGTATCTTATCAGGGGAAGAGTTCACAGGAAAGCTCACTC
This sequence comes from Ceratotherium simum simum, assembly GCF_057802395.1. NCBI lineage: Eukaryota > Metazoa > Chordata > Mammalia > Perissodactyla > Rhinocerotidae > Ceratotherium > Ceratotherium simum. The sequence continues at coordinate 4,121,821 of NC_141910.1, read as the reverse complement.
CGCCATGATGCTGACGTCACTCCGGATGCAGTCTTCTTAAAATTAATACCACATTAATTTAGTAATGTGTTAGATATTTGTGACAAAAGAAACAAAATTTAGGATTGATTGACTGATTGATATGTACCCTGACTAAATTCACAAAGTATCTTAGAAGGTTTACAAGAAGAACTTTACATGTTACTATCTTCTGAATTTTATCTGATGAACTTAAAATCACAAGTAAACATTGATAAGAGTTTGCAGGCAAAACGTTAAGATACCATGCTAGTCCTGCACAAACACTATGTCAAACTATTAAATCAAATTCATTTTGTGATCAGTCTGTGAACTGTCCTAGCCCCTCCCATAATACCCAGTCTCCTTCCTAAAGAAAATGGCACACAGCTAAGGCTGAGCTGTTGTTCTCCGTAATCAACAGGAAGCTATTCTAGGAAGGGTAGAGTCTCTTCTGAATGATGACTTGTTGAACTTCTAGATATTGGTAACCTTAATAAATATACTGAAGTTTGTAGATTTCACCTTCCAGATTTGTTGATGATCTTTATAATTCTTTACTGAGATGGCATTTTCTTTCCTTGAGTCTACCTGCCCCATGGTTTAATACTTGTCCTAACTATTACTTTTCTAACTGATGGAATTGAAGCACAGGCTATACATCACTCTACTGTGTCCCGCCTCTAAGTAGTCTATCATCTGCCCTGACATCTCAACCACTCCCCGGCTGATAGTATTTAAAAATCTTGTTTTTCCTTTTCCCCCTTTAAGACCATTTTTCTATAAAGTTGACTTGATTGACTCTGAAAGCTTGAAGACATTTTGCACATTTAGTGTAATAAAGACTACAAAATGAGAACAAAAAGTGAAAACTGGTGATCAATCTTCTTAATGAATATCACACAATGCCTTCGCTCAAAAATATTTACTACTACTTGTATTTACACGTGGAATATTGTAGTATCAGGTCCTCATCAATCTTATCAGATATTAATGCTGCCATTGTATAAGAACAAGAGTGTTGAGGTCCAAACCAGTTGTTGTAAGATACAGAAAGTCTATAAGATGAAGTAGGTGGGATCCTATCAGTATGTAACAAATACCTCATGATCAGGGACAATTTAATTTATATTTTTTATCCTAGTAGTGACTTTTACTGATCTGCCATTTGTCTTAGAATGCTAGAAATGGTCTAAAATTGGAAGGGGATTTTAATAGTGGATATTATGCTAACAAAAACAACCTAATATTGTTCACTTTACAATAGGATCAATTTAATTTCACAAGCTCTTTCCTAACACAACCTAATACAGAATCTCCACACTGACTGCAAAGTATTTCCAGGAATCTGCAGAGTGATCTTATAAGTACCCTCGAACTAGTTCATCAGAGATAGTCATCATGTAGTAAACACCTTCCCTTAACCTTCTGACTTTCTTGTTCTTGGCCTATGGAGTTCTCACTATTGCTATTGCTGTGAAGACCCATGTAAAATGACAGGATTGCTCTCTCAAAGTTTGAACACTTGAGTGTTCAGAGACGTCTTTGAAAACACGGACAGATGACTTGTCTATATCCCACTGTGTCACACTTTGTTACTTGGGAAGCTAAGCAGTGCCATTTGTGTACCTGGCCCTCACAGAGTAGTTCAAAAATAGAGACCCTTCAGATTCTGCCTGCAGTTCCTCTCACTGTGGGACTCAAACACCACCCATAATGGCAGGTCAGGCAGAGAACATTCTGCACTTGCCTTTCCCCCTCCCTGCATATTCTGTCTCCTCTCTCTTCTAATAATCTACACACATCTCCTCTTCTCCATGCAAACAAAACAGACGCCTGATGCTGCCCACATGCCCATTCTGTATTAACATTCCAGACAGATATGCATTGACTTTAGTCTTAGTTAAGACCATTCCTATGTCTATATTGCACTTCAGTGGGTCAGAACTACTAAGGTATTTGTTCATCATTCTATTGCAATGCTTTATTTTTCTACTCTGGATTTGTATCAGACTTGCGACCTCTCTTGTTATCAGATTCTTTTTGGGGGGAGGGTCAACTGGATATTCTCCTAACCATCAGTTTTTCCTGTGCTTTGCCAGCGGCTCATATGTTCCTACCCAAGCCCACAGCTCCACTTACCACCCACCCATCTAGCCCACTTACTCTTAATTGACATTAAGCCAGTCTCATTGCTGGACAAGCCGTGACTTTCTTCTCTGCATGTCTGTAAGCATTCGGAGCTATAACATTCTCAGAATGGGGCATAAGATCACAGGCAAAACTGCTCAGAAAACAGGAGACAAATCTTAAAAAGGATCAAGCCCCCTGTATGTAGAATCAAAATTCACAGGGGAATTTTTCAAATACTTGGAGACTGGTCTTAGAACAAGAACAGCTTGAGATTGTGTTCCAGGCCTACAGATTGCTCTCTCGGTTTCAGCAGGAAACAATTGTAGTATGTTCTGTAGCTTTTAGAAAATAAACATTTTAACAGCTTGGAAACACCAAAAACAGTTTTGTTACTGACAGAAAGCAAGAATGCAAATCAAAGATATGGTGAGGACTATTTTTCTGCATTCATAGGAAAAACAACTATGAAATGGAGATATTTTCTGAATATGGTTTTCTGTTTATTTGGAGAGTAAAATATTAATTTCTGGCAAGCAATATTCCACATTTGGATTCAAAGGGTTCATAAATGGGAATTAAACATACATGAGAAATTGATTTTTTTCATACAGTTGCTAGGTGAGAGGCATACTTTATGAAAGTAAATGAATTTCTTCTTGAGATAATGAGACTACAGTTGCCAAGAGAAGCTGTGATATATTCCCTATAGATCTTTTTTCCCCACTTGATCCTATATTATGTAATTATTTTTGGAAAATTTTCAAAGTAGTGATGATTACAATGCCATAAAATTAGTAAAGGAAAGGACAATGGTTCACAATTAAGATTGGAAGAGTAATAAGAATGTAAACAATATGAAGACACTGCCAACTCAGTATTATATTTTGAGAAGCAAATACTGAAACTTTGTCTTTAAAATGCCAGCAATTATCTACAGTTTCCATATATAGTTCCCTTTTTTAAAATCTTAAAATAGAAATTTATTTAATGCATATACAATGGATAAAGATAAAAATAGCCTACTCTTCACATTGTTGCCCATATCCCTTCTCCAAAAAGTATCTCTCAAGACATTCTCATGGTCTGTCTTCACTCTGAATGGATGTGTCTAGGGACAGATATTGTGATAGTAATCTGCTTTTGAAGACTGAAGCATGATGCTTGTGGTCCCACTGCCATTGGTTCTGGGTTCTCATTTGTGTGTGTGTGTGTGTGTGTGTGTGTGTATTTAGACTTTATTATTTTAGAGAAGTTTAAGGTTCACAGCAAAATTGAAGGGAAGGTATGGAGATTTCCCGTATGTCCCCTGCCCCCACAGTAGTTGCTTTTTAGTTTTCAGGGATGTTTTTAAAATTTTTGGTCTGCTTGGTCTAGAACTTTCTGTAGTCATAATATAAGGTACTCCCTTCTTGGACTTCTCTCTCCTCCTATCTTCCTTAATACCATAGTCTATGCTTTCATATTTACCTTTCTGACCACATCTGTATGTCTTTTACTAACTCCCATTCTTTCTCTCACTTCTTAGATATAGAGATATCCAAAGGTTCCTTCTTCACTCTCTGCTGTCTTTTATCCATGGTCATTATCTACTCTCAAAACATCATAAGTTCTCTGTATGTTTGGGTTCCAAAACTTTATCTTCCATCATTCAACTTATTCAAATTTTTCTTGGATGTCATTACTTCTTTAGGGTTTATTACTAGTTAAAGTTTTCCTTTCTGAAGAAGCTTTCCTCACCCCTCCTGTTGCAAAAGAACAATCTGTATGCAACATTTTATGGCATATTCACAATATATTACAATCATTTGTTTGCAAGGCCTTGAATGTGAGGACGGTGAATAAGTGTGCGGTAGTGTGTCATCTCAGACCTGCTAACTGGCCACTCATACATGTACACAAAGGGAAAAACACACCTTTAGGTGATCATCACATTCTAAGGTCAGACACTTAGGATATGCTTAGCCAATCTGATTTTGGTACAATGTAGTTGGTTGCCCCCCTCTCGTGGTGTGATTCAGGCTTACAAAACTGATAAAAGATAGAAATGCAAAGACTAAAAATTAGTTTATAATAGCTAAATATAATCTTTAAGAAAAAAATATTTATCTTCATGACTGATCAGGACATTCCTTTTGATGCAGATAAATGCAGTTGGGAGGTCAAATTATAATCAGAAGTCTGATCAAGTAGTGCAGAATTTCTACCTTAAAATACATATGAATGTCCCTAGCCATTAAGATCTCTGACAATGTTTGGGTCTTTGATTTAACCTGTTTTTATGTTCCCACCTGAATAGCACATTTTCACTGTATTTATTGAAGCCTTAAATAAGATTAATGCCAAATATTATCCTGGGACGCATCCTGCCTTTAAAAAGAGCTTTGAATATGGATGATCTGCTCTTTCTAAGGTCTATTTTATAGGTTAAACCTTGAAGGAACATCCTATTTTCTTATCTTGAAATGTAGCCAAAAGAGGTAGCGGGAAGGGGACTCGGATTCCATACACCTTCCCCATGGCTGCTTTCTCTTAGATACCAGAGGGTTCTTGATCATCTGATATAACACCTTGCTAAAAACATAGTAGAAAATCATCAAATAAGGGTGGAAAAAATAATAAAGAAAATGAAGAATTGAATGAATTGCTTCTTTTTCTGTTAAACATGACACCCTGGGGAATGGCAGTTATGAAAATTACTGGAAAATACTCGAATGGCATAGATTATGGTTCCATTTCTGCCACATTATAGAGATAATGATGTTCACATTATGTATTTGAAAATTGGGAATTGTTTCTTATTATTTTTATGTACATATGGGGAGAAATGAAACAGAGGACCTGTAACCTGCAGATGAGCTTTCTTGGAAAGGTGTTTTTCTTGGGGTGGGCAGTGGGAGTAGGGAATGAGCAACAAAGTACAGAGAGAAATATTTCAAATGTTTTATTTCGAATCCAGAATTTAAATAAATAGAACTTACTCAAGCAGTGGGAAGTCCTCTAATTTTGCTCACTTTTTGTATTCTATTCTTAAGCTTAATTTAAGAGGGAGCAATGAGGAAAGTGTGAAGCAAGAGTGATGATTTTATATTGATCTATCCTAACCCATAAGTGCTGCTAGGATTTCAGAGAGTGAAAGAATCCTAGTGGAGCCAGATGCTCTGCCAAGATCTTATCAACTTGTTAGCTGTGAGACTACTTTGCTTATGTCTTGTTTCAACAGCGTAGGTCATTCAGGCATTAGCACAACTGAGTGTCTTATTCAGAGCATCCCCTTGGCCCAGCTACTATTTAGCACTGTTCTCTAAATTTAAGCATCTCTGAGATATCATTAAACCTATGTTCAAGCCACCAAACACACATATTGCCATAATTGGCACTCATTCAGAGGTCCATCAGAGAAGGTAAATGCGCATCACTTTACTCTGTCATACTCCACCTTCTTCCCATTGGCCTTAACAATGTCCCAGTACACAGTACAACTTCTACTTGTCCACAAGAGCTTTGGCCCTTTTGATTATTTTATGCAGTTCATTATTGAATCCCTCTGACCTCCCACCCCAATTAAAGAAAAAAAACAACAAAAAAAAGATTTTCTTGAGGTCAGTCCTTTCTTTAATGTTCTATACCAGTTGTTATCAACACCTGGTTTTTGGATTGGCAACATCACTGTTACCTCCTGGCTCATTAAAATAGAACATCTCAGGTCCCATTCCAGACTTAATGAATAGAAACAGTCAGTATGGTAGGGCCCAGCTATCTATGTTTAAACAAGAGTCTCAAGTGATTCCAATGCATGGAAAATTTTGAGAATCACTGCTCTATCCTGTGTTACGTGAGGTTGGACAACCCATTAGCAATGCATAAATAGCAGTCTATGATATACTATTGTTATACATATATTATCATATATTGCCAACTTCCAAATATTAGTAAATTCAAAGACTTAGGTCTGCAGAGATAAGGAAGTCCAGACTTAGAGTAAATTCAAGTAATTGCCAAACAGTAAGAAGCTGAAATAAGTTCATACTTCACCTTCATATTCTGGCTTGGATCCCATATGATACTATAAAACAAATCAATTAGAAATTAGATCCCTTTTTATTTAGAATGTTGAGAATCTACCTAAAATAAACTTAAAGAAAAAAATAAAACCTAATACAACATGTTTTTAAAGGGCCATGGTGTGGGATTTGAAATTCAGAGTTCCTACATTCAAAACCTGCTTCAGCTGCCTAAGATATGGGGGTCCTTGGACAAGTTGAGGGATTTACAAGATTGTTGTAGGAGTGGCATGCGATAACCTGGGAAGTTCCTAACAGAGATCTTGGAACAGAATAAGTACTCAATATATACTTCCAGAACTTAAATTTTGAGTGTTTTCTTTCCTTTGCTGGCATGAACTTAGATTAATTTTCTAGACCTCATTCCCCCAGCTCTCTACTTCAATCTGTATGGAAACCACAGCCATGTTACTGAAGCAGCAAAATAATCCTCTCTTGAATATTTACATTTATAGTCTCAAGAGACATATGCAAATACACAGGATGCCCTTGAGGATTTTGCATTTGGATCTGTGATTAAGATAAAATGAACTGAGCACATTTTGCTTGGCAGTCCCCTTATGGCAAGACAAATGAAGAAACTCAAGAATTGTCATTGTTGATATTTTCCTGGGCACTGGCACTGCATTTCTTTTACTAAAGAGCCTTAAAAACTGTCTGCTGCAGATAAAAGTATGTAAATAAATTCTCATTTACTTATGCAACAATATTATTGAGATTTCTAAAAGTAGGAGGTGATGAAAGTTCTGAAGGTCAGAATGGATATGGTCTTGGCTTCCATTGTGTGTGTTTTGTAAATATTATATTGATATGGGATATTAAAGTACCTTTATTTTGAGATTGAATGGGTAAATGGACATTAGTATCTCTTCATAAAGATCAAAGTGATTTTAGCCAATTATTCTTCTGCTTATTTTTATGAGTACTTTTCTGAATAACATTTTTTCTTAGTTTTGTGTGTGCATTTATGTTAGAAGTGATATTGAGACCTTGTCATGGGAAATCTATCTAGTTAAGAAAAAGAGACAGAGATCCTCATAGAGATATGAAACGCTGTCAAAATGCTCTAATGCTTTTGTTTGATCTTAAGGTGGTAGAAGGATGGAGAAGAAATCTAAAAAAATAGAATTACACTTGGGTAGGACGTGAACAGCTATGAAGAGTTCAATGGTCTCAGTCAGAAATCTTGAAGAAGTCAGAATTAGAGTATATAGATAGGATGAATAGAGGCCAAATATTAAAAAGAAGGTAGATAGGCAGGTGAGACACCTAAAAATAAGAGATAGAACTCAAGTGACTGGCCTGAGTATAGTTTAAGGCTCCAGTCCAAGGGAGGTCAATATTATTTAAGCTCTTTTATGGAGCAGGAAACCAAGGTTAAAGGATGTAGTGTTACTTAGCCAAGGTCTTGCAGCTAGTTCGAAGCAAAGTCGAGGAAATTAAATCTAGGACTTCGTAATGCCAATAAGAATGTTCTTATCTCCTTTACTACATTGCCTCAGAACTTAGGAAGAAGGTACAGTATAGCAGTGTGCCTGGTCTAAAAGAAGATTGAAATATTAATGACTTGGTGGCAATAAGGATCCCAATGGGTTGCCAGATTAGTGGTCTAATTGGAATGAAGCAGATGCCAAGTATTCCTTACTAGGCCACTGATCTTAGTTCAAGGAGCAGCCCTTCATTCTATTTCCCAATTAATGAAGTAGATGCCTTCAGGAATCTGTAGAGAAAGATGCTAAGGATTATAAAAATAAGATAAAATATAGGAAAATATGCTATCAAAATTGTCATTTCTTTTCATGTATAGGGTAGGGGAGAATTAAATCCTATATGCCACATATATTTTTCTTTACATGTTTTATAATAATTTTGAAATAAGATTAAAGCATGTTCACAGAAGTATGGCTTCATTATAGATCTTAGGTCCACAAACTAGAACATTATCATGGAAAGGTATGGGTGATGCCATTCAATGTGTCATCTTAAAAGACTTGTTTTCAGTGGTATAACCATTTGGTGTGTGTGGGGGGTGTCACTCTATATATGACTGTAACTCTGAGCTATTTTTTTAAATTGTTCAGATTTGCAAATTCTTATATTTCAAATCTAAGTATATTCTAGCTACATTGTGCACAAAAGGGAGAAAAGCCTCATTCCAACTATTATTATGAGAACATCCAGCTAACAGACGTAATAGCCCCAGCTGGAGATTAATAAAACAGTCCCAGATTATGGGATTCATACTCCCACTCCCGCACCATCATCCTCTCAGTGAGTAAAAATGTTCTTAGCACTTTGAACGTGTGAAGAATCTCAATGACCCTTCCATCAAAATAATTGCATACTGTGAATGAAGATTAACCTAGTATCAATTTATCATCAAATACGTCCAATTTGAATAGCAAAATGTACAAGCCCCTCTTACCTGCCTGGCTGCCAACAAGTGAACACTTAGAAAAATGAGGTTTTGGGGACTGTTTCTCCATCCATTTCAAAGAATTGATGAGAAGCTAAGTGTACTCAGACTATTGTTATTAGTTCTATGGGATTCAAACTAGAAATATTACGGTAGAGGGAAAGCTAAGGAGAATATATATATAAATATGTATAAAATATATAACATACATATTATATATGTATAATATATATATTTATGTTATTAGTAAACAACAATGCAGAACAGCATTATACTTAAATTCCAAATGGTGTTAGGTGAGAGATGGATACATGGTAAAACTGTAGTAGTGTATTCCAAAATATAATCTCTAGTGTTTCAAAGGTAAGAATTCACTTTGGATCCTTAAGTTGATGTTGTTCAAAAGGAGCTGGCTGTTGTTACCTTGACAGTGAGCCAAACAGAGAGGTAGCAGGTAAAAGTCTGACACATCACTTACTAAAGATACCATTTGCAAAATTTGTGAGACAAACATTCTTAACTTATGGTTACGTTTTCTTGTTGGTTCAGCTCTGCAAAAGAAAGTCTGAGTGGAAACCGCAAAGGGCAATAAATTAATAAATTGTTGTGATCTGAAAGTGTGAGGTTGATTCACGTAAATACCCACTGCCCTTCATCTTATCATTATAATCTCCTTCCTCCAAGGGTTCCTGTATCTTCTATTAATTATAGCCTTTTCTCAAATGTACAGAGAACTTACAGACATTATCTTATCTGATAATTTTCCCAAAAAACCAGTGAAATAGGTACAGTAGAAATCATATTCCTGTTCCCGAACACAATTACAGGCATTTTTTTTCTCATCGTTAGGTTAGCCATCACTATGGGCTACATTCAGGTTAAAAGAACAGTGCAGGGTGCTCTGTTTATTTCTGGATATTCCTTCTGGGTTATAACAGTGTGCTATATATTGGTTCCTATAGAGTGCTAGGTTTAGTTTTGAAGTAGCCTTTAAAAGTAATTGATGCTCTTTCCAAATATTATTAGTGACATTAATTTCTTAAATTGTCATTTAAGGTAGGTCAAAATGTAACCACTGAATAATTTACTCGATAATTGTTTGATTAGTTTCAGCAGATTAATCAAGGATCACAGAATCCTAGAGTTGGAAGGAAATTTAGAGTGGTCTATTCCATTATGCCATCTTCCCTTCCAATATAATATCTTCTAAATTTCTGTGTATATGCATATATATAATATATATGTATACGTACATATATTCTTTCTCAGATGAGTCGCAGCTTCCCTTTGACCTTCCTAATCCAAATTCATGATAAAAAATTCCACATTCAAGGAGGAAAAATAAAATTCTGGGAAAATAGAGTAAGATACAGAAATTCAAATGAAGTGAATCCATCATAATGACTTGGCAGCCAATACAAGATTAACTGCTATAAAAGCAGAACAAATGGGAGCTGTTGTTCCCTTAAATCTGAAACTTTTCTTGGATTCATATTTTTACAATCAATAAATAGTAAGTCATATTTTAATTGGCACTGTTTTGTTTCCTTTTATTAGTGGTATGAGTTAATGATTCATTTTGCCAAGTGATGTCTAGTTTTATGAAATAAGATATCATGATCCCTATTTTATAGATAATGAAGCTGAAGCCAAAGAGGCTAAATAAACTTACTGTAGGTGCAAGATATGTACGTTAGAAGTACTGGAGCCCAGTCAGCATTATACTCTCTCCCTTTGGAACATAAAGATGAGCTCTTTAGAAGCACAGAAAGAGTTGATTATTGGGTGCTCAAATCATCAGTGACCTTCAACGTTTACAATAATGATATTGTAAGAAATACAATAACTAAACAAACAGATCAACACGTTATTAAAGAGATGATATTTTATTCAATTATGCAGGATACCTTTTATGAATAAATAACCCATCAAAAATTATGTTTTATTCCCTTAGATGCTTAGTATATTAAAATACAAACTTAAAAACTTTGAATGGATCGGAAATTCAAGATAATTTATTTTAACACCTACATCGAGGGAGTTGTATATCTTAAAAGAGTACATTTTTAAAAATCCTATGTTTGATTTAGTAAAATATCTAGGTGTCTGGCGCAGCAGTGATGTACACCAGAGAGAGTGAGCCTCTGTAATGTTTTGCCCAGTAAGTGTTTTAAAGAGCATCAATAAAATGCTAATGAAGAGCCATCAGTTACACTGTATTTCATGTAAAAGGTTTGGCACACCTAGCATACTTTTTATGAGGCTTCTCCTTAAAAACTAATCAAAGGTAGTATATATCTTTTTAGGTTCAAAATGTTAGGAGAAGGGGATCGGCATAACTGAAGGTCAGCCCGTAGCCGGACTGCATGTCTCCGTAGGAAGTTGGCCTTGTTCTGGTGCATCCCTCATCACGCTTTGCCTGAGAGCACTCAGCCTCACTCCTCCTCAGGGCTGCAGCCGGTTCTACTCCCGTAGCCTCAGCAGCGCTCACTATGCTCATATTGTTGGGCAGGCACTGAACCATTCATTACAGAGGACAGGAAGAAGAAAAAAGCAGAGATCAATCAGCCATGAAACTTGCTTTCAAAGGTCTTATAGTTTGGGAGGCAAGATAAGACAGGTATGTCAATCTTTGGGTATACAAATTAAAGGAAGAAGAGATTATTTCTATGTGAGAGGAGAGTCGAAAAATCCAGTTTCCTTTGGGCAGCATTTAAAAAAATAAATATAATTTGGATTTCAAGATAGTGTCCTTGCTAGGTCAGTAGGTTTAATAAATCCCTCCCCACCTTTAACCTCATAGAAAGTCTAAAAATAACAGCTTTAGCTGAGCTCTGAGACTTTAAGGGTTTGTCCAGGCATTTCTTCCTATCCGCTCCTTTAACATTACTTACTTTCTTCTCATTTTCTTTTTTTTTTTAAAATCTATTTGGCTATTAATTGGTCCTCCCATCTTTACTTACTCCTTTGAATAAATAACTAGTTGAATTGTCTACTTTGTCTTAACTTATTCTTTAATTCAATGAATAGTAATTAAATGTAATATGAGTAATTCACTGTAATGGGGACTAAGGTAAGAGACATAGTCCCTTTCCTCATGGAGTTTGCATCCTCTGACATCCAGTGATTTTGGATGTCTTTCATTTTCATGTCTACTCATACTATTATCTCTAAAGTTGCTTATCTCCATACTCAACAACCCAGGTAAAATTCTGTAGTTTCCTATACACAGCCCAGATAGATAATGTACTGAACTACAACTTGTGTGGAAAAAGGATTTATAAATACTGAAATGCAGCCATGATGAAACAGAACACTCAGCCTGCAGGAAAGGACAGAGTGGAGGTGGCACACACAGAGGTGAAGGAACAGTGATTGTTGTTTGGAGTGTCTGAACTTGAGCAGTGGAGTGAAATTCAAGACACAGATCATTGATATTATAATATAATACAAGGTTAAGTGATTAAGGAAAAGACTTAAATCCTTTAGGCTATTAGAGAAGAAAAAGCTTTAAAAGAGATTTAAAATAAAATAGGAAATATTTCAATGAAATATTTGCAAGAAGATTTGGACCGTCAAGGGCGAAGGATAAATTTTTTCAAGTGAATCGTGCTAAGGGTACTTTATAAAACAAATAGAATCTCAGCTTTAGTGATGATTATTAGGCCAAGACACTCTTGAAAGCCAAGTCTCACTGCCGTTAAGACCTCTGATAGTCCTGGAATAACAAATGAGCCATTGACCTTTATGTCCTATCCAATTAGCTAAAATCTTTTCAAACAACTGGGCTGTGAAGTCACCTTTGTATGTGAAGGCCAATGTCACGTGTGACAATTTAGATGAGTAGGAAATATTGCTAAGAGAATTAGAGAGTAGAGGTCTGCAGATGTCACTCAAGAAACAATGTGTTCTTGGAGATATAGGCCTTCAGGGGCGTGGAGGGCTCGGAACTCATTCTTTCTTCGTATATGTCCAAATTCCTAAATTTCCAGCCCAAATATTGCTTTTTCCTCCAGAACTGTAATCCAGCTCAAGCTAGATTAAACTAAAGTCTTTTGTCCATATCGCGTCAATTTGCACTTTATTTTTCTACATACATATCTACATCTTTCTACTGAATATGCCATTGAGTGTATATGTGGGGACAACTTATTCCATAATCTGCTCAGCACTTAGAACAAAGCAAAGCTCCAAATAGACAATAGGTTGAGACTTAATGATTCATAAGTTTGTGATCAGCTGTATAAGTAACTCAGAAAGTCCCTTTTGTGCCGGAACCCTATCAGCAGGAGCAGCATTAGAGCCAGAAGCCCACAGAGCTTAGAGCCCAGCAATAGCAGCTTATGGCAGCTGCCGCAGAACTGACGAACTGCAGTGTTGGCCTGGGACCAACTGTAAGAAGATGCTATTCAAGGAGGAATGTGTTTTCTGTAACCGTTCCTGAACACCTGCACTGGCCTCATTTACTGTGATTTATTCAGCAGAGTAGGCCACTTAGCAGGCCACAGCCGTGGCCAGCATCCAGTATCCATGACCCCATTAAGCCCTAATCAAGTAGAAAGAAATGAGGAGGAAGGGGGATGGTGTCATTTTGTTTTTCTTTCTGGGGTCCCAGGGTCCAAAGAAAGTGCATATTTGGGAAACAACACAAATAGAGGTCAAATTATGTCTACAAATTAAACACATAGCCCTGTGACAACCTATTTAATTTTACGTCAAATTTCTGGCAACCTCAAAGCTCTGGAAGAGGGCCAACTACATGAAAGGGTAAAAGAGACAAATCTGACATTTGTGTGGTTTATTGTAGTTTGTGGAGGACTGTCCCATACGTTGTCTTCCTTGAGAGTCAAACAGTGGTATGAGGCTATTAGATTGTCAGTGCAGCTTTGTTCTCAAAAGAAAGCTAAAGCAAATATAGTTATAGGAATAATAATATTAGCTACCATTTAGAAAATTCTACAGCCACTCTATCAAACCTCATAAATGACAAGGCTGTAATTCAAACCAGCATCTTTCACTCAAAGCTCAGGTTATCTTCTAAGGACTTAACGTTTTACATTGTCCAAAATTCTAAATTGTATATTCCAAATGTACGCTTCTGAGAAAAGTAAGTCCATGGGCAAGTAGGATAGATGATAGCATAGAAATTATTTATTTGGTTTATTTACTATCGGGCTTATAAACATTTTATATCTTCTTCTTAAACCTTAACATATTAAAATATTTAAAAGACAAGATAAAGGGAGTTGGTACAAGGAAAATATTTGTAGCAATAAAAAGCCATAGTTAGGAGTAAAGAAGGTGAAATTTAAGAAATCACACACACTTGTGCACACACACACATAAATGTAAATACTACAAAGAGGAGACACTGTGTCTTTTTAGGTGGTAAACAAGCTATTTTATATACTGTAACAATATATATCCATTGTCTTACCACATTGAAATAACTTGTTCAAAATGATGACCTCAAGGCTCTGATAAATATTGAAATTGAGTTTGGAGTAGTCCACCTAAAAAAAGCAGATAATTGCATTACATAGTTGAGATTTTCATCTAAAAGCATTAGAACAGTAACAGCAGCAACAAAAAAATAATGATACTTTTGATGGGATCAGCTCCAGTTCTTTGGTAAAAGCATTAATATAACAGGTAAACGATGTGCAATTCATTTCAAATTAATGTTTTAAGGGCAAGAAAAATGAATCACAGGCAAACGTATATTGAAACAATAGCTTATCAATTTTCTGTAAAAATAATGAACCTTAAGAACATAACAAAGATATCAACACTGATAATGGAGTAGAAGTAGCAATCTGTGAAGTTTCCATAGAAAAATGCACAGTTTAACAGCTCCTTAGGCTGTCCAGCTGGAAGAGGAAACCACTCCTATGCCAGGTCCTAGCAATCCAATGGTCCTCTCTGTTCTGATGTTCTCTTTCAGGAGGAAGGGCCCCCACTTTTTTTTTTTTTTTTTTGTGAGGAAGATCGGCCCTGAGCTAACATCTGCCAATCTCCCTCTTTTTGCTGAGGAAGACTGGCCCTGGCCTAGCATCCGTGCCCATCTTCCTCTACTTTATATGGGATGCCGCCACAGCATGGCTTGACAAGCGGTGCATCAGTGCGCATCCGGGATCCGAACCAGCGAACCTCAGGCCACCACAGCGGAGCGCGCGCACTTAACCACTTGCAGCACCGTGGGCCTCCACTTTTGATGTGTGTGATTGATTTTGCATATCCTTCCTGAGTTGGTGGTCCCAAACTATGTGTCATTTGTTCATTCAAATATATGTTTCAAGTGACTGATGTATGCTGGGGAATGGGACAGGTGCAGTGTGATAAAAAGATAAATAAGATTTGAACCCAGCTTTCTAGGTATGTCTTCTGCATACAATGCAAATGTATTCATTTAAACTTACTGAAACCACTCCTATAATTAACAAGCTTGAAATATGTGCAAAGGGGTAGCATGATTTTCTATTGTGAACCTTCTTAGAATAAAATCAAAATAACAGCAATAAAACACCTGTATGTAGAATCTTCAGTGATTGTTTAAAATGTACATTATTTAATGAAAGAACAGGAACAGGGCTTTCTGGATAGCCAGAAGGAGAAGGATGAGAGCAATGAGGATAGAACTGCTGGCATATAAGGAATACAATTTAGCAAGAAAAGAGGAAGAGAGGGCCCGAAAGATACACTCCGTTGGCTTCATTTCTTAAGGGAACTTGAGCTCTGGATTAATGTGCAGCTGTGGCTTAATTGCTTCACACTTGACTAGAAATGCCAAGAACTTTTAAAAACGGGGGCATTGTCTTTCCATGTACATGTCAACTTTAGAAGTTTCATGGAATATTGGAAAAAACATAAGTTCAGGAGACAAACCTGAAATTAAATCCTGGTTGCTCTACTTTCTAAACTGGTAAATTTGGGCAAAATACTTAACTTTTTCTCATCTCAAAAATTAGCTACGCCATGCCAGTGATAACATTCATGGAGACTTATGACATCCAGGCCCTATTCCAAGCACCTTAAGTGTATTAATTCATTCTTTCTTACAGTAACCCTATGAAGTAAGTACTATTTTAACCCTATTTTACAGATGAGGAAACTGAGTCATAGTGTTTTTAAGGAACTCACCTGAGATCACACAGCTAGGAAGTATCAGAGACAAAATGCAATACCAGGACCTCTGGCTCCTTTAAAGCCCTTAATTTTAACCACTTCAGAACTTAAAAAATCTACTCCAACAATAATGAGATACCACTACACATGTGTTAGAGTGGCTAAAATCCCAAACACTAACACCACCAAAGGCTGACAAGAATGTGGAGCAACAGGAACTCTCATTCATTGCTGTGGGAATGCAAAATGGCACAGCCACTTTGGAAGACAGGTTGGCAGTTTCTTACAAAGCTAAACATAGGCTTACCACAGGATCCAGCAATCACACTCCGAATGAGTTGAAAACTTAGGTTCACACGAAACACTGAGCGTGAATGTTTATATTAGCTTTATTTGTGATTGCCAAAGATTGGAAGCAATTAAAATGTCCTTCAATAAGGAATGGGTAATCTAATGTGGAATACATGCATTCAATGAAATATCATTCAGTGGTAAAAGGAAATGAGCCATCAAGCCATGAAAAAACATGGAGGAAGTTAAACTGCATGTTGTTAAGTAGGAGGAGCCAATCTGAAAAGGCTACATATTGTATGATTCCAACTATGTGATATGCTGAAAAAGGCAAAACTATAGAGAAAGTATAAAGGTCAGAGGTTGCCTGGGGCTTGAGGGAATGGGTAGAGAGATGGGTTGGCGGAGCACGGAGCATTTTTAGAATGGTGAAATTATTTTGTATGATACTGTAATGGTGGATAAATGACATTATGCATTTGTCAAAAACCGTGGGATGTACAATGCAGAGTATTAACCATAATGTGAATTATGAACTTTGTAGTTAATAATAGTGTCTTAACAGTAGTTTATCAAATTGTAACAAACATACCACATTAATGCAAGTTGTTAATAATAGGAGGAACTTTGGGGGTAGGATAGAGAGGCAGTGTATGGGAACTCTCTGTACTTACTGACAATTTTTCTGTAAACCTAAAACTGCTAAAAAATAAAATCTATTTTTTTAATTATAAAAAAATCTACATTGTAATGTTTTGAGAATTGAATAAACTAAAGTTGTGTAAAATACTGAACCTAATGCCTTGTAACTATTTCAAGGAAGTAAGCCTACAAAAATCACTCTAAGTTTTTATAATTACCATAGAAGATAATCTCAGACTTTGAATATCTTTCCAAAATGCAGTTACCCAGTGCCTACAACTTAACGAAGCTGTATTTCTTCTACTTCTAAAAAAAAATTAAAGGCAATCCCCTCAAGGCATTCTGATCATTAGACATCAACAACTTCACATATTAAAAGCTGAAAGCTGAGACTCTTTTCTCATCTGGTCAAATTTATCTTCATGGTACACTCTCGCTAATTGTTTCCTCAACAGCCCAGCTGTGTTTGCTGGGCTCTCTGGATGGTGTTCTTTTCTAGAGCTAACAGTGCTTTATGCAAGAAAACCAAGTTTATTTTGCACTTAACAAGATCTTATTCCCAACAGTAATGTAATCTTTGAGAGGAAAGCATTCAAGAGAGTCATCAAATGAATAACCTTTTTTCAAATATGATTGTAGGGGCCGGCCCCATGGCTTAGCAGTTAAGTGCTCGCGCTCCGCTACTGGCACCCCAGGTTCAGATCCCGGGCAAGCACCGATGCGCCACTTGTCCAGCCATGCTGAGACAGCGTCCCACATACAGCAACTAGAAGGATGTGCAACTATGACATACAACTATCTACTGGGGCTTTGGGGAGAAAAAGGGAAAAAAAAAGGAGGAGGATTGACAATAGATATTAGCTCAGGGCCGGTCTTCCTCAGCAAAAAGAGGAGGATTGGCATGGATGTTAGCTCAGGGCTGATCTTCCTCACAACAAAAAAAAAAAACCAAATATGATTATACATAAATTGAATACAAACATTATTTGTCAATCATATCTTTACAGTGTTAAATGATGGTCACTGAAATTATCCACTTTCAGGGCTTTGTAGCATTGGTAAGGTGTGTTTAAAGATAGTAAAAATAGACTCTTCAGTAAAACAAACATGTAATTCAATATTGTATACAGTATGTACTCAACAAAGCCGTTTACTAATATGGGACTGTAATAATTTCTCACTAAAATTTTAAAATTAATTATCCATTACGTATTTAGATACTACTGGCATTTTTTTAAAGAGAAAATGTTCTTCAAATACTGAAGTCCAAAGAGTTCGGTAGGAGGAAAACAAGTGGAAGTTTTAAAATTGTGCTTCTTCTTATCTCCCCTATGAAGAGCTTGCTGTTTGCTGAATTTCTTTTTAGCATCACCATATTTGGGACGTTAAGTCTGGGATTACTTGAATGTTATGGGTAGAATTAGCTAAGCTATGGGCCTTAAGACCAATTCTGCTGTTCAGCAGGGAGTTCCAGCTGACAAGCCATGAAGAGAAGAAACTTCAAACATGATTACTGAATACCAGGATGACTCACCGTCATCAGTCTTTCTCATGTGTCAACTCGGACCTTACACTCCAATTTCATATCCAGGGATGAACCCTGTTCTTTGTGGGGAGGCCTCTCTGGGTGTTGAAACTGAAACAAAAATAAACTCTTGTAAAATTCACAATGTCCTACAAGCATAGACAAGTCAGATCCTCAGGAGTAACAAGAAATAGCACAATTCCTAACACTCAGAACAAAGAGAAAATTTCCACAAGAATTCTAGTAAGAATGTACATAATTTAATTGAGTGAAAATCATCATCAGTAAACAAGGCAAAAAAAAAAAAAATTCATAGAGCTGCTTCTCAATAGCATTATGCCAAAGCAAAATTCAGTTTAAGCAATTATTCATGGAACCAGAATTATGTGGTCCTGGTGTCGTTTTCTCATGGTCTAGCTTAATCCATATTTAGATTTTAGAATTAAGAGAATCTCAAATAGCAGTTCCTCTTTTTTTTTTTTTTTTTTTTTGTGAGGAGATCAGCCCTGTACTAACATCCGCCAATCCTCCTCTTTTCCTGCTGAGGAAGACGGCCCTGGGCTAACATCCGTGCCCATCTTCCTCCACTTTATATGGGACGCCGCCACAGCATGGCCCGCCAAGCAGTGCGTCGGTGCGCGCCCGGGATCCGAACCAGCGAACCCTGGGCCGCCGCAGCGGAGCGCACGCACCCAACCGCTTGCGCCACCGGGCCGGCCCCAAAGCAGTTCCTCTTTTTCTCTTTATTTCTTTTGGGTTATTTTTGCAGTGGGGGAGAGTAGCTAGGAGACAAGAATAGTGGGGGCTCTTTGACGTTTTAGAATTTAATAAATACTGTGGACCCTCTCCTCTCTCTCTCTCTCTCTCTCTCTCATTGTATCTAGATCTATATCTCAACACACACACACACACACACACACACACACACAAATACATAACTCAAATGCTTTTTCATACAATTTCAGGGAGTTCAGAAAGCTCTGAAATTTATCAATGAAACCTCAAGGAGGCGGTAAACCCAAATGAATGAATGTATAGCATATTCTTCAAGTATTTTTAAGTATAAACTACTGTCTTTTAGTTGGGATTGTGGAAGTAATGGTCTTCAGTGAGTTCTAGATTACTGACTGTCACAAATACCTAGTCTGTCGAGAATGCTTACTGTTGTGTATTTCAGCTCCTGATCTGAATGTGAATGTGCAGCCTTATGCATCAGCAGCTAGGTAAGGGTATGGGAGGCTCTAATGAACAATGCAGGACCAGGAAAGAATTAGAAAGTAAACTGCTGTCTCAAGAATATGAAATGTATGATGACTTAGTTCTCTTCAATTAAAAAAAGCAACTCCTGGCACCGGCCCAGTGGCACAAGCGGTTAAATGCATGCGCTCCGCTGTGGCGGCCCGGGGTTCAACTGTTCGGATCCCGGGCGCACACCGACACACCGCTTGGCAAGCCATGCTGTGGCGGCGTCCCATATAAAGTGGAGGAAGATGGGCACGGATGTTAGCCCAGGGCCAGTCTTCCTCAGCAAAAAATGAGGAGGATTGGCAGATGTTAGCACAGGGCTGATCTTCCTCACACACACACACAAAAACAAATAAAAAAAGCAACTCCTCCCTAGGCTTATTGGTAACATTTCTTATCCCTTACACAGTTGAGGGAAAGTCAGAGTTGTCAGTCTGTTCACTTACTGGGATGTGCCAGTTATTTCTCTGCAGTTTCTTAAGACTACAGTCTATGGATACGTTTTTTTACTTGATAGTTTGGGAACTAGCCAAGGTGGTTCTCAAACAGCTTGCAGATTGGAATTACCTGAAAAGCTTTAACAAATAGGTCCTGCTCCTAGAGGACCTGATATCGTTAGTCTGGACGGGGCCTAGGCATGGGGATTAGTAAAATTCCGCAAGTACTTTAATGTAAAACCATAGTTAACAGTCACTCCCATTGTCTCAAGTACGTGTCCTATCCAAGGGGGCATGTAAAATCCCAAGGCCCATTCCACTAATGTTAACAGTCTCCTTCACCTTTGTTAGGAGTTGGAGCAAATTCTTGGTCTAAAATTTTTGTTGTTATTGTTGTTGGCACATGATTTATAATGTATTTCCAGAGCCCAGTTCCTAGAGGTAAAGATAAAATTTGTGATCTGCAAACACAGTTGAGAAAACAAAAGATTTCCATATCCCAAGGTCTATTATCAAAGCAGTAGCCTTTGCTTAATTTTTAGAACCAACATAGGAAGAGTAAGAGAAAGTTACAATTCATTAATTTGCATATATTAGCAAATCTTTTTTGTTGTAATAAGTTTAATAATCCAAAATTATCCACAAGGATTATTTTCATTTAAAATTCTCAGAATGTCTTAAATAACAGTATCAACAATTACTGAGTAAACACTTTTACTCAACAAGAAGTTGATGTTCTAGTCAAACTGAGGGAAGCCTGGTACTTTCTTGCCTCTACACCAGGCATCAGCAAGCTGCAGCCCATGGGACACATCCGGCCCATCTTCTGTTTGTGATGGCCCACATGCTAAGATTTTTACGTATTTCGAATTGTTGAAAACAAATCAAAAGAAGAATAATATTTCATGACATATGAAAACTATGTGAAATTCAAATCCCAGTGTCCATATATGAAGTTTTATGGGGACCCACTCATGCTCATGTATTACCTACGGCTACTTTCACACTATATGATTCTTGCAATAGAGAACACATGGCCCACAAAGCCTAAAATATTAATCATCTACATTTTTACAGAAAAAGTTTACAGACTCTTGTTTTATATCTGTCTTTGCTAATCCATTTCCCTTTGCCTGAAATTGTTTTCATTTGCCACACTCTTCAAATCTATTCTACTGAAGAATTCTTTCTATATTTTCCCTTATCTTCTTCCTCTTTTATCATTCCCTTTATTTCTCTTCACTCTTGGCTTTTTGGGGAGGTTGGGTACATCAGATGCTGAAGGATGAGTTAATCATACACCATATCCAATAAATAATCATGCTAATGTTTTTGATGTGGATCCTTTGTGTTCTCACAAAACATATATTGTTTTGGTTGTATTTTTATATTTATGTAAATGATAATTTATGACAATAAGTTTTCACATGGTGGTATGTTTTTTAATCCATCTTTGTTTTTCTCTTTATGTCTAGAAAATCATTGCTCTTTATTTATTCACGTTTCTCTCATATTGGGCAATGTTATCTATCACACTTTTTTATCTACCCATTCTCACACTGATGGGCACCAACTAGACTGCTTCCAGCTCCCAGCCACACAAATAGCACTGCAAGGAACATCCTTGTACATGTACTTTAAGGATTCAAGTAAGAATTTATTTGGTTTATGTCCTCGAAGCAGAAATTCTATCATCATAGAATATACTTAAACCAAATTTGTTCAGGTACCACCAAATTGAACTCAGTGATAACTACACTGGTGTACACTCTTATCAGCAGTGTATGAAGATCTCAAGAGCCCAGGGATTTACTTTCTAGGGTAAACATGAAGCACCAGTTGTATTGTTTTGTGTTGAGGTACAGCCATAGTGCATTGCTAATATCTCAATTTACAGTTTTCACAAAATTGCAGTTTTTTTCCTTATGTTTCTATGTCACTAGTGTGTAGTACATAGTATGTTTATTATGTGAATAGATTATCAAAATCAGACCTTCCCAATATATAATTGAAATTATATGTCATTACTTACATAAGAATTTTAAGTTTAATAAACAATGTGGCAGGCAGAATAATGGACCCCCAAAGATGTCCATGTCCTAATCCTGGGAACATGTGAATATGTGATGTTATATAACAAGGGAGAATTAAGGTTGCAGATGAAATTATGGTTGTTAGTCAGCTGATCTTAAATTATGGGTGTTATCATAAATTATCTGGGTGGGCCCAATGTAATCACAGAGTCCTTATAATTGAGAGGCAGAAGAATCAGGGCAGTAGTAGGAGAAGTGATGATGAAAGCAAGATATTGGAGTACTATGAGGAAGGTGTCATGAACTGAAGAATGTAAGTAGATAGAATGTGAAAAAGCCTTCTCCTTCAGAGCCTCTTATAGGAACCAGCCTGCTGACATCTTGGACCTTAGTTAAGAGACTAATTTGGACTTCTGACCTCCAGAAGTATAAGAGATTAAATTTGTGTTATTTTAAATAAATAAATTTGTGGTTATTTGTTATGGCAGAAATACGAAACTAATAGAGATTGTGGAACTTGGAAGTAGAATGGTGCTGTAACAAATACCTAAAAATGTGGAAGTGGCTTTGGGATTGGGGAATGGGTAGAATCTGCTGGAAAAGTGAGGAGCACAGAAGGGAAAACCTATGTTATCTTTGATTCTTACATAATCATAAACAGACTGTGGATAGAAATATGAATGATTGAAGTGCTGCTGGTGAGAGCCCAGAAGGAAAGGAGTAACATGTTATTGGAGACTTGAGGAAAGGTGATCTTTGTTACATAGTGGAAGAATATTTAGTTGAATTGTGTCCTTTCCTTCCTATGTGGAAAGCAAAACTTATAAGCGATAAAATTGGATATTTAGTTGAGGAAATTTCTAATTAAGTTTTGAAGATTTGTCCTGATTTTCTTCTTGCTGTTTATAGTAAAATACAAGAGGAAAGAGACAAATTGAAGGGAGAACTGTTAAGCAAAAACAAAAACAAAAAAACCCGAGACTTGATAATTTGCAGAACTCTCAGCCTATCTCGATCGCAAAAGGCACTAAAATTAGGAGATTCATTGTCAGGAAAAGGGGCTCTAGAGAGAAAGCCAATGCTGTAGCTGGATAACCTTTTGCTAATGCCAGAAGGAACAAAAAGTCACAGTATTCAGTAATACAGAGGGTTTTTTGAAGAGATTAGGCTCACAATTCATGGATCCCCTTAGCCATTTTAGCAGAAGCCAAGACGATGAAATTATTTAGGAAAGACCCATTGAGGAGCCTCTTGACTAATGGAGTGAATCCTCGTTAACATACACAGAAGACTCATAATGTTTTCTGCTACTATAACATAGCAGAAACACTGACAGCTTGGACTGAAAGAATCAGAATGAAGAGGAAATGAGAGAAGGCTGTTGACTCTCAAAATTCTACAGGCAGGAAACAGGCTGGTAAAACTACTCAGCTGAAAACACACACTCTTCATGTCTTCATGAAAAAGGAAGGATTGCCCAGAGGGCAGAGTCACAGAGAGCAAAACCTTGGACCCAAAATGTGGAGACTTGAGTCACAGAGAATTTTTTCCCAGGCCTTGAAACATAATGGAGTTTGCCCTGTTGGATTTAAAAAATTACTTGGGACTGGTGACTACTTTTTCTCTCCAGTTTCTCCTTTTAGACTGGGAATGTCTATAACATGTATCCTATGTCAGTTATAACACTTTTATTTTTGGTATTGATAATTTATTTTCTAGTTTCATAGGTTCACAAATGGAGAGGAATTTTGCCCCAGGATGAATCATGCCCCAACTTTTATCCATACCTGATTTAGATTATTTAGATGATAAGATTTGAGTCTTTTGAGCTGATGATATTAAAATGAGATTTTTTTATTTGGAGTTGATGCTACAGTATAGTAAGGCTTTTGGGACGTGGCAAATGTATTTTGCGTGTGAGATGAATGTGAGTCTTTGTGGGCCAGATGGCAGACTGTGATAGCCTGAATAATGGCCACCCAAAGTATTCTTGTCCTCATTCCCAGAACCTGTGAGTATATCACCTTACATAGTAAAATGGACTTTGAAGATATGATTAAGAATCTTGAGATGAGGAATTGTCCTGGATTAACTGGGTGGGCCCAATATAATTAAAAGGGTTATTATAAGAGGGAGACAGGAGGATCAGAGGTGTAATAGATGTGATGGTGGAAGCAAGAAGTTGGAGTAATACAAGGAAGGGACCATGAACCAAGGAACACAAGTGACCTCTAAAAACTGAAAAAAGACAGATAAAGGGATTCTTCCCTTAGGTCCTCCAGAAAGGAACCCAGCCCTGTTGACTCCTTGATTTAAGTCCAGTGAGGCCTATTTTGAATTTATAACTTACGGAATTATAAGATGATAAATTTGTGTTGTTTTAAACCACTAAATTGATGGTAATTTGTTACAGCAGCAATTGCAAACTAATATAAACAATGGCAGGTTTTGTGGTTGTTGTTTCTTTGGTGTTGTAAAGAATCTTGGATTTCCAAGAATCTCTGAATTAATAGTTTAAAATGGGTGATTATTTTTGGATATCTTTATTTTTCAGTTGAGCTCAAAGCAGGATCAAATCCAAGTTCGGCTATTATAGGGCTTGTCTGAGTTGATATATGTTTCCAACACTGTGCTGTATAACGTAAGTGAAAGCTGGCAGAGATACCTTAGCATCTAGGAAATGCTACAAATCATGGTAATCTGATAAAAGGGATAAATGGTAAATTTCTGAAGAAATGCAAACTTAATCTTATAATCTTATGAGTTCAGCGTCTAAAAGAGTTCCTGGCATCTGGTGGTCAAATATATTTATTGAATAAATGTGTGATTAAATCACCTGCTCTTCCCAGAAACATTATGTTGTTTCTTATCTTCAAGCATTTTTTCATCCTGTATTCTCTGTCAGAAATGGCCTCCACTCCCCACTCAACTCTTGAGTCTCCATCCTTTCACTGGCTTACTTATAAACATCCTTTATATCATATCAGATGACTCTTCCCTGGAATCTTTTTCTGCTACCCTTTGTGTAACCATAATAGTTGGTGTGTATTTTTATAATAATATTAACAATAGTTTTTATTAATGTTATCCATTCATACATTTGTCTCTTACAAGGCAAGGTGATTTCCTCTTGGTGAGCCATCTGCCTTATTTAGGTCTATATCCCTAGCTTCTATGCACAATGGGAAGAACTCAGATCTTAAGAATACATATAAGAAATATGAATAAGAAATTGCTTAAATACCATAAATATATATATCTTTCCAATCACAACAAATTTTGAGCATTTTTCATATATTAAATATTATATTAGACCATCAATTCTAATGGCTTTCTAATACCCCAACATGGGGGAAAACATAATACTTACCTTCAATTTTCTTTTTGGTTGGACAAATGGGATTTTTTTGATTTGTAGATAATATAAAGCAAGCTTCAGTGAGCATTCATGTACATGATTCTCTGTCTATACTTCAGATTATTTCCTAGAATTGTTTTTATGTCATAATAATACATTACAGAATAGGAATATTTTAAGTGTCTTGATCTATATTGCCAGATTGATCTATGGAGAATTTGAATCAATTTACATGCCTTCCCACATTGTACTTTTGTTCTCACCTTCCCACCTTATTCAATGGAAATATAGTGCAAACTACAAATGTGAGCCACATGTGTAATTTGAAAATTTTTACTAGTCATATTTAAAAAGGAAAGAGAAATAGGCAAAATTAATTTTAATAATATATTTTATTTAATCCAATATATAAAATAGTATTATTTCACCATCTAATTAACATAAAATTATGAATGAGATATTTTACATTATTTTCTGATTATTTCTCATACATTTATTTTCTCATAGTAGGTCTTCAAAATGAAGGAGGTATTCTATACTTACATCACATTTCAATTTGTACTTGACCCATTTCAACTGTTCAATAGCCGTATGTAGCTCATGGCTAACTATTGGACAGCACAATTATAGATGCTTAACTGTTGTTGTAATTTCAAAGATCATTGTCTCTGTGGGCTTTTTTCCGCCTTATAGTTGCTATCATTTTAAAACACTTAGAAAAATTTTAAAACATTTAAACATTTTAAAACTATCTAAAAACATGAGATTCTTTGGATGAGTAGTTGGTGATGAGTTGCCCGCAGGACTCACAGGAGTTGATTCCAGAGGTGCATCTTGAATTCAAAAGTCGTCTTTGGAAAGTATGCATTGATTAGAGCTTCAAAGGTGATATTCCCCAAACTATCCATAAAATAGCCCTGTCTTAGTCTGGGCTGCTATAATAGAATGTCATAAACTGGGTGGCTTATAAACCACAGAGATGTATTTCTGACTGTTCTGGAGGCTGGGAAGTTCAAGGTCAGGGCACCAGCAGATTCGGGGTCTAGTGAGGACACACTTTCTGGTTCATAGATGGACATTTTCTCATTGTGATGTCAGATGACAGAAGTGGGCAAGGGAAGTATCCGAAGTCTATTTAATAAGGGCACTAGTCCCATTCATGAGTGTTCTTCTCCCATAACCTAATCACCTCTCAAAGGCCTCAATTCCAAATTCAATCACATTACAGATTAGGTTCCAACATATAAATTTTGGGGGGAGGGGCACAAAAATTCAGTCTATGGCAAGCCCCTTGTTGTTTTTTTTTCCCCTGAACTGAAATTAAATTAGTAGAATCGTATGACTTAAAAGTAAAAATATAGTTATAAAGTGGAAATGATCATAATGATCAATGATGGCTAAAGAGAAAAGAATTCCTGAAGTTAAAAAGGAAATAGAAACCAGAAACATGAATCTTGGAGCCACTAACACAAGCAAACAGTCTTGTTTCAATAGGTCCTGAATAACAGTGTAGTAATTTAGAAAGTTATAATAACTTATATATGAGGTAGCAACATACAATTAAACCAGCTGCAGGGGGGCCGGCCCGTGGCTTAGTAGTTAAGTGCGCACACTCTGCTACTGGCAGCCCAGTTTCAGATCCTGGGCGCGCACCGACGCACTGCTCGTCCGGCCACGCTGAGGCTGTGTCCCACATACGGTAACTAGAAGGATGTGCAACTATGACATACAACTATCTACTGGGGCTTTGGGGAAAAAAAAAAGGAGGAGGATTGGCAATAGATGTTAGCTCAGAGCCAGTCTTCCTCAGCCAAAAGAGGAAGATTAACATGGATGTTAGCTCAGGGCTGATCTTCCTCACACACACACACACACAAAAACCAGCTGGAGGGAGTCTCTGTTTATAAAATGTTAAGGAAAAGTCTTATCAAAATTGCAAAAAAGTTAAGCAGGGTGTCCTTTTAATGTCATAAGGGATATTGCTTAATAGCTCAACCCAAGGATCATTAAACTATAGATTGAATATCAAAGAATTAGTATTATATGTTAACTTGTAGATTTTTGTCTGTAAGAGATGCAAGTTCTCTCTGTCCAGTAAAAAAATAATGACCCTAAATATAATGGTTTTGTTCCCTGTAAGACATTAACAGGGTTTGTATATAACTTAGCACTACCTTTCTAACATTATTTACACAATTGTGAACATTTCAAATGCCCTTGAGCCAGCCTTTCCATCTTACTGGTCCCCTCAAATAATGAGTATAATAAAATACTTAACATGTATTTATTTTGTATATTTGTATGAGTGCCCATTTTTAATTGTTCAAAAATTATACTTTAGCAAAGGCAGTGTAGTGTGTCCTACATTAAGATATGTTTTCATTAAAACAATTTGAGTAGTTGAAGTGAATTTATTGTGGCTCTAAAACCTTGAAAAGTTATATTACTTTGTGTTCTAGTCTTTCTTCTTAGAGAATGAAGAGGCTGGCTTAGCTAAGTGGGGATCTCCTGTGATTTTAGCATGCCATGACTCAGCTTGGCTTTTATCCACAGAGAGCATTCTCTCTGGTTTTCTGCCTGCCAGAGGGCACAAACTGTTGGTTCAGGTTTTGGAGGTGTCTAACCATCACGTTGGGAGCCTGAGTCACAAAGTGCACAGCATCACGTTCAACCAAACATTGCCATGTCTCATGCTCCTTATATGTACTTTCATTTTAACCCAAATTTTTGTGTCTATCTCTCTAAATGGTATAACTTCACCAAGAATGATTTGAATCTTCAGTGATCAGTCTGGGGAACATTTGACTTGAACAAAATTATTCACTTGAGAAGTAACTTAGAAAAGAAATGAAATAAGATTTCTCAGACAAAATGAACAGCATTTTTTGATTGATATTCAGAAGCCTCCAAACAAAATTCTGAAGCAAAAATTACTTCACTAAAAGAGTCTTTATGCAAAGCTAATGAGCAATTTGACAAAATTAAGCAACAACAAACTTGACCCATCTACCTAGCAAATCCTTCCTCTGTTTGTCCTCCAGGTATCTCCCTATATAGAGTTCTCCCTCTTCCCCCATCCTTCCAATCTCTCTCCTTCTGTACTTCCTCCCATTTCTCCCTCCTCTTCCCTTTTTCCAGACCCCCTTCATTCATCCAGATTATCTTAAGACCCACAAATGTCAGTTGCCTCTAAATATTCATCTCTCATTGAGACAGGTATGCAGTCAACTATAGATTTTAAACCCTGAACCTGAGCTGAATTAAGGGCTATACTTAAGAAATTCTGTAAACCCAGCAAAATCAGCACAGAAGAATTTAGCATTCTTTTGGCTGCATACAACTCAAGGTTACCCACTCTATTCCAATTTGTGTACATGTTAGTTGGAACTTCAGGTGCTAAATCCTGAATGGTGAAAGCTGATTGGGCTGACACAGAAAGGGACCTACATAATTACTCTTCCCACGGTAAACCTGAGGGTCAAAAAAGCCCCTGAATTCGGGCAAAGTCTCCTCAAAGATACACCTGAAAGATTTCCTATAAAAATGGATTAGATCATAAATTACTCATGCAAACTTAGAAAAGATGAAACTATGGGAAATTTTTGGGATAGACTAGAAAATATCTTCAACTAACATTTGGGAGTTAAAGAGGGTGCTGACATAAAAACAGTTATTTCATGTCATTTAGTCAATGAAGTTCAAACTGAAATTGTGGACCTAATTCAAGTCAGAAATTAGAATGGGAAATAGCCCCCTTATCTGAACAGGATACTTGACAGAACATTCTGAAAAGGCGTTAGAACCAAAATGAGACAGAACCAAAAATAAACGTATGGCCCTGCAGATGAAACAGCCAAGGGGCCACTTCTTTACTGACTACCTATTGACAACGACTCTTACAGATATTTAATCAGAAGGGAAACTGGAGAAAAGATTGCTCCACATTGTGAAAGAAAACCCAAGATAAAGAAAAATCTCTCAATTCAGATTACTGAGGGTACTCTGAGGAAGGAAAAAGCACCCAATATCTCGCCTTACCCTTAAACACTCAAGGTGAATTAACTATAAATATAGATAGTCAATCTCATCAATTCCTGCTACTTACAGGAGCTGCCCTTTCTACATGAAACCCTGCCACCTTCAGTCTGCCACTTTTGCTAAACCTCTTTCTCTAACTAAATATACCATAGAGGTTTTCCCTATCTCCCATCCTTAAATGTGATCTTTGCGCTTTTAGTGAAAAAAAAAATGGAAACAATTTTTGCCGCTCTGCGATACCACCTCTGAAAATTTAACAGGGAAAGACTTACATTGCAAATGGAATGTTAGTATTAGATGCACATCAGATGGGGTCCTCTATTCCTAATCAAGTTGTATCTTCTCCGGATATACTTTTTTCGTCTCCACTACATTTGATGCATACCTCAGATAAAGATCTTGACACCATGTCTGACACTCTTTGGCCTAAAGATTCCCCTGATATAGGAATAATAATTGGAGCAGAAGCAGAGAGAGTCAAATATGCTCTCCCAACCAAGCACATGAAATGCCAACAATCTCCAATCAGAGCCTGAAGCTTTCCTTATTTTGACTATCAAGTTTTTCCACTCCCCTGCCCGCCTCTGAGTCTCTGCCAAATGCAAGAGATCTTGCTTAACTCCTTTTCTATAGCAAGCTCTAAATAAATAGCTTCTGTTTGTTCTCATTTGAGTGACCTTTGTTTATTTCAACACTATTAAGGTGAAATCGGTGGAAAGGCATCTTCAATGAGAAGCTATAATTAGAAAATTTAGTTCAAAGCCTTGAAAAAGAGGTGGGAGAAAGGCACACCTCCCTTTCTACTGGGTGCTTGGACAGAAAAAGAGTTATGTAAATAACCAATACCATGGGAATCCCAAGGATTTTCTATGAAAGAACAAGGAGCCAGCTTAAGGAATGTTCAGGAGAAAAGTGAAAAGAAGTCTACTTTCAAACCCATGGCAATATATTTAAGGAACTTGTTATCTAAAATGGTGCTTTTATATTTAAATAGCTTATGCAACTTTAAGAATGTCAGAGTTAAATAGAGGAAAATTTTGTTGCCCTTTATCCTTAAGGTAGATACCAAGAGGACACACAATATAGGGAGTAAGTAGTCAGAATACTTCTAGAACTTAAAGAATGAGCTTCAGTTCCCTCACAATTTCTATAGCTTTAGACAAACACATCCTTTCTCTGGACCCAGATTTCTTATTTGTAAAATGAGGAGGCTTAACTAGATTGCTATGAGCCTTTTCTCCATATGGAAATCTGCAATAAAATGTGCGTAGTATTCTGTTTCTCCAAACTAGTAAGAGCCCACAATGTTTCCATGTCATGATAGGTGATAAGGTACAAGAGTTTCTGTAGATTACTGTTCTTTCAAGGGTATATTCATGACTTTTAGTGAAGTCAGTTTGAGACAAACATATTTTGCTTTAAATGAATGCACATATCAGAAAAAAATAGTGAAATTTTTATATTGTTCCTTTCCTTTTTTTTTTGGTGAGGAAGATCAGCCCTGAGCTAACATCTGCCAATCCTCCTCTTTTTAGCTGAGGAAGACTGGTCCTGGGCTAACATCCATGCCCATCTTCCTCCACTTTATATGGGACGCCACCACAGCATGACTTGACAAGCGGTGCGTCGGTGCATGCCCGGGATCCGAACCCCGGGCCACCATAGTGGAGCGTGCACATTTAACCGCTATGCCACCAGGCTGGCCCTGTATAGTTCCTTTTCTAACTCAGAAAGAAATGTAACTGGCAGTCTAATTATTTTAATATTGAAAGTTTGAGTTGGCTTACAAAACCTTCACTAAAATTTGTAAATTCATTGGAGCTCAACCTTATTCTCCAACCCCCACGCCTTGGCTTAGTGATGGGTATTCATTTTTTTATTTTCCTCTCTGAATTCTCTACTCAAATGTTAAGTACAGCAATCAAGTCAGATAAAGCACTGAGAATATGGTCTTACAGAATCCAGTATTCCCTAAATATGAAGCTACATACTGATAATGCTGCCTGAAGTGCAGTATAGGAAGCATAAATTTGCTAGATACATTTACCATTTTCAAACGTAGCTCAGATTTAGGGCTCTTTAGTGTAGGAGTTTGTGTACTTGAATCCTTCCTTGACAGGACCATTCTGATAAAGCACCAGTTTCTTCAGTTCCATAGGGAAATATTACACAGTAGATTTAGAATGGTTTGGTTTGTTTCTTTTTTATCAACAACATATTCTAAAACTGATGATCTTCAATTTAGAATGCAGAATTCCTTTCTATCCAAATTCAGGACAATAGGACAAGAATAGTTTTTCCAACTGCAAAGAAAACATTTAATCCCTGTGGATATTAAGGTGCAGCCCTGGACTTCCTAATTTGATTTTATTTCTTAGCTCTTCTCTTTTAGTTCCCTCAGGCTCAGTCTTAAAATTGTTTACCAACTGCTGCTTACAATTACAATCACTGTATATTTTAATAACATAATGAAGAAACAAAATAGACATTTCTCAAGGTTTAGATTTACGTCAGAACATGCCAGAAGGTTCACATTTCACTGGGATTTACTGAAAGAATTCAGTGGAAGGATTCAATTCCTTAATTGTGTCTCTGTTTTCTTTCCTCTATTCTAAACATGCCCTGAATCAGACTAATGAATGCCAAACGCAGAAATGTGCCTAGGCCCTTGGGTGGAGTGTCAGGTTAAGGAGATCATGAGCTGTTACGTGATAGGAAACTAAAGGAATGAAGTGACTCAGTCAATATCAAATCCAGCACAATCATCTTTCATTGAATAAATGTTCTTTGCTAAATGCACAGGAGTCAGGCAAAGCAGATGTTAAATGTGCAAGTGGTGAACAGCAATAATAAGGTCTCTGCCTTCAGGAAGTTTAGAGTCTAGTGGGCGAAACAGACGTCAAACATTCATTTCCGGCCATCTCCATGTAAACATACTTTAATATCTTCCATTATATATGTGTATATATACATATATATATCCTCCCTTGATTCTAGTCAATCACCATCCAATTAATCTGCTTCGGTTTATAGCAAAATTGGGTGAAGTCATTGATACCTTCTATTTTCATTTCCTATTCTCCCCACTCCAATCAGGCTCTTATCCCTAACACTGCTAATACTCTTATCAATTTTACCAGTGACTTCCACATCGCCAAATCCAATAAATTTTTTTCTCATTTTCACCTTACTCAACCTATTACCATTATTCAACCAATTTATTCTTTCCTCTTTCTTTAAGTGTGGTCTTTACTTGAACACCAGGATCAATTGATCTACCTATCCATCATCTATATCTATCTGGGACACACAAAATTTCAGATTCATATCTGACCACTCTTCTAAAGTAGATCTAAGAAGTATCTCAAATCAACATGTCTGCAACCAAACTTTGGAGTTCCATTTCTCAAAGCCAAACCTTCCAACAAATAATTTAAAAAGCTGCTACTTCCCCAACTCAGCAAATGTAACATTACGCAACTAGTCTATCATGGCATACATCTAATTCATTAGGAGAATCCTGCCAGTGCTGCTTCAGTGTAAATCCAGAATCTGACCCCTTCTCCACTACCATCCTTGTTCAGTCCACAGTTATCTCACTTCTACCATATTACGTTTGCTCTCCTAAACAGTCTCGCTGGTAGTTCCCTTTACCCCCACCATCTATTTTCTATGTAGGAACAAGAATAATTTCCTAAAACATAAATCAAATTCTATCACTCTTCTGATCAGAACTTTCTTTTTGGGGGGGTGGGGGGGCAGGAAGATTTGCCCTGAGCTAACATCTGTTGCCAATCTTGCTCTTTTTTTGCTTGAAGAAGATTAGCCCTGAGCTAAATCTGTGCCCATATTCCTCTACTTTGTATGTGGGATGCCACCACAGCATGGGTGATGAGTGGAATAGGTCCACACCCGGGATCTGAACCTGCGAACCCAGGCTGCCGGAGTGGTGCACGCGGAACTTAAACCGCTCAACCATGGGGCCAGCCCCTGATCAGAAATTTCTGTTGGCTTCCAGATTCACTCAGAGGACAGAGCAAAGCCTTAATGTAGTCTTTATTATTCTTTGTGTTCTGGCTCCAGACTAGCTCCCTTACCTCATTGCCTATCCCTTCCCACCAGGTGCCCCTCTCTGCAGCTGTGTTGGCCTCTTTTTTGCTCCTTGAGGCACTGAGTACCCCCTCACATCAGGAAATTTGTATTTGATATACTTCCCGCCTGAAAAAAAGTATCCCTGAATACTCACATGGCCCGTTTCCTGATTCCTTTCAGGTCTGGGCTCATATATGATCTTCTTAGGGAGACCCTTATTCATAACATAAGTGACAGGTTGTGACAAAAGAGTACAGTCACCAACAATCACTCTCTACTCTTTTGTTCTACGTCTTCTGAAGGAATTTCTAAGAAACATAATGCAGGGTAACTTTACCAAATACACATTCATCACACCTGACTTGTTTCCTGTTCTAAAACTCTCTTTAAGATATATTCTGTTGATGTGAGCTTGGGAGAAAAGGATCTTCAAGGGCCTCCTTCTAGTTCCTTCCCTTCAAGTGCGGAGGCAATACTAGTCAGGTTCTTGTTTCTTCTCCCCAGCTCACACTCGGTCCTTTCTCAGCTGTCAGTAGCGAAAAAAAAACCCGCAAGTAAAAGATATCTTCAACTTTATGTGTTCAGACCTCAAAGAGAAAAGATAAGAGAATAAAGAGAGAAAGGGGAATTTTATATTTTCACTCCTCTCAAAATTTGGTTTTATTATGATTCTTCATGATTAGGAAAATCCAACCCTGAATATGTTGGCGTGAGGGGCAAAGGGAGTTGCATATGCATCAGGGAAATTGTTCGACTATCTCTCGAGGTTTTGTGTTAGAGAGGTAAAAGATGTTGGAAATAGAATTACTTGTAGACAGAATAATTTGCTTAGTTTCGCCAAGCTAAGCCTCTATACAATTAAGGGATCTCTTGTATTGAAAAATAAGTGCAACATGCTTGAAAGCATTGTATACCCGTCCCCAATACCTTCCAACTACACTTCACAGGATAGCCCTCTAACTATAATTATTTCTATAACTATAATTATAACTACAGTTATAACTATAACTCATGAGTAGACAGATTAAATCTAAGTTGAAAACAAATGTTTAAAAGGCAAGTGAATTGTTCATCTGCACTTGCTCTTAATAAAATGATTCTATAGGTGGTTCTTTTCTATGGTTCTCATTTTATTTTATTTTATTTTTTTTTATAAAAGATTTTATTTATTTATTTTTCCCCCAAAGCCCCAGTAGATAGTTGTATGTCGTAGTTGCACATCCTTCTAGTTGCTGTATGTGGGACGCGGCCTCAGCATGGCCGGAGAAGCAGTGTGTCGGTGCTCGCCCGGGATCCGAACCCGGGCCGCCAACAGCGGAGCGCGCGCACTTAACCGCTAAGCCACGGGGCCGGCCCCATCTATGGTTCTCATTTTAGACCAGGAGAAGAACTCTCAGAACCTGACAAATCATTAAGCTCTAAAATTCGAAAAACCTTAAAGACCATCCAATTTAACTATTGAAATCTTGCCGTTGAAGATTTTATACTATTTTCCTTAAATATATTGTTTAAATAATGTGAATAATCTGTCTATTGGATGCCTGTGAGTGACATTAGGGAAGAAAGACAAAGACACACACACACACACACACACACACACACACACAGAGTCTAATGATTACTTTTGAGATTAGCGTTTATATAATTTTTATCCTCTTTTTTGTATCCAAATGTTTGAACACCTGGAAAATATTTATTGTGTCAAACTTAATTTCAGAGCTCCAAATCTGACAGTTTGACAGTTCTCCTTAAATGTTTTTAAGCAGTGATAGGTGAGGATACAAAAGAAAGACCTCAAATTAATAGGACTGATTGAATCTATAGTTCACAATAAATTCACAGACAGAGCCATTACAGAATGCAAGAACTGCCAACCCAAGTAGGAGGTTGTTGATTTGTTAACAACTTTACTGCAGAGAAGTTTTTTTTCTTTCTCTCATTTTAACACAAAGAACAAATTCCCCAGTCTGTTTGGCGTAGGTATTTTGCTCACTTTTCAACCTCCTATTTTAAACATTAAATCTATTCTTCTAGTAAGCAGTAGCATCTAATTAAGGCCTCCAAATGTTATACAGCTTTATGATTCAAGAAATCAACTGGGGCATGAGTAATAGGTTATATGCAACCTGGGATTTTAGTCTAATGGAAACATATGTAAGGCAGTGACGAGGGAAATGCAGATCACTCAGACTCGACAGCAGTTAGCATGGAACATATGTCTCAAGCTGATCGATCTGCTCATTTCACTGTCATTTACACATTCAAATTCTTGAACACTTAGTACCAAGAAAATTATTTGGGTCAAATTTGGTTTCAGAGTTCTAAATATAATAGCTTTTGACAATTTTCTTTAAATGTTTTCAAGCAGTGAAAAATGAGGATGTAGAAGTACTGCAATCAACAGGGCCGACTGAGGCTGTTGTGTACAGTGAATTCTCAGAGGAATTGTCAAACGTAGAATTGTTTGATATGTGTGCACTGTTCTGGAAGAATCAAGTAAACCATATTCAAATGTTGATTGCTAAAGAACTGTAGTTTTTTTTGTTAATTAAGGAGTCACAAGTCTCCTTAAAGAAGTACCCTCTTCTTTAATGATGCTATCCCTGATCCACCATTAGTTAGTGTATATGCTTATGCTTTAGAAATAGTGAAATTGTCAGTTATAACACTGATTTTTCATAAGAATGTAAGAAATAATTTTTCACAAACCTCAAATATGTTGTAGAATCCACTCTGTGCTCTAAAAAAATCTTAGAATGACATAAACTCAAGTTTAAAAGGCAATATATTTTATAGTGAGGACAGTTTTTGAAATCTAACATTTCTAGGTTCATGTGTCTGCTTAAACTCTGAGTCTATGTGACCATGGTAACATTATTTATATACCGTGAGACTTAATTTGTCTCACAAATAAAGCAAGAATTATAATATCAACTTTAAATAGTTATGATGAGGAATAAATATGATCATATGTGTGAAATTCCTAGCAAGTGCCTTTCAAAAAGCAGACACTCCAAACTTGTTTTGTTGTTGTTATTATTGTTCTTTACTGTTTTTTCCATTTATCCTCCCCGTGAAAGGCATCAATTATTACATAGGACAACCCTGCAGCCGGTCATCTCTGCAACATCCCCACCAAGTGGTTTTCAGCATCTGATACAATTTCACCAGTATGAGAGAATTCATCCAGTGCATGGAAATTGTATTGAAATAAGATATAGCAAAAATTAATTTCTGCATGGACCAAAATATGTGTTATCTAGACCAGAGCATGCAGAATAACCTGAAAATGTGCCAGCGTTTCCTGACCTTTAGCAAATAATCCACTTTACATTTTCGGAACTGAGCAGAGAAAGACAAGTCAGCCTTTGGGAGGAAGTCCTCTGCATCTAAATGAGTTTATAAAACACTAAGAACAGGAGTATTTCTTTGATCATATATCGGGGAATAGTGAAAATAACAAAATGAGGCATATGCAAATATAACAATGTATACTTTGTTCTACATTATGGCTGACCATTGCCTTCCAAATAGAAAATAGCTTAGATAAGCTTCAGTTTTCTCCCTTTACACTTGGAGTATATACATGTCTCTTCTTTACTGGCAGTTTCTCAAAAGTTCAGGGTAGAGATATTGACTTTCATTGGATGGAGTGCTAATCATTACCCATTATTGGAGTGAATCCAAAGCTATAAATTAGAGCAGGCTATCAGCTATGGTTGACTTGTAATGCTGAGCTGGGAGATTAAAAACCCACATGCAAAAATAACCTTGAATCTATTGGATAGGAAATAAACCTGGAAACCAAATGAAGTGGCCTCAAAGTGTAAAGCCTGATTAAGAAAGTGATAAAGAGGTGGCTAATGAAAGGAAAGCAAAGAGCTTGATTAAAAAACAGTTCCACAGAGCAATTGCACTGAATTGGTATTTTTACATTTATTTCTCAAAATTTATTATGTGTCCTGGGCAATATATACATATATAGATAAAAGATTACAATATTGCCCTTTCCTCAATAAGTGAAGCTCGTGAGGAAAACACATATACTAGCAAAGATTACAATGAAATACATTAATTGCTATAAATTAGATACGAGCAAGCTGAACAGGAAGTAACACTACATAATTAAATCTGTTATGGTTTTACAAAGGATGAGGGATTATAAATGAATATTAAAAGGTACATCATATACAAAGGAGAGAAGAAATCACTTCAGAGTGAGAGAAGAGCATATACAGATGTTCAGAGGTATGCTCAGTGAGCAGTTTCTATGACCAGGATACAAGGTGCCTGCAGAATGCGGAAGCCTTGGCAGGACAAGTGGGCTGAAACATGTTGGGAAAAATGTTATGTGTAATGATCCACAAGTTGCAAGTAAATAAAAGATTGAAGAAAAGTGAAAGAAATCTGTATATTTTTGGAAACTTCTGAAAAACAAAAAGGTAGACTTTCTTGATTTTGGAAGTTCTATCTAGTCTTTTCAAGATGTAGGTATGCTACTTGTCAATAGGTAAACAGATGATAAATAAATTATAAGGACCTGGCAGAGCCTGAAAGCGAGGAATGGATAGCCCCAGTGGCAAACATAGACAAGGAATCCTCCACTTGACAGTGGGAGTGTTGACGCCTTTGTTGGGCAGAAATGAAGGCTGGAGACACTGGCTCGGGGCTTGACAGCCTGCCTGAAGCTGGAGCCCGGGAATGGTGGTTGCCGCCGAGAAGCCTGTGTGACAGCATGTAGGATGCACGTGGGGAAAGGGGTTATAGGATGCGGCACAGCAGGAAATCAAGCCCAGAAATCAGAGTATTAGTCTGACTTGGCACATAAAATTGTGTGCACTGAATTTTTACAGGACTTGAAAAACCAGGAATTTTTAAAGATTGTTATTAAAGTAAAAAGTAAAGTACAAATTTCTACCAGAATGATGAATATTATAGAGCCCAGAAAAGTCAGAAACCAGGTACCACTCTCTCAACACCCTTTTTATTAGACTACAACCAGGGATCACACGGGACTTCTGAATGAGGCCATTCATGTAAGTAAATAAAGAGATAAACACACAAATGTCAGAGAATGACCTCAACAAACTAATATGTGTCCAACATAAAAAAAAAAGTCAGCAACAAACTTTATAAACTATACCCTAGGAACTAACACACTGATAAATTAACATAAAATTGAGTCAACATTTTTGAAAACCTAGATGAAATGGACAATTATGATGGGAAAAAACCAACCACCTTGATTCAAGAGGAAATGGAATACCTGAATTGACCAAAATGACTAAAGTGTATAAAGTGTATAAAATTTATAGCAAAAAATCCTTTCTTCAGAATAGGTATCAGGCCCAGAAAATTTTAGCGGCAAGTTACAAAAACTTTTAAGCTATAGATAAATGGTAATTTATACAATCCAGGTAGGTCCAAAGAAGTAACACTACCTAAATCACTCCATGAGACTATTATAACCACGATAGCAAAACAGAAATAAGAGAGTAACTAAGACAAGTTAAATAAAGGCTAATCTCACAAATACAAAGACATATATGCACAAACCCTATGAAATTATTATTCATTTTACCTAGAAATACATTAAAAACCATGGCAAAGTGGGTTCATCTCAGAAATACAAAGGTGTTGGGAAATATAAGGAGTTACCCAATAGATATCAGTAATTACAAAGTTTTAAAAATGTAAAGAGCATGGACTTTTATGGGGAATACAACTAGAAAAATGCAACAGGACACTGAACCCCAAAACAGACACATGTACATATGGAGACTACTTTGTGGAGACTTTTTCAAAATCCATAAAGCTGTGTGTGTACCTACTCCACCATGTTTCAATTATATATCAAGTTAAATATTAGTTTGTGTAATCCTTATTCACATAGGCAAGCTTCTTTTTTTCCTCATTGCTTATAATAATAATAAAGAATAATCTACAGTTCTGTTCATAAGGGAAAAGAAAAATACATTGTGATATTCCACATTATAGGAGATCTTAGAACAGTTAAAAGCAGTGAACTTGAAATATATTGATAAATCTCAAAAATGCATTGTAAAGTAAAAACCCAAGTTACAAAGTCATGTATGTAGTACTTTAACTGCTAACATTTTTAAATTCCTAAGACCCTAATATTTTTGTAATGGTTTCATACATGTAATAAATATGTAAACATATACATTAGAACTATATGCAAAATACTCATACGTGGTCTCTGTGTAGGGAAGAAGGGAAAAAGAATTGGAGAGGTTTATAAAAAGGAATTAAACTTTAATCATCTTTGTTTCTTTACAAAAATGATGCAAATTCAGTAAAACAATATAGTTCTGCATGATGAATACACAACTTTTCACTACATTTTTCTGTATATATTTTATGCTTTAATTTTCTTAAAATTAAAACAAAATAAGAACAAAAACTTGAGTATGAAGTGCAGGTAGAAACTGATGGAAAGGACTTCATGTTGGAGGTTGTAGCAATGATCTGGGTGAGAACTTGAACTAACCAAATAGCTTGAGATTTGTAAGGGGATGATTTCAAAACTTTGCCGGTATGAATAAGAGAGTGTAGTGAGTGACGGGATGTAGAGGTTCAGGGGGAATAGGTCAATTGGATAGATGGTGAGAAAACTGAAGCATAAAAGTTAAGAAAAAGTCCTACTATTATGTGCAAGTTGGACCCAAATTACAATATGCCAGAGTCTTAGAGCAGGAAAGAACCTGAGGAAAGAGCTACCTCAAGTCCTATGGAATACGTGATGGACAAATGCATCAACACAGGTGGGATGAGGAATAGGAACAGCAGGTGTATGGAGGAAAGCCATGTATCTAATGTATGAGAAATTTAATGTACGTGTATATGTGTGTGTAAGTATATATGTACGTATAGAAACATCTAACATTCTTTTATTCAAGTGAAATTCACATAACATAGAATTAACCATTTTAAAGTGTAAAATTCAGTAGCATTTACTACATTCACAGTTGTGAATGTGTTGTACAGCTGTCACCTCTCTCCAAGTCCAAATCATTTTCATCACCCCCCAAAAAACCCACATGCCGGTTAAGCCATAACTCCTTATTCTCCACTCCACATCCTGAGCAACCACCAATCTGCTTTCTGTCTCTATGGATTTATCTAATCTAAATATTTCATATAAATGGAATTATACAAGATGTGACCATATACCTCTGGCTTTTTTCACTTAGCAGAGTGTTTTCGCGTTTTATCCAAGTTGATGCATGCCTTTTTATGACTAAATAGTATTCCATGGTATGGATATGCCAGATTTTATCTATTCATCAATGAATGGACATTTGGATTGTTTCTGCCTTTTGCTATTGTGAATATACTGCTACGAACATTTGTGTACAAGGTTTGAATACCTGTTTTCAATTATTCTGAATATATCTAGAAAGGAAGACAGGTGGCCTATTCTTTACTCCTAGCTTCCTGGGAAATCTATTAATGATATCTGTTAAGAGAAACACACTTTATCTGGTGTATTTCCTTAGCATCATGTCTCTGGCTAAATATTCCTTAAAGTAAATTAACCCAGAATCTATGAATGCTTTTCAAAATAAGAGCTAGAATCTGGAATTGTTTCTTCAGGCTGGCCTTTGAAATATTATGCAAATTGCATCCTGATTTTTCAAGGCTGTGCTTAACAAAATTGAGGCCTCTGTTTAGTTCCTGCCCCTCCCTTCTCTTTCACACACACCCCCCCCCCATACCCTTTAACCCAAAGTAGTGAGGTTTGTTTCTCTATTAACGTAACTAAGACTCCATTCCCCAAACGAAGAATCAGATTAAAAGTGAAACTTTCTCTGCCTTCTCTGAAATTACAGACAAGTTATCTCACCAAATTATTTAACTTCCGTCTAGGGGACACTTCATTATATTTTCAACAGCTATAAATACTCACTTAGTATAAGCATCTCTGAAGGTGATGTGAATACTTTTTATCCTTTTACTGTTTTAGTCATAAGGTGCCAAAAATATTATTTGAATATAAGTGCTGAATAATGATTTATTAAATGAATAATAGCTTTCTAAACATTAATACAATGTAATCATCTCAGGACTAACACCAATTT
Organism: Ceratotherium simum simum; assembly: GCF_057802395.1. Lineage (NCBI taxonomy): Eukaryota > Metazoa > Chordata > Mammalia > Perissodactyla > Rhinocerotidae > Ceratotherium > Ceratotherium simum. The sequence goes on along the minus strand of NC_141910.1, from coordinate 4,080,326 downwards.
TCAGTAATAAAAAGCCTCAGAGAAAAACCCCAACCTTGGCCACCAATTCTGACTGACTGACTGACTGCCAGAGGCATCTTAAAATAAAAATAGTAACAAACCAGTTTAGAGTAAGATTTTTCTTTCTGTAGAAGTCTGGAGGAAACCCACGTTAACAAAGACTCTTTCTGATGTCATTTCAAGGTCCCTCACTTTTCCTGTCTTAATTATATAGCTTTTACTGTGGACCTAGAACCCTATCCTTTCCCACTCCACGCTTGAAGTAAATTGATCCCCCCACATTTCCTGATCAAGTTGTGGAAAACCTCAGTTTCCTCATTTTTCAGTCAAGAAGGTTGATATTTTTTTAACGTAACTTTTTCATACAATAAATAAATAAATAAATAAAGGAAGAAAAATAACCTTCTCAGAAATGGATGCTTTTAAAGATGGTAGGTAATATAGGTTTGGCAGGCTTGGAAATTAAGTGCAAAGTACCAAAGTTGTTTCTTTTCTTCAGGTAGCATTCATTGTGGTGGAAATTTTAAACATGCTTTTTCAGATTTTCTAATTGTGAACTGTGGGATCATTTCTTGATCCAGTGGGACACTTCATTTACTCCCATACCTGCTTCCAGATTTGATGTATTCTTATCAGCTCTTAGAAATCACTACCTAGAGGGGGTCTCTCTCCACTTAGTTCTTCCTGATAGTCTGCTGAGACACTGTTGCATGTTAAGGATTCCATCGTCTCTGGATTCTGCCTTTACTGAGCCTTCTTGGATGAAGGGGCATTTCTCCTTTGGTCGGCTCCTTCCCTAGGCTTCCATCAGTTCTGATCTTGTTTTTGCATATATTTCTTCGATTTCATCTACTTACAGACAGGATCCTATTTATTTTTCACCTGTCTATTTTACGTATAGCATATTTTTTGGCATTACTTTGTTTTTAACCTTCCAAAAAAACTTCAGATTCTTCCTTGAAGATGCACAAAGAAATCCTCCTGCAGTCCATTTTCTTCCTGTGTGGTTAGTGGATCTCTTCCCTACTCCTTTTAACTTGGTTTAGACCCAGCTATGCTGCTGCTGTAGAATTTGCCTCTATTTACTCCCTCCACTCCTTCCTATAATCTTGATAAATAGTGACCACATTTATGTTTTGAGGACCTGCCAATTGCGGGGAGTCCTCGCTTCCATGGCATGGGACTGTAATACTGCCATGCAAATTGAAACCATGCAAGATAATATTAATAATCAACGGGAAAATGTATGATTGTTCCATGACCTTTAAAAATTTTGATCAAAATATTGAAAACTCTCTCACTGTTAATTATAAATATTTGGGGAATAAAACATAGTAAACTGGTATTTATTTGTATACCATAATTTAAAACGTCAGAAATATTGACAACTAAAATGTTTTATTTCTTTGTAAAAATTGTATTCAGTAGTATGAACAGTGCTTGTTGTGTTCTCATAGTATAATGTACAAGATGAAGAGAGGATTTTTTCTATGCCTTGGTGAATTGTCATCTTCTTTTCTAAGACTGGGTCAGCTTCCAACATTTTATCACTTGTACTTTTAATTTTCCGAGTTTCTTTTATGGCAAGATTTTTGCTGGTGTCATTTCTTCTGGGACATCTTCATCTTTTTCATCAGTGACACTTTCTTCATTTATGTTGATAAGTTCACCTTTGCTGAATTCCTCTGGCTGCCTATCTAGAGTCTCTCAAATGGCAGTGGTGTCAACATTCCCATGATCATTTTGTTAGAACTCCGTGTATATTCTATTTGAATTTCACTTCAGTGTTATTACTTTTTGTTTCTTTGTTTTCATTTTTGTTGGCTAATCTCCTCTTTTAATTATCCATTTTTGGTAAAATGTCATCAGAGTTTGTCACTGAGAGACAAAAAGGTAACACAAATATATACTTTACTGCCTGTGCATGAATTGAATAACAGATGTGCAGTGACTCATCACCAACACACTTTGAAGGAAGTGATGTGATTGGTCACTGAGCATAATGTACGTCTGTTATATACAGATGATTTAGATGAGTTAGTGATTTGTGCACCGAAGAGCTAGCAGCAAAGTTTGTAGTTTATGCTATTATTCGTAATTAATACACCACAGTAACTGAAATTTGAACCATGATGTTGGGGAACGGGTGTCATTTTACTAAATTGTGGTAACTGAAATTTGTGCATATTTGGACCAAACACAGAACGGACTGCCTGTGTCTATCTCTTGGTTGAAGCAATTGATAATGGGAGTGAGAATACAATGATTAACTTAGTCCAATCAGGATGTACCTTCAGAGCTAGTTTCTAGGTCCCAAACCACGTTACTGCTACATATCCTCAGAAAGGCTGCAGAGGACAACCTCCCACCCCCACCATCCTTTTTAAGTTCTTGATTGTGAGGTCCTTGGAAAGCCAAACAGCTTGGCCAGTATTGGATGTCAAAAGCCAGCAACAACTTAAACTTTAAAAGGACTTGCAGCATGTGATGTATGTCCATACTGATGTATCAGAAACAACAAAGCAAGTATTATTAAAAGCATAAAGGATTATTTAAGTAATTATCTAATTATCAATTCCACTATAACGCCTTTGCTTTAAATTATGCTGTGTTTACATGACATCATGACATCTCTTTTCACTTTCTCTAGGATTTTTATGGTGTCTATTATTTGTGACTGCCTACAGTTTTCTGAAACTCTCCACATTTTGAAAATGCCCACCATTGTCAATCTACTTTCTCATGTGTAAAGGTACACACACACACACACACACACACTCTGTCTCTCTCTCTCCCTTGCATCTAGGGTGCTTACCTGTGACATGACAGTCATCTGCCTGGTGTAGGTGAAGACAGAGGCAGCATGGTGGTTTGGGGGCTGGTGGTTGGTGGTCTGAGTTTCACAACAGCAGCTTTTTGATCATGGTAGATTTGAGATGGTTTGGAGATCAGAGGAAAGAGCAGCTTCCTTATCTGGCTAGTTTTCCAGGGTGTTTCTGATAATTGTTCCTATAAGCTCAGAGATAACTAGTTTCTCCATCACTCCAAATGAATGTTTGGGTTAACTAATATTCTTTAACAAATTTCTTTCTACTGAACTATCTAATGCCAACTCTGTCTTGTGCAATTAAACACCCACAACCTATCTTATAGTGCTTCGTCTGCCAGCACTTTTCTTGGACGTTCGATCTCTACTCCTACACTAACTCTTCCACCTAGATTCAATGTATTTTTAAGTCATCGTAAAGACTGACGTCTCCTTTTATGAAACTGTCCCCCTCATTAAAATATTGCTATCTTCCCCTTTATTTCCACTATACAATTTTCCCCTTACTGTCTCCACTTCTGAAACTGCTCTGAAAAAGCTTACCAATGATATACTAATGATCGACTTAAAGAAACACTTTATGGTTCTTGCTCTATTTGACTTTATTGTAAGAATTACAGACTATCCCTTCCATCTCCAAAATGTCTCAGTTTACCAATCCAACTTGGTTCCTTTCCCTCATCTCTTTTTCTGTCTCCTGCGTGCTCTATTTTTCTTCCTGTCCATTAAGCATTCTTTTCAAAAGCTCTCTCTGCTCCTAGAGAGCTGATCTTGTGTTAAGTGCACTCCAGTGGTCTCATTTTAATACTGTCATATAGTAATACCTACAGTGAAGGATTATGATAAAGATTGGGAATATTGATGATCATCCACCTGGCACATTCACAGCACATGGTACATGCTCAATAAGTAAGAACTCTATCACATTTCAAGTCATCTTTCTCCTCTCCTTTTCATTTCTTATTCTCCCTAATATCTAATATTATATAGTATATTTAGTGTTGTTGCTTTATATCAAATAGATTGCTACTGATTTAAAGTAACAAAAATTCAGCTTAAATGTGCTTAACATTAATAAAGCATTTATTTTTACCCACATAATTGGAAACACAGTGTTACATTAGGTGTCAAGTCACTGGCTCCATGTCTCTGCAGTTCTTCTCCATGTGTTGGCACTATCCACAGTTTCTCTCGTAGTTGTAGGATGACCACCAGTAGACATAATGTCAATGCTTCTTGGTCATGTCTGGGGACATATTTTGTGTGGGTAGAGAAAAAACAAGTCTCCTCTGTCTTTTACCTGCAAACAAAACATTCTTATTCCTAGATGCTCCTGGTCAAACTTCTCATGTTTTAGTGGCGCACATTAGCTTTACTTTTACTGATCATGAAGAGGACAATACAATGAGTAGCTATGTTTAATTAGGATTCACCTCTGGAGCTAGTTTCAGATAAGTAGCTGCTGATTTCACTGGTCCCCAAACCACAACAAATCTGCCATCTGATGGCTGCTGCTGCAAATGTCAGAACCACACATAACAATCCTTCCAACCCTGCAACCAGATTGCCTCTGCTTCCGTCGTCATTGCCTCTGCTTCCACCGTCCCCTTAACCACATTGTAGCACACGAGGCAGGGGTGGACTGGCTCTTGTAGAGCAATCCGTGATGTTCATTCTTTCCTGCTTCTGAAGCTTAAATCCATATTCCAATACATTACCATAGAGGCATAAAAAGAAATTATCAAATTGCTCAGAATGAAGTCTACCCACATACCCATATACCTAATAATCTCCTTTCTCCCCAGTATAATAATAAAAATAAAATAAAATAATAATAAAATACTGGAAGAATGAAGTGTTTCGCCTTTATCTGTCCCCACATCTTCATCTGTCATTCACCCTCCCTACGCACACACACCAGTGTGCTCTACGGTGCAAGCCTCCTCCGTGTCTTTTTGGTGAGTGTAAAATGCAAAAACATGCACTATTTAAGTACTGTTTGAAACATATCTAATAATTGCATCATATGATGAATTCCATATTGGTTTTCAATACTGTGAGTCAATGATTTCTACCATCTGAAACTGAAGTGACTTCAAAAAGAAAAAGAAAAGCAGAGACTTACACTGAGATTTCAAGAGCAGAGGAGAAGTGTTCAGTGGAGAGAGAAAAAGGCAATAGATATACATATCCATTCCCTTTGTCTTTCCTAATTATTTTATACTGAAATTGCCAAATTTTTTTTATGTTGTGAATTCATATTCCTAGAATAAGGCATCAGTGCCCACCACCAACGATACTGAGGGGCCTGGTGTTGATGCTGTCATCCATATCACCCTTGCCAATGCTTCTGGCAGAAACATGACTTTTGAATACCAACCAGTGCTATGACCTGCACAGCCAGCATTATTGCCAGCATGGACTGTCATTACACTGTAACAAGGGTGCTTACCACCAACGCTTCTGCTGTTGACAGCATCATCACCAGCATCAACCCCACTGCCAATGCCTGTTAGCGCATGAGTCATGTCTGCCTCTACCGCCACTGGATCCAATGCTCTAATCACCTTAGGATCTGATCACAGCACAACCTAATGCTCGTCAGAATTCATAGAAAAATATTTTAAATTAATTTTTAAATTTATGTTTTAATTGTATTTCCTTAGCTAAAAGACTATTTGAGTATAGATTTGTAATGTATTCAGAATTAATTTGGTCTTGAAATAAACTTGCTTTCCAAGTTCCTTGGTCTCATTAGATAAAAAACTCCCATCAGGCTCCTTATTTTGTCACATAACTAGTTCTGAAGTTGATAAATGCCAAGGTAGGCCTGGTTAACAAAGCAAACAACACTCTGTCAGGCTGGGGCCCTTGCTACAGAAGATGTTAAGAATTAATACGTACTGTAAGAGAGGTACAGATAAAATTATTCTTCAGAAGGCAGAGAGGTTTTCTTTAAGTGTTTTTTTAATTTTGGAAAGCAGTAAAAATTTTAATATCTCATAGTTAAAGTGAAAAACAACAGTGACTTTTATATGAAATATTAATAATAATATGCCAAATAAGTCCTAAAAATTTAAAGCAATGTGACTAAGCTTATGTTTTTATTCGGAATATTATCTGAGGGATGAAATACAAATAAAAAAGGTGACAATAACTTAATTAAATAAAACACAGTAGACAGAAACTTCCAGCTACACTCTTGCCCAGTAGTCTCTGGCAAGAGACATTATCAGGTCTTTCAGAGTTTAGACCTTGCTTTTTGATGCTGTTGAAGCATTTGATTTTGGAAATAAAGATGTTGGTCTAGGTTACTGCTTCTCCAATTTTTTTTTTTTTTTTTTGTGAGGAAGATCAGCCCTGAGCTAACATCCATGCTAATCCTCCTCTTTTTGCTGAGGAAGACCGGCTCTGAGCTAACATCTATTGTCAATCCTCCTCCTTTTTTTTTCCCCAAAGCCCCAGTAGATAGTTGTATGTCATAGTTGCACAGCCTTCTAGTTGCTGTATGTGGGACCGGCCTCAGCATGGCCAGAGAAGCGGTGCGACGGTGCATGCCCGGGATCCGAACCCGGGCTGCCAGTAGCGGAGTGAGCACACTTAACCGCTAAGCCACGGGGCTGGCCCTCCAATTTGTTTTAATATATAAAGCTCTATTAAAAGGGAAGTAGTCTCTTCTACTGTTGAGTTAAATTATTTTGATTATAACTTGCTTAAATATGTATAAACATAAAGCAAAGTGTAAACTCCTAATGTTATAGCTTTTATACAACCATAAAACTAAAACAAATGTATACATTAAATAAAAGAGAAAAACTACAAAACCAGTAGAATTCAAATTAACAACATTTATTTAAAGTGTCAGTTGAGAGTTTTTCTAAACTAAATTGCCACTTACTATAGGAATATGCTATTGACTACCATGGTACAGATTCTTTTGAGTCAGCATTTCTCTGCTTCCCTGGGTCTTTGAGGACTCAATTTCTCACCACATTTCTCTATTCAAGGGACTGTGACAACTTTATTTGTAAAGTATGCTGTGAATCAATTGGTTTTCACTTGGCACAAAGTCGTCTTTTACTTATTAAGTTTACTTCTTTTCTATTCCAATTACCCTAAGACAATTAAAGTCATACTTTTGGAGCCAGCATAATTTTAAACACAAACAAAAATGCTGATTCTGAAAGACTGTGGAGTTACTTGGTTAGAAGTTGGCCATCCAAATAATCTGAGTATGCTTAGATTTCTTTATATCATTGAAATAAACACACAGACATACCTCTAGTTTAGTCTCAAGATTATTTCATTTTGATTTAGGTGAAAGGCAGAAGGATATACAAAATTTTAACATGCAAAAAGCTAGAGCACTGGCAGGGAACGAACCTATGGGAGAGAAAATATTTTAACATAGGAAGCTTAGAAAGTATTATTAAAGGGATTCCATTGTTTTCTGTTCATTACAAAAAATCTTTAATGAGCATCAATACTTTATCATGTATAGTTCTAGAGAAACTGGCATTTAAAGATAAATGATTCAGGGGCCGGCCCCGTGGCTTGGTGGTTGGGTGCGCGCGCTCCACTGCTGGCTGCCCGGGTTCGGGTCCCGGGCGCACACCGACGCACTGCTTCTCCGGCCATGCTGAGGCCGGTTCCCGCATACAGCAGCTGGAAGGATGTACAACTATGACATGCAACTATCTGCTGGGGCTTTGGGGGAAAAAATAAATAAAAAGTTAAAAAAAAAAAGATAAATGATTCATTTTGTGTAAACTCAAGAAAACTAAACCTAGAGTAAGACAGTTGCACAAAATATCAAGTATCCTATAAGGTCGTGATGACTCTAATAGTGGTATGTATAAGTTACATTCAGAAATTAGAATAGGGACCTTGGTAAATAATGCTTGATGTGTAGATTTGCTGTAATATATCCCTGGCTCATTGAAGTGACTCGTTAGGAAAAGATGTTAAGCCTATACCCAAATGTTACATTTGAAACAGCAAGGGAAAATTTAAGAACATCTCACCCTGCAACATTCCATTAGTCTCTTGTCCTCGGAAGTATTTTCAACATCGTGTTGATTAGAGTACTTTGGATATAAGCAGCAGAAACTAACCCTAGATAATGTTAGCAAAAAGAAATTGATAGGAAGGGTATTGGGTAGCTCACAAAATCAAAGATATAGAAGAATAATTCATCTATCATACAGGACAAAAATCAAAGGATCTCTGACTAGACAGAGAGGACTAAAGAGTCCCTGTCTCCAGTCACTTCCAACTATTTTCTGTCTTTGCATTGCCTTAATCAATATTCACATTTCTGGGAAAGTTAGTCCAAATTTTCAAACTTGAATGTTACATCCTCTTCTCCACCTGGAGGGCTATTATAATAAACTATTTATCTATTTCATATCTGAATTCCACATTAGAATGTAAGTACAATGAGGAGGAATGTTTTCTGTTTGGTTTACTACTGGATCTCCAGTGTGTATATCAGTGTCTGGGACATAATTTCAGCTTAATAACGATTAGTTGAGTAAGCTAATGAACAAATGTTCCACCTTCTCAACTAGGGGAAGAGTGCATTGATTGACAGTCTTGCAAACACTGAGCACAATAGAAGGATGATTCTCTGTGGCAAAATCAGGCGGCCAATATCAGAGATAGAGGCAATTGATGCTGGAAAGGCAACAAAAGAAGAAAGAAAAAACAAATGTTTATTAAAAACAACTACAGATTGATGTAGAGTTAAAAGAGACTTCTTCAAGAATATTTACTGCTGACTTCTGTGTAGTTTTTAAGCATATTTCTATTTTGTCCTCAGCATTAAAGCTAATATTAAAAATGATGAAAGACCTCAAATCAATGAGGTAAGCTTCTATCTCAAGAAATTAGAAAAAAAAAGAGCATTTTTTAAAAAGCAGGTAGAATAAAGGAAATAATAAAGAGTACAAATAAATAAAAATTAAAAATCATAGAGAAAATCAATGCAAACAAAATCTGGTTCATTAAAAAAGCCAATGAAATGGATATATGTCTGTCTGGTAGTTAGATCAATGGAACTAAATAGAGATCCCAGAAATAGACAAATATAGTCAGCTGATCTTTGACAAAGGAGCAAAAGCAATTCAATGGAGAAAGAATAGTCTTTCAACAAGTGGTGCTATAACAGTTGAACATCCACGTGTCAAAAAATAAATTTAGACACAGGCATTATCCTTTAAAATTACATCAAATGGATCTTAGACCTAAATGTAAACTGCAAAATTATAAAACTTTAGAAAGATAGTATAGGAGAAAATGTAGGTGACCATTGGTTTGGTGATGAATTTCTTATACAACGCCAAAAGCATAATGCATGAAAGAAAAAATTAATAAGTTGAACTTCATTAAAAATGAAACTTTTGCTCTGTGAAAAACGCTGTTAAGAGAATGAAAAGACAAAATTCATACTGGGAGAAAACATTTGCATAATACATAGAACTCTTAAAATTCAATAATAAGAAAACAAACAACCCAATTTAAAATGGGCAAAAGATCGTCATCAACGAAGATATTCAAGTGGCAAATAAACAAATAAAAAGGTGCTCAATATCATATAACATTAGAAAATTGCAAATTAAAATAACAGTGAAATACTACTACACACCTATTGGAATGGCTGAAATCCGAAACTCTGATAACACCAAGTCCTGGTGAGAATGTGGAGCAACAAGTACTCCTGTTTATTGCTGGTGGAATGAAGAAAGATACAGCCACTGTGGAAGACAGTTTGGCAGTCTATTAGAGCACTAAATACAGTCTCAGCATATGATCCAGCAATGGCTTCTAGGTATTTAATAAATAAGTTGGAAATTATGTTCACACAAAAACCTGCACATCAATGTTTGTAGCAGCTTTTTGTATTACTCTCAAAACTTTAAGTAACCGAGTTGACCTTCAATAGGTAAATGGTTAAACATACTGTGGTACATCCCTACAATGAAATATTATTCAGCAATAAAAAGAAATGAGCTATCAAGCCACAAAAAGACATGGAGCAATCTTAAATGCATATTGCTAAGTGAAAGAGGCCAGTCTAAAAGGCTACATACTATAGATTCCAACTACATTACATACTGGAGAAGGCAAAACTTTAGAGACAGTAAAATGTTTAGTGCTAGCTAGAGATTTGAGTAGGGGAGTGATGGGGGAATGAATAGGTGGAGGCCAGGGCATTTTTAGAGTAGTGAAAGTATTCTGTATGATGCTATAATGGTGGATAAATAACATTATGTTTTTGTGAAAACACATAAAACTGTACAACACAAAGTGAACCTTAATATAAACTACGGACTTTAGTTAATAATAACATATCAATATTGGTCTTTCAATTGTAACAAATCTACCACACTAATGAAAGATGTTAATAATAGAGTAAACTATGTGGGAGGCAAAGTAGGTATATGGGAACTCCATACTATCTGCTCAATTTTTCTGTAAACCTAAAACTTTTTAAAAATAAAGTATATTAATTTTAAAGAATCTATGATTGATATTAACCTTCTGAAATAGAGATCCAATTAAAAAAATTACAATTAGATGGCATTTGGTTTGATACATTTTTTTTTTTATTGTGGTAACATTAGTTTATAACGTTATATAAATTTCACGTGTACATCATTATATTTTGATTTCTGTACAGCTTACATCATGTTCACCACCCAAAGACTAACTACAGTCCATCCCTCTGACTTATTTTACTTAGCATAATACCCTCAGGGTCCATTAATGTTGTCATAAGTGGCGGGATTTCATCGTTTCTTATTGCTGAGGAGTGTTCCATTGAGAAACATTAATTTTAACGCTTCAATATGAATTTAGAATATTTGATGAATATCATAGTGCTAGAGATTTCAGAATTTTAGGTGAAACCCCCTCAGTCTACTTCTTTGTTTTTTTTATTAATTTTTTGTTTATTGCAGTAACATTGGTTTATAACATTGTATAAATTTCAGGTGTACATCACCATACTTCTAGTTCTGCATCGATTACATCATGTTCACCACCCAAATACTAATTACAACCCATCACCACACACATGTGCCGAATTATCCCTTTCACCCTCCTCCCTCCCCACTTCCCCTCTGGTAACCACCAATCCAATCTCTGTGCCTATCTGTTTGTTTATTGTTATTATCTACTACTTAATGAGTGAGATCATATGGTATTTGACCTTCTGCCTCTGACTTATTTCATTTTGCATAATACCCTCAATGTCCATCCATGTTGTCACAAATGGCTGGATTTCATCGTTTCTTATGGCTGAGTAGTATTCCATTGTGTATATATACCACATCTTCTTTCTCCATTCGTCCCTTGATGGGCACTTAGGTTGCTTCCAAGTCTTGGCTATTGTGAATAATGCTGGAGTGAACACAGGGGTGCATGTATCTTTACGTACTTGTGTTTTCAAGTTCTTTGGGTAAATACCCAGCAGTGGGATGGCTGGATCATATGGTAGTTCTATCCTTGATTTTTTGAGGAATCTCCATACTGTTTTCCATAGTGGCTGCACCAGTTTGCACTCCCACCAGCAGTGTATGAGAGTTCCCTTCTCTCCACGTCCTCTCCAACACTTGTTTCCTGTCTTGTTAATTATAGCCATTCTGACGGGCTTGAGGTGATATCTCATTGTAGTTTTGATTTGCCTTTCCCTGATAGTTAATGATTTTGAACATCTTTTCATGTGTCTGTTGGCCATCTGTATATCTTCTTTGGAGAAATGTCTGTTCAGGTCTTTTGTCCATTTTTTAATTGGGTTGGTAGTTTTTTTGTGTTGAGATGCATGAGTTCTTTATATGTTTTGGAGATTAACCCCTTATCTGATATATGGTTTGCAAATATCTTCTCCCAATTGTTAGGTTGTTTTTTCGTTTTGTTGATGGTCTCCTTTGCTGTGCAGAAGCTCTCTAATTTGTTGTGGCCCCATTTGTTTATGTTTTGTATTGTTTCTCTTGCTCAGTCAGACATGGTGCTTGAAAATATCTTGCTAAGACCGATGTTGAAGAGCATACTGCCTATGTTTTCTTCTAGAGGTTGCATAGTTTTAGGTCTTACATTCAAATCTTTAACAATTTTGAGTTAATTTTTGTGTATGGTGTAAGGTAAGGGTCTACTTTCATTTTTTTGCGTGTGGCTATCTTGTATTCCCAACAACATTTGTTGAAGAGACTTTCTTTTCTCCATTGTATGCTCTTGGCTCCCTTGTCAAAGATTAGCTGTCCATAGATGTGTGGGTTTATTTCTGGGCTTTCGATTCTATTCCATTGATCTGTGTGTCTGTTTTTGTGCCAGTACCATGCTGTTTTCGTTACTATAGCTTTGTAGTATATTTTGAAATCAGGGAGTGTGATACCTCCAGCTTTGTTCTTTTTTCTCGGATTCCTTTACCTATTCGGGGTCTTTGGTTGTTCCATATAAATTTTAGGATTCTTTGTTCTATTTCTGTGAAAAATGTTGTTGGAACTTTGATAGGGATTGCATTGAATCTATAGATTGCTATAGGAAGTATGGACATCTTAACTATGTTAATTCTTCCAATCCAAGAGCACAGAATATCTTTCCATTTCTTTGTGTCTTCTTCATTTCTTTCAGCAATGTTTTATAATTTTCGGTGTACATATTTTTCACCTCTTTGGTTAAGTTTATTCCTAGGTATTTTATTCTTTTTGTTGCATTTGTAAATGGGATTGTATTCTTAATTTCTCTTTCTGCTACTTCGTTGTTAGTGTATAGAAATGAACTGATTTTTGTATGTTCATTTTGTATCCTGCAACTTTTCCATATTTACTTATTACCTTTAAAAGTTTTTTGGTGGATTCTTTAGGGTTTTCTATATATAAAATCATGTCATCTGCAAATAGTGACAGTTTCACTTCTTCCTTTCAAGTTTGGATCCCCTTTATTTCTTTCTCTTGCCTGATTGCTCTGGCTAGGACTTCCAGTACTATGTTAAATAGGAGTGGTGAGAGTGGGCATCCTTGTCTGGTTGCTGCTCTTAGAGGGATAGCTTTCAGTTTTTCACCATTGAGGATGATATTAGCTGTGGGTTTGTCATATATGGCCTTTATTATGTTGAGGTACTTTCCTTCTATACCCATTTTATTCAGAGTTTTTATTATAAATGTATGCTGTAGCTTGTCAAATGCTTTCTCTGAATCTATTAAGATGATCATGTGATTTTTATTCTTTATTTTATTAATGTGGTATATTACATTGATTGATTTTTGAATGTTGAACCATCCCTGAATACCTGGAATAAATCCCACTCATTCATGGTGTATAATCTTTTTAATGTGTTGTTGTATGTGATTTGCTAGTATTTTGTTGAGGATTTTTGCATTGATGTTCATCAGTGATATTGGCCTGTAATTTTCTTTTTGTGTGTTGTCCCTGTCTGGTTTTAGAATCAGGGTAATGTCGCCTTCGTAAAATGAGTCAGGGAGCTTCCCCCCCTCCTCAATTTTTTGGAAGAGTTTGAGAAGGATAGGTATTAAGTCTTCTTTGAATGTTTGGTAGAATTCACCAGGGAAGCCGTCTGGTCCTGGACTTTTATTTTGGGGGAGGTTTTTTATTACTGTTTCGATCTCCTTACTGGTGATTGGTCTATTCAAATTCTCTACTTCTTCTTGATCCAGTTTTGGAAGGTTGTATGATTCTAAGAATGTATCCATTTCTTCCAGATTGTCGAATTGGTTGGCATATAGCTTTTGATAGTATTCTCTTATAATCTTTTGCATTTCTGAGGTGTCTGTTGTAATTTCTCCTCTTTCATTTCTGATTTTACTTATTTGTGCCTTCTCTCTTTTTTTCTTGGTGAGTCTAGCTAAAGGTTTGTCAATTTTGTTGATCTTTTCAAAGAACCAGCTCTTGGTTTTATTAATTTTTTCTATTGTTCTTTTAGTCTCTATTTCATTTATTTCTGCTCTGATTTTTATTATTTCCCTTCTACTGATTTTGGGCTTTGCTTGTTGTTCTTTTTCCAGTTCCTTTGGGTGCATTGATAGATTGTTTATTTGAGATTTTTCTTGTTTGTTGAGATAGGCCTGTATTGCTCTAAACTTCCCTCTTAGAACTGATTTTGGTGTATCCCATAAATTCTGGCATGTCTTATTTTCATTTACATTTGTCTCCAGGTATTTTTTTATTTCGCCTTTGATTTCTTCATTGACCCAATCGTTTTTCAGTAGCATTTTGTTTAATCTCCACGTATTTGTGGCTTTTCTGATTTTCTTCCTATAGTGGATTTCCAGTTTCATACTGTTGTGGTCAGAATAGATGCTTGGTATTATTTCAATCTTCTTAAATTTATGGAGACTTGTTTTGTGGCCTAATATTTGATCAATCCTGGAGAATGTTTCATATGCATTTGAAAAGAACGTGTATTCTTCAGTTTTTGGATGGAATGCTCTGTATATATCTACTAGGTCCATCTGTTCTAGTGTGTCATTTAAGGCCAGTGTTTCTGTATTGATCTTCTGTTTGGATGATCTATCCATTGGTGTAAGTGGAGTGTTAAAGTCTCCTACTATTATTGTGTTACTCTCTATTTCTCTTTTTATGTCTGTTAATAATTGCTTTATATATTTAGGTGCTCCTACATTGGGTTCGTAGATATTTACAAATGTTATATCCTCTTGTTGGATTGTTCCCTTGATCATTATGTAATGCCCTTCTTTGTCTCTTTTTATAGTTTTTGTTTTAAAGTCTATTTTGTCTGATATGAGTATTGCTACCCCAGCTTTCTTTTCGTTGCCATTTGCGTGGAGTATCTTTTTCCGTCCCTTCACTTTCAGTTTGTGAGTGTCTTTAGGTCTGAAGTGTGTCTCTTGTATGCAGCATATATATGGGTCTTGTTGTTTTATCCAGTCAGCCACCCTATGCCTTTTAATTGGAGCATTTAGTCCATTGACGTTTAAAGTAGCTATTGATAAGTATGTACTTACTGCCATTTTTTAACTTTTTTTTTTCTCAGTGTTTTAGTCGTCCTCTATACAGAATTGATGGTCTCTTTGGTTTGACCTCTGTCTGAAAGCTCTACTCTTTAACTCCCTTCCTCCCTCATTTTATGTTTTTGATATCATATCTAACCTCTTTTTTGTGCATTTGTATCCATTACGTTCTTATCATGGAAATAGATAATTTTTCCTATTTGTGGTTTTCTCTTTTCCCCTTAAATCATTCCCTTTAACATTTCTTGTAGCACTGGTTTCTTGGTGACAAACTCCTTTAATTTTTGCTCGTCTGGGAAACTTTTTATCTCTCCTTCCATTTTGAATGATAACCTTGCTGGGTAGAGTATTCTTGGCTGTAAGTTTTTTCCTTTTAGCACTTTAAATATATTGTGCCATTCTCTTCTAGCCTGTAAGGTTTCTGTTGAGAAGTCAGCTGATAGCCTTATGGGGTTTCCTTTGTATGTAACTTGTCTTTCTCCTGCGGCTTTTAGGATTCTCTCTTTATCTTTAATTCTGGACATTTTGATTATGATGTGTCTTGGTGTGGGCCTCTTTGGGTTTATCTTGTTTGGGGCTCTCTGTGCTTCGTGTACCTGCATGTCTGTCTCCTTCCTTAGGTTAGGGAAGTTTTCATCTATTATTTCTTGAAATAGATTCTCTGCCCCTTTGTCTTACTCTTCTCCTTCTGGGACACCTATAACATGGATGTTAGTGCGCTTGATGTTGTCCCAGAGGTCCCTTTGACTGTCCTCACTCTTTTTAATTCTTTTCTCTTTTACCTGTTCAGCTTGGGTAATTTCTTCTGGTCTTTGGTCCAGCTCGCAGATCCGTTCTTCTGTATCCTCTACTCTGCTTTTGAGTTCCTCTAGTGAACTTTTCATTTCCAGTATTATATTCTTCATTTCTGATTGGTTCTTTTTTATATCTTCTATTTCTTTGTTGACATTCTCACTGAGTTCATCTATTCTTCTCCCCAGATCAGTGAGCATCCTTAACACTCTTTGTTGGAACTCTCTGTTGGGTAGGTTCCTCATTTCTTTTTCACTTAGTTCCTTTTCTGGGGTTTTGTCCTGTTCCCTTACTTGGAATGTGTTCCTTTGCCTTCTCATTTTGCCTCTTTCTCTGTGCTTGTGTCTGTGTATTAGGTAGGTCAGCTATGTCTCCTGCTCTTGGATAGGTGACCTTATGTAAGTGATGCCTCAGGAGGCCTGCAGTGTGCTTCCCTCAGTTCTCAATGTTTCAGGGGTGACCCCTATGTGGGCTACATGTGTCCTTCTGTTGTGGCATGTTTGCTCTCCCTGTAGGCACCCAGGGTGGCCGAGTTATGCTCCTGGCCAGCTGTTGTAATGCTCAGCTGCTTGTAGTTGTTGTGGGCCCTTCAGTCTCTTTATCAGGTGTGGGGAGCCCCAGCACAGTTGGCTGCAAGTTCTAATACTACATTTGTGTTGCAGTATTTCTTTTAAGTAAGCAGACCCCCAGCGTGGCAGATTGTTAGGCTCAGGGGCTTACAATTGCTATAAGCCTCCAGCCTTTAGGTCTCTTGTCAGTTCTCTGAGGATTGTAGCTGGGTGGGGCTGGCCTCAGGCACAGGAGCACCCAATTGTTCCAGGCTTTGGAAGTTGGGGCAATGAGAAGCACAAGTCCTCTGCAGGTGACAAGCCTCACCGCCCCCAGGTCCACACACACAGCCAAAATAGTCCTGCCCCGTGTGCATGCCCTGACCTCCTGAAGTGGACCCAGTCTCTCCACGGCGGGAGCCCCACACAATCTACCACCTCCCCACACTCTCCACCTGCTCCTTGTGCACGCCCTGCCCCACTGAAGTGGGCTCAGTTGCCAGGCTGCAGAGAATCCAGTCACCAATCTGTGCAGGCCCACAAGTTGCCTGAGGGCTTGTTGTTGGGTGGGCCAGTCTCTAAGGTGGGCTGCCTGCCCTGGCTGAGCTGGATTAAATCGGTGCTCCAGTTGGTGGGGCAGACCTGGGCTAGCAGGCCCCAGGGAGAACTCCATGGCGTCTGTGTCAGCACACCCACACCAGGCCACAACAATGGCCACCGCCAATGTCCCAGTCCCTGGAGAGGTCTCACCTCTCACCGAGATGCACTCAGGGCCTATCAGGTGAGTCTCTTTTCCCCAAAGCACAGTGCACCTTTCTTTCTGGTGATTTTAGGTTGCTTTCTGAAACGGGTGAGTTTGCACTTGGGCCCTTTAAGAGCCGGTTTTAATTTCTTTGTGAGCCAGCTTTTCTGGTGGGTCTCCCCAGTGTTTTAGTAGCAGGCAAAGTCAGATATTATGCCACTCATCTCGTTTGTGCTGGGCCCACAAAATGCCTACAGCGGAAGTGCTCCCTGGCTCAAGGACCTGCTCCTCCAGGGAGGGCTGCGCACCTTTGTGCTGCTCCCGGGGGGCCGTGAGGCGCTGCGGCTCAGAAGAGAGTTTCTGCCTTTTCCACCTCAATTAGGATTGTCGTTTGTTGGAGTTCCTTTTATCCAGTTTTCAGTTCTGTCTCAGGGGTAATTTTTCCACGAGTAGTTGTAAATTGGCTGTGTCCGTGGTTTGACGTGAGTTCAGCGTCTGCTTACACCACTATCTTGACTTCTTCCCCCATCAGTCTATTTCTTAAAAAAACATTTTATGACAATTTTGTTCTCTTTGGTAATTATATCCTATATAAGGAATGCTAGAATGTTTCGGGATATCTGACTATGTCTGATACATTCTTCTCCTCTCATTGCCACTTTCATTTAGTAGATGTACGAGACTACATGCAGTCATCCACCTCAGTATAAAGTACCTTATAGCCTTTCTTTAGTTGAGCTTCTTTTATTGGTAGTATCTTATCAAGACTTGAAATTTCATGATTGGTTAATTTAAGAAAAAGTATTCTAAGTGAGAGATGCATTATCAAGCTTATAAGATCACCCATCTAGTTACAGAGGCCTCCTTTGTGGCTTACCTCCATTACCTATAATTTCTTCAAGGAGAGGCAATCCCCTGTTCTATTCCTTACAGAGCTATTAATGTCATGCTACAACAGAATCAGGTGTCTATTAAGAGTCCCAGTAGGTAAAGAAGTGATTCTTTGTAATTTTTCAACAGTAAATCTGATACCAAGCACTGTCTCTGCCAAAGATAATTTCTCACATCAATTTCTTACTCAGCTTGAGTGCACCTAGAAAAAAGAAAGTTGGTCATTCTTGAAAAATCATGACCCCTGCCTCACTGACCCTTTCCCAGCACTCACTTTAATATGAGCACCTAAGTTCTCATATTAGAAGGTGATGAGAATCACAGGCCGTCAAGAGTATCAGAACAGGGGTGACTGACATCACATTGGGGCTGCCATCATTTGGTTTCAGATTAAAGTTCTCTTTAACTTCTGCTGTGGGTCAAGCAATTTTCAAACTGAGGATCATGTTTCTGTTCCTCTTTGTCCCTTTGTTGTCTCTCTCACTCAGTCTCTCTCCCTCCTTTTGAAAGAAGCATGCTTTCACATTTTTTCAACAAATTTCTTAACTTTTACCAGCATACAAATTTCCTTGATAGGTTTTCAATTAATTAGTCATTGAAAATCCATCAGATGACCAAACATTTTAGGTGTCCAAATCTGTTTTAGGATGTTGAAAGATATGCAAGGAAACAAAATTAATTACCTGTGCAACCAACTTGCATGTTATGAAACAAACTACAGTGCAAGCATTCAACATAATCTTAATCCAAATGCTAGGTATTATGTCTGTTTCAATCTTTGCATAGCATCATCAATAGTAATGAGGCCATTTTATTACACTAGGAAACTGAGACTCAAAGAGCTTAATGACTTTTCTCTGAATCTACACTGTTTTGAAGAGAAGAGAGTAAGAGACCAAAGAAAAAAAGAGAAGCCACTTCAGGAGTAATAAGAGAGTGTTTTTATGCTGTAATCATCCTCAGAATATTTTCTTTTCCAACAGTGTCACAAAAATCAAAGAGGCCCCTCTCAGGGTTTGGAACCTGTTAGATATTGCTACTCTTGGTTGCAAGACTAAACTTCCAATCAGTAGGCATTGCAAGTGTTCCAAGACATTTGAGCAGAGGAACATTCCTCTTATTTTCTGTATTTCACATGAGTGGTCAATAGCAAGAGAAAGAGAAATTAGGAAAATAGCAAACAAGAAAGGAAACATATAGTTGGACTTCATAATTGATTAGAAAACTGCTATACTTCAAGACCATCTACATTATACACACACACACACATATATATCCGTGTGTGAAAGACACAGTATGATGAAGAGTGAAAAATGTCATAAACCCTGTTTTGAAGGAAATAAAAATTTAAGAGACATAAGCAATTAGACTAAAATTACAACCAAATGCCCAAGAGAAGGCTTCATGACTATGTTCAAAAGTAACACAGAGTGATGAATTCTGCCCAGGGTCAAGGAAAGGATCATTTAAAAAAGACCTATACATTGGGTTGAATATGAATGAGATCTTAAATGGGGTGTGTGGTGGGTGCAGAGAAATTCTGTGAGAAGAGAGTTCTGTGAGTCATTCTAGTGACTTATCAAACCTGAAAGGGGTTATGGAAACCCCCAGATTTGAATCTAGTTGATCAGACCTGCAGATGGCCTAGGGATCCCCCATGCGGCTGGCATCTGAATTGGGGGCAATCTTGTTGGGGCCCACGCCCTTAAACCTGTGTATTCTAACACTAGCTCCAAGTGGTTAGCATCAGCATTGAATTGTATTTTAGTATAACAGTGGTGTCAGAATATAGACTCTCTTTTACTTGATGGTCTATTATGAAGACATGAGAATAAATCTAACTGGACTCCAAGATGTCAGGAACACTGGTGGTTTATATTTTTGTTGGAATTTAATATTTTAATTATCATCGGATTGGACATTTATTGCCTTTACCTACAAATCGCACCTTCTTTAAAAGAATGGAAATTACTAATTGATATGGTATTAAAATTTAAAAAAAAAAGTAAAAACGTGAAACATAGTAGCTGAATCTAGATTACAAAGATAAACTACAGGGAAGTAGGAATATTTGTCAGATGAAATCATCATTAGAATATAAAACTTAAATAAGAGCATAAACTGAATAGAAGCTAAAACCCTACACCATTTTCTTTACCCCATTTGGAAAACTGTAACTTCTAGACCTTTTTCAGCTATAAGATTTGCTCACTCTGATCTCATGACAGAGAATTTTATGACTGCTATTTGAAATTTCATGGCTTTTGAAGTGCAACTCCCAGTGTTTTTGTTAGTGAATTCTGAATTTAAATGTGTTTCAAAATCAAATATTTAACTTATTTTGGATTTTGCTTAAAATTGAAATTAAGAAGCTGACCAATTAGACAAATTTGACTGAAAGCCACCACTATTCATCTCATCGATTTATTTGCCATTAAGTCCTTTCAGGTTTTTCCCCCTGTTTCAAATGCTATTTCTTGTCTCCACTGATCATACCTCTTGATTTTAGTTGGCTTTGAATTCTTTGAGTCCATCTTCTGGGAACTACTTGGCTGGAAGTGGTTATTTTCAGTTTAACCTATTTCCACATAAGAGCCTCTTCTTGTTACTGTAATTGAAAAGTTGAAGGAACCCAGGGGATGGTAACTTAATTCTTTAATCTGGTTTCACCATACTCTATTGACGTTGCTCCTGCAGAAACCAATTACAACACCTATGTAATCCAACAGGGAGCTTTTGGCTCACACCATCCTCTCGCATACCTAAAGAGAATTTATATATATAATAGAGGCTATGTTTAGTTGTTCTTCACTCCTCTGAACCTCTGGAGAACTCTGGCCTGTGCCACATACTTAATTCTTAGCACTTGGGGGCCAGCCCCATAGCTTAGCGGTTAAGTATGTGCGCTCTGCCACTGGCGGCGGGGGTTCAGATCCCCCGCGCACGCCGACGCACTGCTTGTCCGGTCATGCTGAGGCTGCGTCCCACATACAGCAACTAGAAGTAAGTGCAACTATGACATACAACTCTCTACTGGGGCTTTGGGGAGAAAAAGGAGGAAGATTAGTAATAGATGTTAGCTCAGGGCTGATCTTCCTCACAAAAATAAATACATAAATAAATTCTTAGCACTGGTACTTATTTTGGTATTCGTTGTTTTATGTAAGTGCACTCTTTTTTCAGTTGACTGAGGCCACTCAAAAATAATCCTTAGTATCATCATTGCATGGTAGATTCCTGTATATATTTTATGTTTTAAAAACACTTAGAAATGATGGCAATTGAAAAACCTCCAAGTGCCTACCTAGGACAGTACAGAAAGCTCAGGAAGTGTACAATAGCAACTTTGCAACTTCCAGAGTTTCATAAGGGAAACAAAATCAGAATTACCATTTATAGTCATAGTATAGTCCACTGCAACACAATGTGGTTGAATAGATAACATTTCATAGCTACTTTTTCTTAATCCTGTCTTTTTAAATAATTTACATTTTAGTGAGATGAAATAGTCACAGTTTTCCAAATGTGGTAAAGAAAATAGCGTTGGATTTTAACTTCCATTCAGTTTATAGCTTTATTTAAATCATATATTCTAACGATTATTTTTAGCTGACAAACATTCCTCTTTCCTGTGGCTTATCTTTACAATCTAGATTCACCTATTTGTTTTTTGCCTCATGCTAGGACCAGAGAAATTCATCACCCTTATTGACTACCTGAAGATTTCTCTATTGATTTTTTGTTTCCTTGTGTGTGTGAGGAAGATCAGCCCTGAGCTAACATCCGTGCTAATCCTCCTCTTTTTGCCGAGGAAGACCAGCTCTGAGCTAACATCTATTGCCAATCCTCCTCCTTTTTTTTTTTTTTTCTTTCCCCCAAAGCCCCAGTAGATAGTTGTATGTCATAGTTGCACATCCTGCTAGTTGCTGTATGTGGGACGCGGCCTCAGCATGGCCGGAGAAGCCGTGCCTCGGTGTGCACCCGGGATCTGAACCCGGGCCACCAGTAGTGGAGCGCGCGCACTTAACCGCTAAGCCATGGGGCCGGCCCTCTATTGATTTTTTAAAATGTATTTTTAGCTGTAGGTGCTTACATCATTAGGCTTTTACATGGGGTATAATTTGTTCTTCCTGCTGTCTGCTTTTCCCCCTCACTCTGGGGTAATAGCTAAGAATCATTCCTATTTTGAATGTTTAACATATCAGAAATCACGAACTCTACCTTACTAATACCACAAAACAGCTTCAGAAAGGAAAAATTCCAAAGGCTCAAATGCCTCTTGAAATGTTATTTTCCAAAGTGCTCATTTAGAGAGGAGAGAAGGAGGTCATCACTCACAAAAAACATTCCTAAAGTATTGGAATTTTTTATTCATTGTTTTGGGGAAAGATTTAAGTAGTTAATTTCAGAATCATGTTGATAATGCAAATATTTTTTTAAAAAGGAGCAGTATAATTAACAATGAAAATAAGAAGTTGGAATAAACATGGATTAAAATAAAGGAAAATAATTATTTCACAAAAAATAGTTTGATTGCCCTGTACTTCCACCATACCCCTGCACACACACACACACACACACACACACAACCTATCACTAATTTTTGTTAATAATTGTAGAATGGAACAGAATCAAATGTTGCCCAATTGTTCTATGTGGCTCATAGTCATGAATCTTATGGGATATAAGTGGTGGATCTATTTCCTCAGTAATTACATATAGACAAGTCATTTAACATATTAGTCCCATGGTTTCTTTCCTGTAAATGAAGGAAGACCATGGGCTGGGTTGAGCTTTCTATACTTTCATAGTAGGTAGATATGATTAAATTGATATAGAAACATATACATTGATGCCTAGCTTCCTTCTGCCCCTTGTAGTATGATTTCTTTAGTAGAGAGTCTGTGTCAACAAACATTTCTGAAAGATGCAGCACAAGGAAACTTCCAAGAACACTCTGTAATTGGGATAAAAGTTATTTCCTAAATTCCTTTCTCCTTCCTATCTGCTGAGCTGCACTGGATGTGAATGGAACTATAAAGCTCTCCTTTCTTTTGGTTTTGGAGTAGAATCCAACTCCTTGACTCTTCGATTCTGAGACCCAATACATATTTTTCTCAATCAGTCCACTATTGGCACTTGGAGTTAGATACAGTCCTTCAAGGTGCAGGATGCTTAGCTCACCTAGCCCCAGCCAGTAAATGTCAATAGTGCTACAACGAAAAACACTCTTACACTTTTCTAAATGACTCTTGGGAAGGAACAGCATCATTCCAAGTTAAAAACAATGGTACCCAAAAGTCACAGGAATATGACAGGCCTGAGATTTACAAAATATCCCACTGGCCCCATGGAGAAGCCAGATCAGACCCATGCCACACCTTCACCTTGCATTCATTTGAATCTCTTTATTTTTCACTTTGTAATTTTATAGTGTTTGTGACACGGCAAAGGGGCCACAAGGAGAGTGATATTTGCCCTCTCTCTTCCTTTGTTTGTGAGGTTATCTGACCAATTCTCAGTCTTTTCTCACCTGCAATTGATAATGTGTGGCATTTCCATTGTAGCTTCTTTCCTTTCTTTTAATACTTCCATGGAGTATTCTTGATGCCTAATAGGAATCTATCTTGTGGGCACTCTGGTCAGAAGCTTAATAAGAGAAAGAAGTATTCCTATTTTTCTTATAAAGTGATGGTGAGCCTTCTTTGACTTTTTTCCCCTTGATAAAAGAAATATGAAGGAAAAATTCAATAAAGAAATAAAGAAATTGGAAAATTCCTATCTAGGAATCTAAAGTGAGAATTTTATCACACTTTTTAATAATAAAACTTTAATAATAATTTTAATAATTTAATAGTAATTTTAGCAATAAAATTAAGCAATGGAAATTAAAATTGCATGTTCTTTTTCTTCTCCTGAAGAACATAAATAAATGAATAAATTTATCTCCTGATTGAAGTCCTAAAATAGAGCATTTTTCTATTGAAAGCATAAAGCATAAATTCACAAACCTCTAATCCAAAATGCAAATCACTTCCAGCACTGGATTCTAAGTGTTAAGCCATAAAGTCATCATTTACAGAGTCTCCCCTACCTTCTCCAATATTTCGGCTTATTTCTCAGACATGCTTATCCGTGATCACCATTGTTGATGCCGAAAATTAGAGGTTTCTAGATTAGCTGCCTTTATGTAGTTAGAGCTTTTATTCCAGTTGCTTTTATGTACTAATAGCTTTTTTTTCATTTAAATTCTAATATATTTACTGAATGTCTAGGATACTGAGCTATCTACAAGGATGCAATGCAATCAATATTCTTTGTGTTTAAGGAACTTATATTTTATGAGAGATAACATCGGCTCTCATGCTTCTGTTACAAGTGGAATGTAGTATGTATATATTCTAACGAGGATTCAGATAGCAACAGGTGAACCTATATCAGCAAGGTCTGGGAACTGAGACTAGACTCAGCATGGTAGGACGAGAAAGCAGACCATCAGAGCGGGCTTGCAGCAAGTTATGAGTGTAGATTTTCCTAAGCAACAAAGAAGCCCTATAAACACGTAATAAAGAGCTGAGTGCAGACACGAGGACTCAGACTTGAGATAAGAACTATGTATTTTATAGGATGATGCTAAAGCATTGATTCTGCTCCTCAACTTGGGTACTCTATAGCATTGATCAGAAATAATAATATATATATATATTTATTTATTTACTTCTTTATCTTATGTTTCCACAACTAAATGGGAAGGTCCACCAAGGCAAGGTTCTTATCTTTCCTCTTCAGTATTTAATACCTAAGGCATATCAGACTCCAAGGCACTGTCAGGCACTCAGTATACATTTGTTGAGTGACTGCATATCCAAGGTCACTTCACTTCTTTAGACTTCAGTATCTTCATCTCTGTTTACTAAGATGGAGAGCTCTGGGTTACTATATGGCTCGCAGATTACAAAAAATTCTCCAGCCTTTGTTTGTATGGATGTAATTGGTGCCCTCGGTCTATAGAGAAGAGAAAACGCAATGAATTTCCTAAGATATAGCGTTCTTCTGAGAAGGTGCTTTGAAGATTCATTAGTTTTGTTGAGGGCTTGTCCAAGGTGTCATTTTCCTAATAGAATTCAAGCTATAGTTACTGTAGGGGCACCCCTTGCATCATTCATTGTTTTCGCTTGTATTACAGCACATGTGCACTCTAATTAAATATGAAATAGTAAGCTGGATGTAGTAAAATTGACTAATGGACAACCGAGATGAGATAAGAAGGTTATCTTAGGAGATGAGGTGTAGAACTCAACGCCACAGCTGTTGGAGTCTGTTTACTCTCCCATCTGTGCTGCTTCCTTTCTTCCAATTCTCCACATTTTGACACATCTACTTTTTCTTTTCTTGCTCCACTTCCTGTCCCATTTATCTTTGTGTTTGTCCTTTGATTATAAGTCTAGCTATGAGGAAAGCTTAGCCAAACTGGATATCTTAATAAGTTCTGGATATGGAAGATCTATGAAACAATATACCAAAGTTAAAATTGACATAAGAAAAACTGAGTGAATTTAATTACATCAAAATTAAATTTTAATTTTACCAAAAGGCTACAGATACTATGAAGTATTTGATTGTAAGATTTGAAAAAAGGAAAGAAGAACATTTTCTACATAGAAATGACAAAGGA
The DNA here is from genome assembly GCF_057802395.1 of Ceratotherium simum simum. Lineage (NCBI taxonomy): Eukaryota > Metazoa > Chordata > Mammalia > Perissodactyla > Rhinocerotidae > Ceratotherium > Ceratotherium simum. The sequence continues at coordinate 4,054,861 of NC_141910.1, read as the reverse complement.
TTTGTATCTAGAATATATAAAGAAATCTTTATGACCTATTAGAAAAGTAGAAACATGGCAAAAAGACATGAGTGGTATTTCACAGAGCAGATAAATAGCCAATAAAAGATAATAATGAAAAAAATCTACATGACTTTAGAATGGTCCATCAAACAGCTTTAAGATTTTTCTGCAAACTCTCTCTGAAAGGTCCCTGGTGTTTGTTCAAAGATGCATAACTCATAGGAAACCACAATGTCTTCTGGCAAAAGAACAATAAAGTCACCATATCTTTGAAACTAGAAAAAAAAAATGGAAGTTCCAAAAAAAACTACATTTTGTTTTTTAAATTAGAAGATTTGAATTGTCTACCATATTAATAAAAGAAAGAGAAATTTAAAAATTAAGAAAACATTAACTTCCCACTTTTCTTCTTCTGATGAAATCTCAGGTGACATTGGCTTGTTAAAACAATATCCTGTGTAACCTGAAGCTATCCATTCACATTCTATGACAATCTTTGCTCTATACCATTGTTCCCTTAATCTAATTTTTTCTAATTTGACTAGCTGAAATTTAATCCTCTCTGGTTTTTTTCCTCCTTTCCTAGGGGTAAAATCCTAGCTTGAAATCTATTGTTGGGATCTAAACCTCACAAAATTTTGGCAGAACCCAAACTTTCTAAGCTACTCTCCGAAAACAGCCCAGGCTTATTCTCTTAATTCACTCAACTTCTCACCATCCTCCAGACCTGCCAGACTCTTTAACGCCACATGGCATACTTTATTCTTTTTCAAAATAAAGATGTGCGCTCTCTCCTTTGTCTGACATTCTCTTATTTCATGTAAATTTAAATTTATTTGTCACCTCTCCTATTATAAACATACTGGACCTGCTATCATATATAGTAAAATTAGCTTATTGACAAAATAGTCAAATGACAATTAAAATTAAAATATCTGAAATAAGCATGTAAAATGCTTGAAATTCTGGACTGCAAGTACATGGGTACTTATTGTGATATGCTTTGTTTTTCTGTACGTTTGATTTTTTTCAAAACTTACAAGTAAGAGACCCATAGTAAAAGTTCATAGCAATACTTATTGCCCAAAATAACCATAGATAATAGTTTGGATATTTTTTTTCCATTAAATATCCTTGAAATATTTGTTTTAGTTATAAGAAAATTGATCCTGGTGGCTTCCAATGTTTTTTCTAACGCTGTCATTGACCAAAGTCAAAGAATTATTTGTGCAGGAAAAAAAGCATTTTTATATATCTTTGCCAAGAAAATCTATGAAATTAAGAGTGTTTAAGATAAAAAATGATTTGACTCTTATAATGCAGACCTATGCTCAACATGATCAGTGCAGGTACCTAAAATCATCTTCTTTTTAAGGATTTTTATTTCTTTGAAATTATAGATCAAAATCTCCCTGATCGCAATGTTTGACTAATGAGCACAGATTCACATATTGATCATTATCTCCTTCCTTTGACTTTCAAAGTAATAGGCATCTGTGTGCTTGTCTCTAAATAAGTTTCCTAATTATATAATTAAAATAATTAAATTAGCTGAGGAGTTGATGGGATCCTTGGGAATTTCAGAGTGACTTTTGCTGTGCATCTGATTTTGTATTATTAATATCATTTTCAAATTGAGGACAGAATATTTAAGGTATGTAGTCACCAGAGGCTCATTGTAGAAGGATTTGGAGTGAACATATTTTTGCCCCATGGAGGAAAGGTTTATAAAGGTAATGAGAAGGGAATATAGCTATTCCATAATATATAATATAAAAATAAATGGAGATCACAAGCATAGGTATAAAAGTAAAGGATGTTGCCATATATTTTCAAAATGTAATCCTGCTTGTTAGCATGAAGAGCTCCCACTTTCCACACAGCCATGAACACTATGGACATAAAGTATATCTGCAAGGAGCACACATGTGGATTTTGTCTTTCAATTTGTATTGCATGGTGCTGTCAAACTTATATATGAAGATTCAGATCCTCAGCTGATCATCTAAAAATTCCATAAACTCTGGTATCATGATGTTTTATCATTGGATAGCTCAATAGATTCTCCTTCTAGTACAAGTAGTTTCTGTAAATTAAAATTACAAAAATCAATAACTTACTATTTCCCTGATCAGATTACAGTCTTTAAAACAATATAAACTATAAAGCCAGTTATTAGTATAAGTTATATTAATTCAAAATATACATCAGGACTAATGAGTACTAACATTTGAAGCCCTCATTTATACTGATTATTACCAATCCCTTCAGTATTTGCTAAGCTGAGACTGAAAGTTCTGCTGTTTTTTGTTGGTGACTCTTCAGTAACTGAAAATCACTAGTGGAAAATCACACAATCCAGCCTCTCATTTTAAATTAATTACCACAAACATCAAATGGTCACTCAACAGTGATCAGATATCCTGATATGTTTCCCTAGTTAGTATGCTCTCCATTCTGTTAAGTCCCATCTTCTCATTCTCTGCCAAGAGCGAGCTTATGGCCTTGCCTCACAGCTCACTGAGAAAATGGGAGCAAACAGGAAATCCTTCTTTTTACTACACCCACTGACCTACCTCATCTCTAACAATGTTTTTCTCATCTCTTTTGAATCAGTGAAAGCATTAGTATCAGTCAGGGTGTGATCAGAGAAGCAGAACAGCTAGAAGTGATAAATAAGGAATTTATTTAAGAGATTAGGTGTTATGCAATTAGTGGATCTAGTGGAGAAGACTATACAAGTCTACTGTTTTGTGTCTGGTGTTCAGACTAAATTTATGTCAGGTCAGCTAAATGAGCAGTCGGGAAGGAAAGCTTTATATGAACAAGAGAAAGGACAAAGAGCGAATGCAAGGACCACTAGGACCCATGAAGACAAACCTTAACTCACAAATGATTCTCACCTCCTCCAATCTCATTGCTCTGAGTGACTTTCAGGAGATACTGATGCCCTCTGGAGCTAGAGACCCAGGCTTCAGTGAAGGTGAAGGAGGAAATGTGGCCAGAACTATCTCAATAAATTGTACAACCTTCCACCTAATTGCTTAGGGAAAAGAAAAAGTGTTATCCTTGATTCCTGTCTTCTCTCTAACCATATCTAACTGCTCATCAAGTTCTGTTATTACTACTCTTACGGTAGACTTTGAATCTGACTGTTTCTCCTTAGCTCCACAGCTAGCACCTGATTCCAAGTTGTGATCATATTTCAACTATGGCCATGTCTTTTTGCCTAAAGCTTGAGTCCTCCCACCTCAACAATATGGACTCCACACAGCAGCCTTGCCCCAGCCTCCAAGCCGTAGATGGGTTCCCATGACACAGAATGAAATCCAAAGTCCTTCCCTGAGCTCCAAACTGCTGTGCCACCCCCTTAATCTAAGAGTCTATCTATTCAACCCCACTTCCTTCCACTTTTTTTTCTCACTTTACTTCACCTCTGCCACATTGGTCTCCTTTCTGTTTTTGAAATATTCTAAGCTTCTTATCATATTTCAGTTGTTTTAACCTAAGCCAGGATAATTCTTCCTCTAGTTCTTTATATACATAGCTCCTCATCTTTCAAGTTCCATTTCAAATATCACCTCCTTGAGAATGAATTTTCTAATTGCCATATCTATAGTAAACGCTAACCTCTCACTCCTTTACACACACACACGCACGCACACAGTATTACTCTCTAATATATTTTCTTAACTTCTTCCTGACCCTCATAAAATGGAACATATATTTGCACAAATAAGTCATAAAGCAGAAAAACAGAATCTGGCACAGTACAGTTAAAAAATATTTGTTGAAAGACAAAATTATCATTTTCATTGGTATTCATTTTTTTGATTGAAATACTAAAAGTCATTTTATATGTTCATTTGCAGTTGGTAAGTCTTCTGTATGTGAACTGCCAAATTATATCATTTGTTTCTTTCTCTTGCCCTTTGTCTTATTCATAGTGTCTTATTTATTGGTAAAGGCTAATTACATATTAAGAATATTTAGATTTCATCTCTCATATGTGTAACATATTTTTTACTAGATTTTTCTAAATTTCATAGGTGTCATACAGATATTTTATGTCTTCTGTATCTAAACTATCTTTTACTTGGACTTTTCTGACATAATTATGACAGTAAAATTTTCACCACAGTATTAAAAAAATTGACTAAAATTTTTGTCATACAATTTTATACTTCAAATTTACATTATTGAACCATCTGTGATATATTTTGTTGTATGATATAGTATAAGAGGTCTTGCATTTATTTATTTATTTATTTATATTTGTTGCAAGCAACATTGTTAAACTTCTTTCTAATTTACAGATCTATCTTAAGTGAAGACCTTAAGGTTTTAGTAAATGTATCTTCAAAATAAATTCCCACGTGACACTTCTTTTTCTAGAACTTTCTAGATTAGTGTCATATATATTCAGCCAAGTTAAATTAAAATAACTTGAAATTATTTTATAAATGCATAATCATGTTTCTAAGCATTAGTGAAGGGGCCGGCCCCATGGCGTAGCGGTTAAGTGCGCGCACTCTGCTGCTGGCAGCCTGGGTTCAGATCCCGTGCGTGCACCAGTGCACCGCTTGTCAGGCCATACTGTGGCAGCGTCCCATATAAAGTAGAGGAAGATAGGCACAGATGTTAGCCCAGGGCCAGTCTTCCTCAGCAAAAAGAGAAGGATTGGCATGGAGGTTAGCTCAGGGCTGATCTTCCTCACAAAATAAATAAATAAATAAATAAGCATTAGTGAATTACTTAGATACTTGATTTTGTTTTTTGTTTCACTGTGGATTTGGAAAAAAGTGTACTTTCGTTAGCTTGTGAGGCATTTAGATCACCATCTAAAACTGTGTAAACAACTCTTCCTAAATTTTCTTCAAATGACAATATAGTAAAGGTTTGTGACCAAAGCTATTTTCCTGTCTCAATTCAGATTCATATTTTTATTTCCTAGGTAAAATGCTCATCATAAACTCAGAGCAGAATTAAAATAAATTTAAAATTAAAACCACTATATAGTGGAACTTTAATATTTTTAAATGATTTCAAAATAATGTAGAGTGTATACCTTCTAGTCACAAATACCAAGTAAAGTCCCATCTTACATTTTTATTATTCCTGTTTTCTCTCTTTTATAGCATTATGAAACATAAGTCAAATAATTAATTTTACATTTAATATCTGGATCTTCCATATGCTGATCATTATCAGAGAGTAGGAACCTACTCAGTCCATCTGTATTATTTAGAGCTGCATCCAGAGAACTGCTCCTGACAGACAGTAAGTCCTCAATAAATACCTGCTGCACATGTGAATTCCTGCTGAGGATGAGATGTTTCTAAATGAAGATTAAGTACTCCAGAAACTTCATGCAAATGTCGTTTAATGTTTGCCAAAGGGACTTTTTCCCAGAAACTAAAAGTATCTTTTAAGCCTTGCACAAAATAATTTTCCTAGAACAATCTGGAGATATTAAAACACATTTATAGATAATTTACATCTATTTAAAACACATTATAGTTTCTTCCACGTGAATATAAAATACGCAGGAGTCTGAAATTATCTCTGAAATATACTCTTAAGTACATTTTGGTGGAAAAAGAGAAAGTATCAACAATTAAGTCTTTTCTACTTCTTTCCTTAGTCAAGGACATTTTGCATTTTGAAAGAAACTGCATGCAAACCAATTCAATAAACATTTTTAATATTTTGACTCTTATCAAAGCTGGTCCTACAACACTTGGAAGTTATAAAACTTGCAAGACATAGATGGACATAGATGTTTTTGAAATGCTCTAGGAGGGAATACATGCAAGCATCAAATCAATGGGTTAATTTGATAATTATCCTAGAGACTGTTCAGGTGTATAGTTGGAGAGCCATTATCCAAAATAGCCTAATTCCATTTCTAAGTTCCTCTTCCTCCTACAATGACACGATTAATTTTGTAGAAAATTTTAATATTCAATAATCAAACATTTTCTCCAATCACTTATCAACCATTTGTCTAGAATATTTGGTTCAATTGGTCATTATGATATTTGCACTAATAGGGTGAAATAATAGCCTGTGTCAAATTAGCTCTTGAAATGGTAAAATGAAACAAAATAAATGAGAATTTTAGAGAGCCACTTCGTCTAGTCTTATCTCCTCAGTAACAGAATAAATCATTATAATTCAATTTCCCTTAATTATCCTTGACCTTCCTTTCCTCTTTTATTTAATCAATATTCAGGTGAATCATCCTTGTGGACCAAATTTATCTTTTTGGATCAGCTTATCAACACAAGGTTTAATAAAGGTTAAAATGTATAAATGTCCTATTTTTAGAGTTTTCATTTTATTTAGTGTTATTATTGTATTTTAATTTTAAACTAATTTTTATTTTAGGTGGTAGACATTTATGAGTTCATTGGTGACTAGGCAAGCGGGATTTTTTTCTAAACCTATCTAGCTGAAGAGTATGTATAAGGCTTAGAAAAAGTAATCCATGCCCCAGATTGAACTTGGGCTTGCCTCACTTCATGATTTCAAATGGCTTACCATTCCTATTGATTTCTTTTTCCCCTGAGCTAACTAATCAAATGTCTTCATCCTGGCCCTTCAAATCCTCTGCTGGTGCTCATCATATTTCATTCTCTCCTATTGCTTTTTCTCTTTGAATGTCTTCTTGCTATTTCTTCCTTTACTTTCCAGTGCAACTTCAAAGTTTTGACCATTTTTCCCTCTACAGGAAAACATCTTCCCAATACAGTTACTTGGTAAAAAAGATTAACAGACAAGGAGTCCAAATACTAGAAAGCTAGGCCTGAATATGCCATTTAAATAACCACGCTGCCTCTATCAAGAAAATGCTCTCTCAGACCCTGTTTCTTTTCTGCCTGGTGACAATACTGTGACTGTTCTCCCAGCTCCTCAGGATTCTTGGGAGGAAAGGTAGCATAGAGTACCTGAAAAACTATAGGCTTTTGAACCTGGAAATCCAAGTTTCAAATCCCTGCTCTATTGTGCAAAATTCAGGGTTGCTTAAAAAGATGATTTTCTGAAAAGGTAAAATTGTGACTGTCATACAGACATAAAGGGAACACATGTTAAAGAATTTATTCTTCTCATTAATGAGAAAACCAGGATGTTATATTTATATGTGTGTGCGTGTAGTGTGTGTGTGTGTGTGTGTGTTACCAGGAATATTGAAATGACTATGTAAATGGAAGCAAAGTTAGTTTTTCCACAGGGAAGGAAGGAAGGAAAATGTTGCTCTATGGGACAAGAAGATTTGCACATCTGTAGTTTTTGTATTGTATTACAATACTTTGTGTTGTATTACAACTTACAAAGTATTGTATAGTAGCTAAAAGACAATGAAAAGATAACATCAGATAAACTGAAAGGATATCCTCTAGACAATGCATAGTTTTTCATTGAAGTACATTATTCTCTAGGGGTGACTTAAAACAAGTTACTTTATCTATTTGTGCTGTGACTTCCTCATCTGCAAATTATGGGTTTATTGTGAGAACTATATATGAGGTAATGCATATGTAGTGCCTGCTACATAGCGGAAGTTCAATGAACAGGAATTTTCTTCTCTTCCCTAATATATTTGAAAACATAACTTAAATTTCATATTACTGTTCAAGTCAAATATTTTGTTAAAACCCCTTACACCCAGGAAACAGTACTGAAGAATTATTGTGTGGAGTACAAAGTTAAAGATTATTGAACTTTTCCTTCTCACTTGCAGAAGAGATATTTGAGGCCTGTGAGAATTAAAATGATATGACTAGATCTTTTGTCCACCTGATAGTCGAACTTTAGGCCATGGTCTGGATATCTGATATGCATTACATTTAGCATGATGAGGCCTTAATCTTTATTTATAACCAGGGATCACTCAGTAATGTATCACTGTAATGTATCACCTGTAGTGTATCACTCATTACTTTTTATGATTTCTTTTGTACTTTCAGATTTTTGACAATTATTAAGAAATTAATGTTTCCTTAGTCACATGGGTGATGCAGAAGATGGGTTTCTGCATAACCAATTGTGACTTGCCATTGTTGGAATTAATTTTGTTATTTTTGAGAATACATTCAGACCCTAAGGTGAATGGATTTCATTTTTCATAACTGAATTTGAATATAGAAGGTAAACTTTGAAGTGAAATACTGCTATATCTCCTTTCAATTTTCCTGCACAGTGTTTCGTCAGTATTACAATGTTGTTTCTGCTGCTCCTACTGCAATTTACTATTTTCTTTGGTGTAAAATCTCAGAGGATGCTTTGAAAATTCTCAATTTCACCTACCCACATCTATCCTTGAAAATAATATGCCTGGTTGCATATTTTCAGCATGTATTTTAGCATCTAGGAAACCATCAAGGTGATGTTTAGTAGGAGAAATGGTTGTACTAGTTTATGTACTCTGGTTAATTAATACATCACTGGCAGTACTAAATACCATATGTACTTGTTATAAGATCTCCAGGGTCAACAAATTACGTGTAGGCAGTATTAACAGCAAATGTTGGTCTTATTATTTACACTTTGACAATATTCCTCTGAAGACTGCATGTACTTGTTTCACAGATACCATTCTCCGGCATGTAGATGTGGAATTGGATGAATAAAATATATCTGCCAATGTTAAGCTTTACCAGAGCCATATGATCCTAGAAAACAGTCAAGATTAAGAAATCTCCCCACCCTCTTGTTGTCCAGAAATGGCTTCCTTCAAAGAAACATCCTTCCCCATAGGACTTTGATAAGACTCATGGATGCCTCCCTTGTTTACCTAGTCCAAGACCAGACACAGACCCATCAAATTCCCGTTCTTTGCCTCTCAAATGATTAGCTGAACTGCTTGTCCCCACTGATCAGTAGGAACAAAATAGTAACAAATGTTAACCAAACTTTGGTGAAGATTCTCTCCTTTTCCCAGGCCCCTAAATTTTGACCCACCTTCAGCCTGAGCCATCATACAGCCTCTCTTGAAAATAGGCTGGCCTAAGGATGAAACTTTGTCTGGTCATGCTACACTTTCATCCCATTCCCACACACCTATTTTTTGGTATCCTTGTTTATTCCTCCACATAAGAGAAAATCTCTTTTTGTCTAATGCTTGAGATGCTTGCGGATCTTATAGTCAGGGCATTTTCCCTATTACAGTGGTCCTTTTTACCCTTCTCACAATCATTCTTTTGAATAAAATATTTCCTTAATAAGTCCAGATTTGTTTTTTGTTTGTGTGACATATCACAAACTATTACATACCTGGGGGTTATGTTTGGTTTAGTCTCCCACTGCATCAGCCACCCCTATGTTCTCCCATTATCTTCTGGGTTCCCATCTCAGGTGACATATGATTTCTGGGTATTATTCAGTTTACTAAGATTTCTATGCCCGATTCTTTGTCTGCTTGACTATTTTTTTTAGCTTCTAAATACAGCTAAGGTCCAAAGAGCATCCATTTCTAAAGCTTTATCTGTTTAGTTATTACTGTGCTTAATCTAATTACTGTGCTTAATCTGAGAAGGCGAGTGCCTTTTCTCTGCAATTCAAGTGGTCCAGGAATGTGAGTCCTGCTTGAAATCTTTCTCCCACTGCCTAATTTAGTATTTGAAGTAAAATAAGCAATGGAGGAGTTTCTGAAAACCTGAATTGAGTCTCAATTCTCTCACTTTAATTTGGGCTGCTTTGGGGCAAGTCTCTTAATTTCTTTGATCCCTAATTATCTTATCTATAAGTGATGATGTTAATATTTATTCTGTCTACCTTAGATGGTCGAATATATATTTAGCAAGATTGGCATATAAAGGTGTTTTGTAATTTATAAATCACTATACTGATGTGGTGAGTTATTATTAGTTTAGTCCCAATCACTCTTATTAAGATCACTAATTCTGGTTAGGGCATTTTGTCTCAGTGGCTTCTATTGCAGGTGTATTACAGTATTTTTCTTTATTTCTTAAGTTTTGTTTGCATATTACTACGGCTTTTTTAGCTAGCTACTAAATGATGGGTTTATTTATGGAGGAGTCTGATGAAAGCCATTTGGGGACAGCAGGTCAAAGGTTTCTATGGTGAGGGCAAATTCTTCTTGGGCCTTGGCAAAATGTACCTATTGTTCAAAGAAAAAGAAGCATCAAACCAATAAAATTTGAGAGAGGCTGGGGATGAGGGAGCTAAGGAGTCTATGTTGACTAAATGTTTCCTTATTGAGAGATAGGGATGTGGTGAGCCCTTTCATCAACCAGCTGAGTGGGAGTGAGAGTGTGAAGGCCGTTGGCTTTCTCCAAATAGTCAATGTGTAGTGATGTTGGGGCCAAGCTACTAATTCTGACCAGTGGATTTGTGTGAAGGCTGTGTTTTTGTCCCTTCAAAGCCAAAGCATTTAGACCTGCTGGTTCATCTACTCTTATCTTCCCCTTCCACAGTAACCTAGAGGCCACATATGCCAGATAAAAAACCCTCTAACTATTGATGGAAATCTTCGATGAGTGATATTTAACCATACGTTGTTAGCCAACTGGGACTTGGGGATACTTTGATACCACAGCATATCCTAGCCTATCCTGATTTGTAAAAAGAGAACAAGTTAATATTTGGATATTTTGAATTAGAATAGCTTCTGATAATAATGATAATGGCTCTATTATTATTAAAGCTTGACATAAAAAAGAACTTGAAGAGGAGCTGGAATAAAGTAAATACCTACTAAATGGTAGCTATGAGGAGGATGTTGATGTTAATGATGTCGATGATGATGAAGGATCAGGGAGTATTCACTTGAATTTCTAAATCTGGAGCTCAGAAGTCAATCTGTGTCTGATATTTGAAAGGCTAATTGGCAAAACAGAAAAACTCAGCGACATCTGAGACCACAGGTGCATAGGTAAGAGTTCAATGACTCACTGCTGTCTCCTAACTCCCCCCACAATAACCTGTTACTAACTAGTATGTTCAGTGATGGCTTCCATAGGAAGCCTGTGGACCAATGTGCATGATTAGTCCTTTTTGAATAATTTTTCCTACATAGAAAAAAAAAAAAGTCATTCCACTCCTTAGTGAAACTGCATAGATTATATGTCAAAAGACTGAAGACCTAGGTCTGATGTTGGCATTTATCCAGTCATATGACTGGTATTGATTTATCCTTCAAAGCCTCAGTTAATTAATTAAAGAATTAGAATTATCATTTTTCCCCAAAAATATGACTCTTATTTTAACCCTTTCTAGGAAATGTATTGGTTTATTACAAAACATAATTTTATAAAACCTCAAAAAAATAGGTTAGAGGAAGGTTCTCTTCTAATATAGGAGATTTCAAGTACCCCTAGAGATCTGATAACTCTGCAACCTGTGTAGATTCTCTCACAAACTATGAAATGATCTATAAATAATTGATTCTTGAGTATAATAACTTACAAATGCATCCTTACCGGGTTCTATGAAAATAAATGTCAAATAACTGCCAAATCAAACAAAGCATTGTGTCTGTCTATATCAAGGTCAAAAACAGGTCAGTTAGGTATAGTGCTTGACAGAAAGGACAAGACTAAACAATTTCTGGATTATAGAGAATATCCATAATCATTTTTTTCCCGACAGACCACACTTGATAGGCGAATAGTATCACAAATGCTTCCATACCATTCATTGCAGTTTAATTCACATTCAGGTCATTAGAAATGCTAATAGAGTAGCAGACTAAGCTCAAAATTTAAGGAGAGATGACTGTTTTTTCATTTAACTACATACTCTTGGGTTGTAGTTGTTGTATCATAATTAATGGAGACTGGAGGCTCAAAAGTTATATTAATAATGTTATGTTGTTTTGATTAGCTACAAAAGCAAAGGTTAACAGAATCGCATTGCACACACTATCTTCTATGTACATGTGTATCATATATATTTTTCTTTAACTGCCATAAGCAAATATGGGAATGACAGTAGGCTTTACTCAACTCTGAATTCCAAATGAGACATTCTAAAGATGAAACCCAAATGTGTCTTCTGCTAGCGATGTTACATCAAACAAATCACTAATTCTATCAAATTTGGGGGGGGGGGTGTGTAAAATGGAAAGAATCAGGAAAAAATATTCTAGGACTTTCATGAGATCATGAGACATGGCATGTGAAAGCACTTCCTCAACAGCAAAGAGATTCTCAAGTATATTCACAGAGATATCATGGTCATATTTTAATCAGAAACAGTGGGATGCTTAAATACTTCACCAAAGTCTATACATCTCCCACTTGGTCTCTTGGAAACCCTAAGCCACCATATTTGCTCTAGACAACAGCTCTGACTGAAGTCCCTGCTAAGCACCAGCATTAACTTTGAATAAAGGAAACCACAGATAATTCCAGTCCCCCAGGCTTCCGGTTTCCCAGCTATATTAGTCAGCTTGGGCTGCCAAAACAAAATACCACATACTTCATGGCTTAAACAACAGAAATTTTTTACTACTAGTTCTGGAGGCTGGAAAGCCCAACATCAAGATCCAGCAGAGTTCAGTTCCTGGTGAGAGCTCTCTTCCTGGCTTGCAGATGGCCACCCTTTCTCTATATTCACACATGGTGGAGAGACAGCAAGCAAACTCTCTGTTGTCTTTTCTTATAAGGATACTAATCCTATGGAATCAAGGCTCCACCCTTCTGACCTCCTTTAATCTTAATTACTTCCTTACTCCAAATACAGTCACATTGGGTGTTAGGAATAGACATACGAATTTTGAGAGGACACAATTCAGTCATAGCACTAGCCATGGAGTCTCCCCAACTGAGGCCCCTGGCATGTCAGGGCAGAGAATAGCTGCCCCTGAAGTGCTGTATCTAAATTCCTGACTTGGTGATCAACATGAAGACATGAGTGGTTCCTGACTTCAGTCCCCTCCGAAAAAGACCAACTGGAACTATCCATAGACTAGACACCATTGTGAAGGTCCTAGAACCTGGTGGTAAGACTGAAGCAACCCCCTGAACAGCAGAGACCGAGAAAGATCACACTGGAAGGGTAAGAGGAGCAGTTACACTTTGACGACATTGCCCCTCCCCCAGGCCAGCATGGTGCCACATCCAGAAAGCCTCCCTGGGCCTATAGTCTCTCCAGTGGGTGAAAGAGAATGCCAGCTTCCCCAGAGTTGCAAAATGCTTCCTAGGAGGCTCACTCAGGTCTGCAGAGCCAAGCCAGTGGCTCTGCCTGACAAGGAAGCTTGGTTGGCAGTTCTGTCTGATTTGGATCCCCAGCCAATGGGCTGTATTGGCTATAGAGACCATTTGACAACCCTGCCTGGGCAGGGGTGCACATCTGCAGTAGAACTCAGTTGCTGAGCATAGACTCTAATCCCACACTCCGAGAAGAGTAGCCACAGATGTCCAGCAGCTGCATAGAACCTTGTATGGTCCACTCAGCAGGGAAGCAAATTCACAGTCATGCCCAACTACTGAGCATAGCCTCCAGTCCTGCCTCTCTGGGAATTTTGGTCACAGACACCCAGCAACCATAGAACACATCCTATGGCCCGCCCAGACAGGAAGCCAAGCCAGCAGCCCTGACCAACTGTTGAACATAGCCTCACATAACCAAAAAGCCTTAACAGTGACCAGGAGCAACCTCAAAGTCCAGCCTATTGTACCATGCAGCTGCAGAGCCCAGCCTGCAACCCTACCCGGCTGTGAGCATAGCCTACAACCCTGTTAGATTGCTGAACACATCCTGTGGTTTTGCTCAAGCAGAGAGCCCGGCTAGTGACCCTGCCCATTGTGAAACATAGCCTGTGGCCACACCTGACCAGGAAGCCCAGAGAGTGACTCCATGAGACTACAGAGCACAGTCTCTAGCCACACTCGATTCTGGGTTATAGCTTGGGGCTCTACCCAATCAGAGAGCCTAGCCAGTTACCTTGACCAAAAGCACTGCATAGCCAATGGCCTACCCAATCACAAAGCCCAGCATGTGGCTATGCCCAACATCAGGGCACACTCTGTGGCCCCATCAGATCACACAGCATAGCCTGAAGCCCTGTCTGACTATGAAGCCTGGCCTGCAGCCCCACCTGAATGTGGAGTCCAGTCAGTGATACCATCCAGTCAAAGAGCATGACCTGAGGCCCCACATGACCGGGAACAATTGCAGAGCAGAGCCCACAGCTCTGCCCACTTGTGGAATCCAACCAGTGGCACCACCCTGCCAGGAAACACAGCCTATGACCCTGCATGACCAGAGGTGATTGCAGCGCCCAGTTAGTGGCCACGTCTGAATGCAGAACACAGCCAGCAGCCCTACCCAGCCAGGGAACCCAGTCGGCAGCCTCATTTGAAGGCAGAAGCAAGCTAGCAGGCCCACCAAACCATGGAGCCCAGATAGCAGCACTCCCAACTTCAGAGTATGAGCAATAACCTCACCCAACTAAAGACCCTGATAGCAAGCCCTGCCTGCCCTTATATGCTACCAGCTGACCTATCCAGTACGCGAAGCTGAGCTGAATGGCGAAGGTCTTTCCCTGCTTAAGTGAACCTGTAAAGTCTCTAAGAGAAACCACTTTCTCAAATGTGCAGATATGAACACAAGGTGTCAAGGATCAGGGAGAATCAGGTAAACATGACACCACAGGAAGAAACTAATAAAGCTCTGATAATTGACCCTAAAGAAATGGAGATCTATAAACTGCCTGACAAAAAAATTCAGAATAATCCTTTTAAAGAAGTTCAGGAAATGACAAGAGCATAAAACAACTAAATAACATTGGGAAACAATGCATGAACAAAATTAGAAGTTCAACAAAGGGATAGAAACCATCCAAAAACAAAAAAAATCCAAGAGAAATCTTAGACGAAGAATAAATGACTGAACTGAAGAATTCAATAGAGAGATTCAACAGCAGACTCAAACAAGCAGAAGAATCAGTGAAATAAAAAACAGGTCGTTTGAAGCTATCCAGTCCTAGGAGCAAAAAGAAAAATCAATGAAAAAGAATTATGAAAACCTATGGGACTGATGGGACATCATTAAAAGAAACAATACAGATGTACCTCATTTTATTGTGCTTCGTTTTATTGCGCTTTGCAAATAGTGCATGAATTCTTGAAATGACAGCAAAGGATTTAGAATATTGCATAAACTTAGTTGATGAAGCAGTGGCAGAGTTTGAAAGAACTGACTCCAATTTTGAAAGAAGTTCTACTGTGGGTAAAATACTATCAAGCAGCTTTGCATGCTACCAAGAAATTGTTTGTGAAAGGAGGAGTCAATCAGTGTTACAAACTTCATTGCTGTCTTATTTTAAGAAATTGCCACAGCCACCCTAACCTTCAGCAACCACCCTGATCAGTCAGCAACCATCAACACCAGCAAAAAGAGTATGACTTACTGAAGGCACAGATGATTTTTAGCATTTTTAGCAATTAAGTATTTTTTAATTAAGATATGTACATTGTTTTTTAAGACATAATGCTATTGCACACTTAATAGACATAATGCTATGGCACACTTACAGTATAGTGTAAATGTTTATATGCACTGGGAAAACAGAAAATTTTTGTGACTCATTTTATTGTGACATTCACTTTATTGCAATGGTCTGGAACCAAACTTACAATATCTCCAAGTTATGCCTGTATATGCATTATGGAACTACTAGAAGGAAAAGAGAAAGAGAAAAGGACAGAAAACCTATTTAGAGAAATAATGGCTGAAAACTTCCCAAATGTGGGAGAGAAATGGACATCTAGGTTAATGAAAACCATAGAATCCCAAATAAGTTGAATCCAAAAAGGGCTACACCTAGACACATTATAATTATTTGGTCACAGTCAAAGACAAAGAGGAAAGTTGGAAAGTTCACACATATGTGGAAATTAAACAATACACTTCTGAACAACCTATAGATCAAATAAGAAATCAAAAGAGAAATAAACAATATCTTGATACAAATAAAAGTGGAAACAGATACATCAAACTTATGAGATGCAGAAAAAAGCAGTTCTAAGAGGAAGATTTATAGCCATAAGTGCATACGTCAAGAAAAAATAAAGATCTCAAATAAACAACATAACATTACACCTCAAGGAACTAGAAAAAGAAGAACAAACTAAGCCCAAAGTTACCAGAAGGAAGGAAATAACAAATACCAGAGCAGAAATAAAGGAAATGGAAGCCAGAAAACCAATAGAAAAGAGCAATAACACTAAGCTCTGGTTTTTTGAAAACATAAATAAAATTGACAAACCTTTAGCTAAACTGACTAAAAAGAAAAGAGACAATACTCAAATAAATAAAATCAGTAAAGAAAAGGAGATATTGCAACTTATACCACAGAAATACAAAAGATCATAAGAAACTACTATGAACAATTATACATCAACAAATTGGAAAACCTAGAAGAAATGGATAAGTTCCTAGAAACACACAACCTACCAGGACTGAATCATAAAGAAATAGAAAATCTGAACAGACTGATAAGGAGTAAAGAGATTGAATCAGTAATCAAAAACTTCCCAACACAGAAAAGCCCAGGACAAGAGGCTTTAACTGGTGAATTCTACCAAACATTTAAAGAACAATTAACACCAATCCTCAAGCTCGTCCAAAAAATTGAAGAGAAGGGAACACTCCCAAACTCATTTTATGAGGTCAGCATTACCCTGATACCAAAGCCAGATTAGGATACTACAAGAACAGAAAACTAGAGGCCACTATCCCTGATGAATATAGATGCAAAAATTCTCAAAAAAATGCTACAAATCAAGTTCAACAGCACATTAAAGGATCATACAGCATGAGCAAGTGGGATTTATCTCTGGGATGTAAGGATGATTCAATACACTCAAACCGTAAGTGTGCTATATCACATTAATAGAACGAAAGATAAAATTCAATTGATCATCTCAATAAAAACAGAAAAATTAGTTGACAAATAAACATCCTTTGATGATAAAAACTCTCAAAAAATTGGATATAGATGGAACGCACCTCAACATAATAAAGGCCATATATGACAAGCCCCCAGCTAACATCATTCTCAACAGTGAAAGCTTGAAGCTTTTCCCCTAAAATCAGAAACAAGAGAAAGGCATCTACTCTTACTACTCCTTTTCAACATGGAACTAGAAGTCCTTGCCAAAGCAATTAGGCAGAAAAAGAAATAAAAGACATCTAAATTGGAAAGAAAGAAGTAAAATTGTCTCTGTTTGCAGATGATATGATTTTATATATTGAAAACTCTAAGGACTACACCAAAAAAATATTAGAACTAGTAAATGAGTTCAGGAAAGTTGCAGGATACAAAATCAACATACAAAAATCAGTTGTGTTTCTATACACTAAAAAAGAATTATCTGAAAAAGACATAAAGAAAAACAATTCCATTCACATTAGCATCAAAAATAATAAAATACTTAGGAATAAATTTAATCAAGGAAGTGAAAATGTGTATACTGAAAACTATAAGACTTTGGTGAAAGAAATGGAAAAAGACACAAATAAATGGAAAAATACACTGTGTTGATGGATTGGAAAAAATAACATTGTTAAAATGTTTATACTACCCAAAGCCATTTACGGAGTCAATGCAATCCATATCAAAATGCCAATGACATTTTTTCACAGAAATAGAAAAAACTATCCTAAAATTCATATGGATCCACAATAAACTCTGATTAGGCAGAACGATCTTGAGAAAGAAGAACAAAGCTGGATGGATTGCTCTTCCTGATTTCAAATTATACTAGAAAGCTATAGTAATCAAAACAAGGTGGTGCTGGCATAAAAACAGACACATAGGCTGATGAAACAGAATTGATAGCCCAGAAATAAACATGTGCATATACAACCAAATAACATTTGACAAGGGAACCAAGAATACTCAATAGGAAAAGGATAGTTTCTTCAATAAGTCATGCTGGGAAAACTGTATATCCACATGCAAAAGAATAAAACTGAACTCTTATCTTACATCACATATAAAAATCAATGCAAAATGGATTAAAGACTTAAATGTAAGACTTGAAACTGTAAAAGTCCTAGAAGAATACATAGAAGAAAAGCTCCTTGACACAGGTCTTGGCAACAAATTTTTGGATTTGACACCAAAAGCACAAGCAACAAAAGCAAAAATAAATAAGTGGGACTACATCAAACTAAAAAGCTCTGCACAGCAAAAGATATCATTGACTAAGTAAAAAGGCAACCTACCAAATAGGAGAAAATATTTGCAAATCATATATCTGATAAGTGGTTAATATCCAAAATATATAAGGAAGTCATGTAACTCAGTATCAAAAAAACAATCCAATTAAAAAATGAGCAAAATTGAATAGACATTTTTCCAACAAAGATATACAAATGACCAGTGGTTACATGAAAATGTGCTCAACATCACTAAGCATCAGGGAAATTCAAATCAAAACCACAATGAGATATCACCTCACATCTGTTGGAACGGCTAGTATCAGAGAGACAATAGAAATCAAATGTTGGTGAGGATGTGGAAAAAAGGGAACACTTGTGTACCTTGGTGGGAAAGTAAATTGGTGCAGCCATTATGGAAAACAGTATGGAAGTTCCTGAAAAAATTTAAAATAGAACTATTATATGACCTAGCAATCCCACTTCTGGGTATATATCTGAAGGAAAAGAAATCACTATCTGGAAGAGATGTCTGCACCTCCATATTCACTACGGCATTATTTACAATAACTAAGACGTAGAAACAACCTAAATGTCTTTTGATGGATGAATGGGTAAAGAAATGTGGTACATAAATACAGTAGAATATTTTTTAGCCAGAAAAGAGAAGGAAATCCTGCCATTTGCAACAACTGGATGAAACCAGAGGGCATCATGCTAAGTGAACTAAATCAGACAGAGAAAGACAAATACTGCTTATATGTAGAATCTAAAAAAAAAAAAAAAAAACCAAACTCATAGAAACAGAGGGTATAATGGTGGTTGCCAGGGGGTGAGGTGTGGGGGAAATGGGGAGATGTTTGTCAAAGTGTACAAACTTTCAGTTATAAGATGAATAAGTTCTGGGAATCTAATGTACAGCATGGTGACTATAGTTAATAATACTGTATTGTATACTTAAGAGTTGCTAAGAGAGGTGATCTTAAAAGTTTTAACCACCCCCCCAATGGTAACTATTTGAGATGATGGATGTGTTAACTAACCTTATTGTGGTAATCATTTCACAATACATACGTATGTCAAATCATCATGTTGTACACCTTAAAATTACACAATGTTATATGTCAATTATATTTCAATAAAGCTGGGGAAAAATATATAAATTATTGACTTACAAAATCTAAGGACACAGTAAAATTATTGCTCTAAGGCACTGAGTTTTGGGGGTGGTTATGGAGCAGTAGTAACCAGAATGCCTTGATACAGTGCAGAATTTTGCAGAGAATGGTAGACAACCTTTCTCCTCCTTCATCATAGTGCCTTTTAGTAAAAGTTAGGAAGGAGTCAAACAAACCCTCTCTCCTTTAGTTCTTTTCTATTAGTTCTTTGGAGGAGTATTTTGAGAAGTAAATTTTGGGGATTTGAAAATGCAGAGACATAACCTAAAAAAAAACCCAAAAGACATTTTCCTGTAAACAGTTCAGAAGGATGAGGCCTCTAATCAATGCCAACGGCAGCTCATTTACCTTGGAATCACAACTTCCCACCTGCCTTCCTTTGCCTTTTGAAAATCCTTTCACAGTAGTCCTTTGACTATGTTTCGAGCAACATTATATTCCAAACACTCTTGAAGTAGACATTAATAAAACATTCTGTGTACTCATTCTCTACCTTGATCATTGCTGATGTTCTAGTTTTATGTGATCAAAATGCTAAATTGATTGCCTTGGATAAATCCAAGGCCAAGTTTGGAATTTTTTCTTGGCACAGATATATCTCCATATCTCCAGCAGATCGCTCTCTTGGTTATGTAGGAACTTCTATGAGGTTTAAAAGGTGGTGCTCTTCACTGATAGATTTTTTTACATCATTTTTTTACATCATTCCATAAACAAAAACCATCTTTGATACATTCTTTGTTTCAACATACTCTTATACGCTGTGCTAATAAATCTTTTTTGAATAGAATATTTACTTGGAAATTGGTAGATAAGAATTCTAGTGGCTTTGTTACAATGAAAGTGACTTTGGAAAAAAAATTTGTTTTTCTTGGCCTTCAAGTCCTTTTTTTCTAAATGAGAGTTTGGTTTAGATTAGTGGTTGGCAAAATGGTTAGCAGTAGAAATTCTTTTCTACATGTGTAAAAAAAAGTGAATCTGTTCTGCTTGATATTTCCTGATTTGTGATCGTCTTTATTATGTATTGAATATATACACCCATACACACACCGTCTTCAGAGATTTTTAAAATCCAATGTAGTATTTAGTATTATTTCTTGTCCTTTTTTTTTGTGTGTGTGAGGAAGATCAGCCCTGAGCTAACATCCATGCTAATCCTCCTCTTTTTGCTGGGGAAGACCGGCTCTGAGCTAACATCTATTGCCAATGCCCCTCCTTTTTTTTTCCCCAAAGCCCCCCAGTAGATAGTTGTACGTCATAGTTGCACATCCTTCTAGTTGCTGTATGTGGGACACGGCCTCAGCATGGCCGGAGAAGTGGTTCATCAGTGCGCACCTGGGATCCCAACCCAGGCCACCAGTAGCAGAGCGCGTGCACTTAACCGCCACGCCACGGGCCGGCCCCTATTATTTCTTTATTGAGATGAAATTCACATAAAATGAAATTAACCGTTTTAAAGTGAACAATTCGGTGTCATTTAGTACGTTCACAATTTGGTGTAATCACCAACTGTATCTTGTTCCAAAACATTTTCACCATATTTATTATTTTTAAATAACTGTTTCCCTGTTCATGAAATAATATTTTTTAGACAATGTGAAAAGATGAGTCAAGATGAAAATTAAAACTCAATCAACTTTAATGCTATAACAGAAAGCTAGAACTAAAATTTTAGAGCAGACATGTATGCACGCACACAAACACACTCATTTAATATCATCGATCACCCATTATTGGAATGTAATACAACCAGAAGCAAAACTGACAACATAACATAGCTGGATGTTTAAATTCTAATAGTATTTCAAACAGATGAATATTTATAATCGATAGAAATACATATTATTGCCAAGACGCAGGGACAACATTAAAAAGGCAGAGAAAACACTCAGGTGCCCTTAACAGCCAATGGCATCAATACCATATAACACAATATGTGGTTTTATCTGCAAGCTCAACATGAGTTCCCACATTTCTAATAAATGAGCAAATATTAATGTCTCACCTCAAAGAATGCCTTGTGTGGACCCTGCCCAAGGACACCATGGTATTTCCCGTATGTAATAACTTGGTGACACTATTACTATGTGTGATAGTAATTTTCATGCAAAAATATACTGATGGAGTTCCTGGGCCTTAACCAAGATGTAGTCAAAAGAGAAAATGAAGGAGGAAAATGGTTTTTTTTTTTGTTTGTTTTTATAAATAAGAATACCCAAGCCTACATGTTTAAGAATTTCTGAAGCACTCCAAACTTTTGCTTCTCTTACTGTCTCTGGTCAAAGCATTGATTCAGAAGTGTTATATTATGAAGTTGCATATCTATATTGGCTTTTCTATTTCAGTGTTCAACATGGCTGCACAGAGGAAATCATGAATTAGAAAAAGGTTCTCCTAGTACTGTGCCTGAGTGAGGAAAAATCAACCAATCTGCTGCCAAAATATTTTTCTCACTGCACAAGGATATTTGATACTCCCCTTCCCCAAAAGAGGGCATTCTAGAACTGGTCATCAATACTATTGGGTATCATAATTTTTCCCACTTATTAATATTCTGTGAATATTTCCTCATAATATCATTCTGCTATGAAATCATTTTAGTGACTAAATCCTTTTCTACCATATGGTTGTTAACATAATTTATTTAATGATAACAAGGACTTTGAACAGGCATTTCATGAAAAAAATGCCACCTTCATAGACAGGATGTAGTGACAGAAAAAACTACTTTGAAATAGCGGAAATTTAGGACTTAGTATATTTGTTTGGCTTTCCTGTGGGAGTATCCTGGGTTTTCTTTAATATCATTTTCTACATCAACAGTTTTCAATTGGAGATGATTTTTCCCCGCAGGACACGTGGTGATGTCTGGGCACAATTTTAGTCATCACAGCTGGGGGAGGGAAATGAAAGTGCTACTGGTGTCTAATGAATAGACACCAGGGATGTTGCTAAACATCCTTCAATACACAGAACAAGGAAATTATCTGGCCCACAGTAAAGAATTATCTGGCCCAAAATGTCAACTGTGCTGAAATTGAGAAACCCTGCTCTACATGAACACAAACAAGAGGATGATGACTATTTCAGAGAGCTCACTTCCCGCGTTGTGTTCCTCGAGGACACATTTTTGAATTGTGTTAACCAATCAAAATCACTAAAGATAATTTGCATGTATGTTGTGTGGAGACTGTTTCGATCATCTTAATACAGGAGTGTGTTGGCCCTGGATCCTGTTTTTCTGGATGGGCTTCCAAGTGTGTGTAGCTACATCTTCTCTCTGTTTGAACCAGAAATCCAGCTTTCTTCACTTAACGCCTGCCATTCCAAGTATTTAGAATGACTGCTTTACACACAAGGGAAGAAATTTTAGACTCTTCAATTGTTGTGTTAGCTAATTGTCTCCTGCTGAATACTACTCGTGCTGTTCTGCTTACATTTAATAATTCAGGTATTTTTCTTACCCCCAGTGCTACACTGGACAAAGATTTTATACTAGTGCTTTCAAATTGCTCCACTTTTCTTTTTTTTACAAAGCTTGATTCTATACTTCCTTCCTTCTCCTTCCTCAGTGGAAGGCCTTGGAACATTTTAACTTATCTCCACACTGCAGTTCAGAATCTTTGACTGAGCACAAATTCCCCAAAATAAGACCCCTGCACATCTGGGTTACCCACAGAACCTGTTTGGTTCCCATGAACAACTTCTTCCCTCTCCTGGCCTGTTGTTGCTCTGGCGTGTGTCCAATTTGTGTGGCCATGTACCTAACCCAAATATTGAGAGTTCACCATACCACACTTTATTCCAGTCTCATCATAGGATATTCTAACAAATGGTCGCTATAGAGAAAATTTTACCACATTGCTTTAACTTGCAATTCTCAGATAGGCTGCATAACCATTCCTATGTCATTTGCTCCCATGGCCATAGACATAAAATGTGAGAATAATGGTTAATCCCTGGCCTACGTGGATCAATTATAATCCCCTTTTAGTGAATTTTTAATTGCAGTTAAGAGACTCTAGTCCCGAAACCAGATAGATAACTTACTTTCATGGAAAGGCAAGAGGTAGCAATGGGAATAGTGGAAAATGAGTGACTATACATCTAGTGGTACCTGCAATTCAGCTCCGGTAGATGTTTGCTCTCTGGAAAACATGCCAAGTCTTTCCACATTTTCTAATCTAATTATTAAAAGAAGCTAGATGTCAGATTTTCTTAGAAATTCTCCTAATTTTTAATTGTTGACTTAAATATTTTTAAAATACTCTAAATAACCAAGAAAGAAGACTAGTATTTGTTTTCCTGGACAGTACTTTCTATTTTGCAAACTTAGCTCTACTTGGCTTTGTGTTGCCTTTACATGATAATCTTATAGCATATTTTTGCAAATTATGTGACAAACTAGCCATAGTCAATGAACATTGCTAGGTTAAAAGTCTCTCTCTTTTTTTTTTTTTTGGGTGAGGAAGATCAGCCCTGAGCTAACATCTGCCAATCCTCCTCTTTTTGCTGAGGAAGACTGGCCCTGGGATAACATCCACACCCATCTTCATCCACTTTATATGGGACGCTGCTACAGCATGGCCTGACAAGTGGTGCATCAGTGCACGCCTGGGATCCAGGCCAGCGAACCCCGGGCTGCCGGAGTGGAGTGTGCGCACTTAACTGCTTGCGCCACCGGGCTGGCCCCTAAAAGTCTCAATTTTTGATTGACTAGAATAGCTATTGAATTGTTGCTTCCAGACAGTGGAATTATATTTTAAAATGAAACTTTTGAGACTTTAGCCCAAAGGAATAAATGATGGGGAAATATAGGTGCTACAAGAGAGTCCTTGGTGTGTGAAAGGTGAAGGTTTTCAGTTCCTCTAAATAGTAATTACCATCTGCATAATTATTTACAGTTAATATTCTATGCTGCAACATTAAAGAATTTGATGCACAAAATAATCCACATACTGTGGCTCCTAATATGTTCATTTAACCAATTTAAAAAATGCAATCAAACACTTGGTAAATACAGATTTTAAGTAACAGTACTAGACCCAAATATTGATGATCTGACATCAAGTTTCAGATTTCACCCATTGTATAAAGCGGTTGTATTTGAAATATAGAGTCTGCATATCTGTCTTCATAAGGCTGCCTAAGGAAATGATCTAAACAATGTACTGACAGTCACTTTAAAACATAGAATTATACTATAGCTGATTTAAGTGCCTCTGATATCATCTACAAATGAAGGAATCCTGGGTGTTATCATCTCCTAACACTTCAATACTCAGGGAACCCTAAGAACGGGAACCACAGATAAGCCTGACAATTGCCCCTAGCTTTTCAGTTAAAAACAATATTAGACAATAAAAAAAAATACATGCCATGCTTACAACTGTGCTATCCTGACATTCAAAAATAATGATGACCAAGGGCAATTTCTTTATTGTGTAGCATATGTGAGTGTGATTATATGACCTCCTCAGGAAAGAATGCAAATAGGACACTTTTTTTTTTCTTTACAGAATTGCTAGGCTATTTTAAAAGCTTACCCAAAGGAAGTATGAAATTATTTTCGTTCCTGAATCAATCATGATTTAATTTTTGTTTAGCGTACTCTCCAAACTGATGGTCTGAAAGAAATATTCAGTTTTCCAAATTTCACCACTCTTTATTTATGGATTTCAAATTATGTAGACTATTAGAGAATTTTCCACTTCGGTTGGCCCAACGTGATTTCTGTTTGCCTTTAGAGAAAGCATGAACTTTTGCTTTGTTTTCTCTCTCTAACCCTTGCAGGAAGAAACTGTAATGTTTTACTCCCTGGTGAAGGTGTGACTTTACAAAGGGATAAAATTTGTTTCACTCCCATAGGACACTGACATATACCTATTAGATTCTCCAGCACTGAAACTTTATATTGCTCAGTGGCTATTGGTTAAAGATCTGCCCATGGCCTCCTTTTCAGGAAGGGCCTGAAGCCAAAGAGGGCCAGACAGAAATTTAGGTGAGTCCCAGAGGAAAGTATGCATGGAGTGAATGGCGTAGCTTTTACTTTATATGATAAGGAGATGTCATGATTTTGTTAAATTAAATTTGTTAAGTGGAGCATAAGGTGCCAGGTGGTGAGCTGTGGTTCAACAAAAGACCATAAGAGAAATTGAAATAGAGAAGTTTATTGTTCACGAATCCTGGAAAAAATACATGGCATGTTTCAACGGGCTACACAGCGAGGTACAGGCAGGGTGCAGGAAGAGAGAGAGGCGAGACCTGGGGCACATGCCTTTATTAGGCTCCATGGATGAGTACTTTGGGGTTCTCAAACTAAGACCAGATTGGTCAATTCCAATTAAAAAGAATGGAATTCTGGAAACTCCAGGGGGGTCCTATCTAAGGGGTACAGATGGGGAAAGCCCTGGGAGATGGAAGAGATCATGGATCACAAGGACTGTTGGGGAAGTCACATCAGAAACTTATATTTCCCTGTGACTCTGTGGGCTGTTATCTAGAGCATGCACTCACGTGAGGGGCTAGGGTCAATTTAAGGCTTCCTCAGGCCTCTTGGGCAAAAAAAAAAAAAAGGATGCTGAAGCAGCAATACCGTGGAGTACCTTGGTTAAACTCAAGTCAGGAGAAAATACCTTTACTTTTTTCTACTCTTAATTAGCCTCATCTTTCTTTGGCTTTTTTCAGTACAGTGGTAGCAAGTTCTTAAGGGCCATGTAAATAGAGTGCTGGCCTAGAGGAGAATTAACAAAAACATAAGATTCAATATTTAGTCAGAAGGGGTCCACATAGGTTTGAACATCAGACACAGGTTATGATTTGCAGATGGGGTTTGGAATAAAAAAATATAGTGATACATGGAGTAACTTCACCTGGACTCTTCTCTGTCCATATACCTCCCTATTTGTACTATTCTAGAGTTCTATCTGCCATATTTTTTCCATATTAACCATAAAAAGGTATGAATTAGCAAACAAGAAATGTATGGATTAGCAAACTAGGGTGTTTTGTTAGGTAGGCTTACTCCCCAAAAGGTTGTCATAGTCACATTTACTCTGGGCAAAATCCCATGCAAAACTCTTGTTCGATACAATAATTTGAAAAAATCTAAGTTTTAAAAGGATAGATGCCCAGTTTTAGAGTTAAATTGGGCTTGTATGAAACCTCAAATTGCAATGTCAGCCATACTTCCCATGAGCAAGTTTATGCATTGAGAAAGGGTATTGAATTTTATGTCTAAGGTAATTAGTTTTTGCTAGGAATGGGGATCCTTTTCTGGAGATACATTTTCTGTACAGATGAGTAGAATTTATATGAAACATAGTGCTATATCAATATATTTAAAGCTATTTTAATGTTCATATTTTGTGATGGAATTGGAAAGGAGATGATTTGCTTTCTAAAATGTAGGTGATTTGCTTTCTAAAATGTAGGTATTTGAGACTGATATTATCATATTTATACAAACATTATTGACTCTCTGGAAGTTAGAAATAGAGATCTTTCCAGCTTCAAATTATTTATCTAGCTATATCCATCCCAAGGATTCTAAAAAGATATCTGTTGCCAAATATCCTCCAATAATAATTAGAATAATAATTCTATTAGATATTTTTCTGTTAGAAAAATAGATAATAATTTTTCCTAGACTGTTCCTTATTTGCTTCTGCCTTGAGAATCAGCTTCAGCAATAGAGATCAGATAAAGAATTCAGAGGTTCAAGATCTGGTCATCTCTTTATTTTCCTTCCCATCTCAAATATATGCATGACCCTACCCATGACACTGAGTGGCTACTACCTGTTCCCTTAATCATCAGATATTCTTAACCCTCCATCTTGAGACATCCTCAATTCTGTCTCAACAATGCTGCCTATACAGAAATGTCAGCATAAATCAGAAAGATTCTCTGCTCCCCATGGAGCCTGATTCCTGAGATGCATTGATCAAGGTCAGAGATGACATTTGAGATGCCAAGTTTAAAAATAAGAATATCGCCTAGTGTGGGTTCAAACTGTTTAATACAAAGTTACAGCAAAAACTTTAAGGGATGCGAGAGAGAAAATGTATCACAAAGTTTGTACAAATATCAGTGAGGTTTTTAAATAAGAAAAACGGAAAAAACGGAGTTGAAGCATAGAGTTCATGTTCCCTAGTAGACATTCCATGGGTTTTGAGCAGGATGATGTCACTTCTTTGATCTATTCACCACTGCCTACAATGAGATTGAGATGAGGATGTTGACTTCAAAAAATTTGGGAGTAGGGTTATCTCTTTGCATCTTTGGGCCATTTGGAAGCAAGAGTTGTAAATATGTTATTTATTCATTTTTTTGGTCTGGCTTCACTATAACATTGCTCCTACATAATTGAGCATCATGGGAAAACAGAAAGAACAATAGTAAAAAATATATAATAAACAAATAAATAAACGTACAAAATAAATGTTTCTCTTTGCTCCAATAGAATTTCTAAGACTAAAAGAGGCAGAGAAGTTGTGGATGTCACTGTGCCATTAATACTTCTCTTGGGTTCCAAGTCAAGATGGCGGCGTAGGCAGACTCTGAACTCACCTCTTCCCGTGGAGACAACCAATTTACAACTACTCGTGGAAAAATTACCCCTGAGACAGAACTGAAAACTGGATAAAAGGAACTCCTGCAACAAAGGACAATCCTAATTGAGGTGGAAGAGGCAGAAACTCCCTTCTAGAGAGAAAAAACGCCACCTTCACAAGCCACCAGCTTCACGGCCGCCAAAGCAGCCCACAGGTACGCAGCCCTCCCTGGAGGAGCAGGGCCCTGAGCCAGGGAGCGCCCCACTGTAGGCATTTTGTGGACCCAGCACAAACGACACAAGTGGCATAATATCTGACTTTACCTGCTACTAAAACATTGGGGGGTACCTTCCAGAAAAGCTGGTTCACAAAGAAATTAAAACCGGCTCTTAAAGGGCCCACACGCAAACTCACACGGTTCAGTAAGCAACCTAAAATCACCAGAAAGAAAGGTGCACGGTGCTTTGGTGAAAAGAGACTCACCTGATAGACTGTGAGTGCATCTTGGTGAGAGGTGAGACCTCTCCAGGGACTGGGACATTGGAGGTGGCCATTGTTGTGGCCTGGTATGGGCATGCTGACAAAGACACCATTGGAGTTCTCCCTGGGACCTGCTAGCCCAGGTCTGCCCCACCCACTAGAGCACCGATTTAATCCAGCTTAGCCAGGGCAGGCAGCCCACTGAGGGACTGGCCCCATCCAACAACAAACACTCAGGCAACTTGTGGGCCTGCATAGATTGGTGACAGGATTCTCTGCAGCCTGGCGACTGAGCCTACTTCAGTGGGGCAGGGATGCACAAGGAGCGGGTGGAGAGTGTGGGGAGGTGGTGGAGTGTGTTGGGCTCCCACTGTGGAGAGACTGGGTCCACTTGGGGAGGTCGGGGCGTGCACACGGGGCAGGAATGTGTTGACTGTGTGTGTGGACCTGTGGGCAGCAGGGCTTGTCAGCTGCAGAAGACTTGTACTTCTCAAAGACTCACATAGGGTGTTTGCCCCACCTTCCAAAGCCTGAAACAACTGGGTGCTCCCATGCCTGAGGCCAGCCCCACCCAGCTGCAATCCTCAGACAGCTGACAAGAGACATAAGGAGGCTTATAGCAATTGTAAGCCCCTGAGCCTAACAACCTGCCACACGGGGGGCCTACTCGCTTAAAAGAAATACTGCAACACAAATGTGGTATTAGAACTTGCAGCCAACTGTGCTGGGGGTTCCCACACCTGATAAAGAGATGGAAGGGCCCACAACAACCACAAGCAGCTGAGCATTACAACAGCTGGCCAGGAGCATAACTCAGCCTCCCTGGGTGCCTACAGGGAGAGCAAACATGCCACAACAGAAGGACACACATAGCCCACATAGGCGTCACCCCTGGAACACTGAGAACTGAGGGAAGCACACTGTAGGCCTCCTAAGGCATCGCTTATATGAGGTCACCTATCCAAGAGCAGGAGACGTAGCTGACCTACCTAACACGTAGACAAGCACAGGGAAAGAGGCAAAATGAGGAGGCAGAGGAATACATTCCAAGTAAGGGAACAGGACAAAACCCCAGAAAAGGAACTAAGTGAAACAGAAATGAGCATCCTACCTGACAGAGAGTTCAAACAAAGAGTGTTAAGGATGCTCACTGATCCGAGGAGAAGAATAGATGAACTCAGTGAGAATGTCAACAAAGAAATGGAAGATATAAAAAAGAACCAATCAGAAATGAAGAATACAATACTGGAAATGAAAAACTCATTAGAGGGACTCAAAAGCAGAGTAGAGGATACAGAAGAACGGATCTGCGAGCTGGACAAAAGACTAGAAGAAATTACCCAAGCTGAACAGGTAAAATAGAAAAGAATTAAAAAGAGTGAGGACAGTCTAAGGGACCTCTGGGACAACATCAAGCACACTAACATCCGTGTTATAGGTGTCCCGGAAGGAGAAGAGCGAGACAAAGGGTCAGAGAATCTATTTCAAGAAATAATAGATGAAAACTTCCCTAACCTAAGGAAGGAAACAGACATCCAGGTACAGGAAGCACAGAGAGCCCCAAACAAGATAAACCCAAAGAGGCCCACACCAAGACACATCATAATCAAAATGTCCAGAATTAAAGATAAAGAGAGAATCCTAAAAGCCACAGGAGAAAGACAAGTTACATACAAAGGAAAGCCCATAAAGCTGTCAGCTGACTTCTCAGCAGAAACCTTACAGGCTAGAAGAGAGTGGCACAATATATTTAAAGTGCTAAAAGGAAAAAACTTACAGCCAAGAATACTCTATCCAGCAAGGTTATCATTCAAAATGGAAGGAGAGATCAAGAATTTCCCAGACAAGCAAAAATTAAAGGTTTTTGTCACCGAGAAACCAATGCTACAGGAAGTGTTAAAGGGACTGATTTAAGGGGAAAAGAGAAGACCACAAATAGGTAAAACTATCTATTTCCATGATAAGAGGGTAATGGATACAAAGGCACAAAAAAGAGGTTATATATGTTATCAAAAACATAAAATGAGTGAGGAAGGGAGTTAAAGAGTAGAGCTTTCAGACAGACGTCAAACTAAAGAGACCATCAATTCTGTATAGAAGGAGAAAGGAACAGAGAAGGAATACTAAAACACTGAGAAAAAAACATTAAAAAATGGCAGTAAGTACATACTTATCAATAGCTACTTTAAACGTCAATGGACTAAATGCTCCAATTAAAAGGCATAGGATGGCTGATTGAATAAAACAACAAGACCCATATATATGCTGCATGCAAGAGACACACTTCAGACCTAAAGACACTCACAAACTGAAAGTGAAGGGATGGAAAAAGATACTCCACGCAAATGGCAATGAAAAGAAAACTGGGGTAGCAATACGCATATCAGACAAAATAGACTTTAAAACAAAAACTATAAAAAGAGACAAAGAAGGGCATTACATAATGATCAAGGGAACAATCCAACAAGAGGATATAACATTTGTAAATATCTACAATGCACCCAATATAGGTGCACCTAAATATATAAAGCAATTATTAACAGACATAAAAAGAGAAATAGACAGTAAGACAGTAATAGTAGGGGACTTTAACACTCCACTTACACCAACGGATAGATCATCCAAACAGAAGATCAATAAGGAAACATTGGCCTTAAATGACACACTACAACAGATGGACCTAGTAGATATATACAGAGCATTCCATCCAAAAACCGAAGAATACACATTCTTTTCAAATGCACATGGAACATTCTCCAGGACTGATCATACATTAGGTCACAAAACAAGTCTCCATAAATTTAAGAAGATTGTAATAATACCAAGCATCTTTTCTGACAACAACGGTAAGAAACTAGAAATCCACTATAGGAAGAAAATCAGAAAAGCCACAAATACGTGGAGACTAAACAAAATGCTACTGAACAATTATTGGGTCAATGAAGAATTCAAAGGCGAAATCAAAAAATGCCTGGAGACAAATGAAAATGAAAATACGACATGCCAGAATTTATGGGATACATCAAAATCGGTTCTAAGAGGGAAGTTTAGAGCAATACAGGCCTATCTCAACAAACAAGAAAAATCTCAAATAAACAATCTAACAATGCACCCAAAGGAACTGGAAAAAGAACAACAAACAAAGCCCAAAATCAGTACAAGAAGGGAAATAATAAAAATCAGAGCAGAAATAAATGAAATAGAGACTAAAAGAACAATAGAAAAAATTAATAAAACCAAGAGCTGGTTCTTTGAAAAAATCAACAAAATTGACAAACCTTTAGCTAGACTCACCAAGAAAAAAAGAGAGAAGGCACAAATAAGTAAAATCAGAAATGAAAGAGGAGAAATTACAACAGACACCTCAGAAATGCAAAAGATTATAAGAGAATACTGTGAAAAGCTATATGCCAACCAATTCGACAATCTGGAAGAAATGGATACATTCTTAGAATCATACAACCTTCCAAAACTGGATCAAGAAGAAGTAGAGAATTTGAATAGACCAATCACCAGTAAGGAGATCGAAACAGTAATCAAAAACCTCCCCAAAAATAAAAGTCCAGGACCAGACGGCTTCCCTGGTGAATTCTACCAAACATTCAAAGAAGATTTAATACCATCCTTCTCAAACTCTTCCAAAAAATTGAGGAGCGGGGGAAGCTCCCTAACCCATTCTACGAAGCTGCCATTACCCTGATACCAAAACCAGACAAGGACAACACACAAAAAGAAAATTAAAGGCCAATGTCACTGATGAACATCGATGCAAAAATCCTTAACAAAATACTAGCAAATAGCATGCAACAATACATTAAAAAGATTATACACCATGATCAAGTGGGATTTATTCCAGGTTTGGGGATGGTTCAACATTCACAAATCAATCAAGGTAATACACCACATTAATAAAATGAAGAAAAAAATCACATGATCATCTCAATAGATGCAGAGAAAGCATTTGACAAGATACAACATCCATTTATTTTAAGAACTCTGAAAAAAATGGGTATAGAAGGAAAGTACTTCAACATAATAAAGGCCATATGTGACAAACCCAAGCTAATATCATTCTCAATGGTGAAAAACTGAAAGCTATCCCTCTAAGAACAGGAACCAGACAAGGATGCCCACTCTCACCACTCCTATTTAACATAGTACTGGAAGTCCTAGCCAGAGTACTCAGGCAGGAAAAAGAAATAAAAGGAATCCAAATTGGAAAGGAAGAAGTGAAACTCTCACTATTTGCAGGTGACATGATTTTATATATAGAAAACCCTAAAGAACCCACCAAAACACTATAAGAAGTAATAAACGAATATGGGAAAGTTGCAGGATACAAAATCAACATACAAAAATCAGTTGCATTTCTATACACTAACAGCGAAGCAGCAGAAAAAGAAATTAAGAATACAATCCCATTTACAAATGCAACAAAAAGAATAAAATACCTAGGAATAAACTTAAGTAAAGAGGTGAAAGACCTGTACACCGAAAACTATAAAACATTGCTGAAAGAAATGAAGAAGACACAAAGAAATGGAAAGATGTTCTGTGCTCTTGGATTGGAAGAATTAACATAGTTAAGATGTCCATACTTCCTGAAGCCATCTATAGATTCAATGCAATCCCTATCAAAGCTCCAACAACATTTTTCACAGAAATAGAACAAAGAATCCTAAAATTTATATGGAACAACAAATACCCCAAATAGCTAAAGGAATCCTGAGAAAAAAGAACAAAGCTGGACATATCACACTCCCTGATTTCAAAATATACTACAAAGCTATAGTAACCAAAACAGCATGGTACTGGCACAAAAACAGACACACAGATCAATGGAATAGAATCAAAAGCCCAGAAATAAACCCACACATCTATGGACAGCTAATCTTCGACAAAGGAGCCAAGAACATACAATGCAGAAAAGAAAGTCTCTTCAACAAATGGTGTTGGGAAAACAGGATAGCCACATGCAAAAAAATGAAAGTAGACCCTTACCTTACACCATACACAAAAATTAACTCAAAATGGTTAAAGATTTGAATGTAAGACCTAAAACTATGCAACCTCTAGAAGAAAACATAGGCAGTATGCTCTTCAACATCGGTCTTAGCAACATCTTTTCAAGCAACATGTCTGACCGGGCAAGAGAAACAATACAAAACATAAACAAATGGGAGTGCATCAAACTAAAAAGCTTCTGCACAGCAAAGGAAACCATCAACAAAATGAAAAAACAACCTAACAATTGGGAGAAGATATTTGCAAAACATACATCTGATAAGGGGTTAATCTCCAAAATATATAAAGAACTGATGCATCTCAACAACAAAAAAAACTAACAACCCAATTAAAAAATGGGCAAAAGACCTGAACAGACATTTCTCCAAAGAAGATATACAGATGGCCAACAGGCACATGAAAAAAGATGTTCAAAATCATTAACTATCATGGAAAGGCAAATCAAAGCTACAATGTGATATCACCCCATGCCTGTCAGAATGGCTGTAATTAGCAAGACAGGAAACAACATGTGTTGGAGAGGATGTGGAGAGAAGGGAACTCTCATACACTGCTGGTGGGAGTGCAAACTGGTGCAGCCACTATGGAAAACAGTATGGAGATTCCTCAAAAAATCAAGGCTAGAACTACCATATGATCCAGCTATTCCACTGCTGGGTATTTATCCAAAGAACTTGAAAACACCAATGTGTAAAGATACAAGCACCCCTGTGTTCATTGCAGCATTATTCACAATAGCCAAGACTTGGAAGCAACCTAAATACCTATCAAGGGACGAATGGACAAAGAAGATGTGGTATATATACACAATGGAATACTACTCAGCCATAAGAAACAATGAAATCCAGCCATTTGTGACAACATGGATGGACATTGAGGGTATTATGCTAAGTGAAATAAATCAGAGGGAGAAGGTCAAATACCGTATGGTCTCACTCATTAAGTAGTAGATAATAACAACAATAAACAAACACATAGAGACAGAGATTGGATTGGTGCTTACCAGAGGGGAAGGGGGAGGGTGGAGGGCGAAAGGGATAATTCGGCACATGTGTGTGGTGATGGGTTGTAATTAGTATTTGGGTGGTGAACATGATGTAATCTATGCAGAAATAGAAGTATAATGATGTACACCTGAAATTTATACAATGTTATAAACCAATGTTACTGCAATAAACAAAAAATTAAAAAAAAAATAAATTAAGAAAATAAATAAAATTAATATCATAATAAAGAAACAGTTCTCTTGTCTAATCAGTAGGGTTATGAGCTATTTTTCAATTCTTTTTCTTTATAATACCTCAGCATTTGATTATTTGTGGAGAAAATTTATTTAATTCTATTACCATTCAGCTAATTTATAATTACTAATTGTAATTTTGTTACTTATCAAACTTCGAAAAGTCAGTGTTATTAATTTTATTGATGATGAAACCTTAGTTCTGGAACCTACAGAAACTTGTCCAGATCCAGGACAAACTGGATCAGATCCGGGACAAACTTGTCAGATCCAGGTGGATCTGATTCCCAAGACCATGCTCTTTCCATGAGACTGTACTTGCTCTCTTCAAGCCTCTTCCACCTGCAGAGTTTTTATCACTTTGAGTGATTACCAACTTAAAGAATCGGGTGCAGTCTTTTTTACAGGCTGGTATAATTCTGAAATTCAGTGGCATTTTAGAAGATTTCTAGACCAAAATCTCATCCAATGTAAGAATAACATCTTCATTTTATGTGAAGCCTATTCTTTCATCCTTGATCTAAATATGCCACATAATAAGGAGTTTCAGTATTTCAGAAGGAAGCTATTGTACTAAGCAGAAATTTCTTTATTTTGTTAACTATCACTTAACAAACTTTTGTCCTGCTGTGTGGTGCTATTTAGAAAAAAAATCAATCCTTCTTGTACATGACCTGTAAAACATTAAGCAATGGCTAAATCATTTCTGTTCTGGACTAAACATCTTTAGTCTCTCAAGTTCTACTATGCCATGAAACCCCTAGGAAATCTTCTATTTGGGCTAGAAGGTGTATTAGTCATTTGCCAAGTAACAATCTTTCCTTCACCGGGAAAATGGGAGTTTTATAAAATGTCATTAATTAATTTATCAAAATTAAGACAAATGAAGGAAAGAAGTAGAAGCATGCCATGTTCTGCCAAGCTCAATCATCTTGATTTCTGTCCAGATAAATTATACACACTTGCTATTTTCTAATTATTCTAGTCTTAAATAGAGAAAGCCCACTTTTATCAGAGTCTGAAATTTAGGAAAGATATAACTGCATATCATTCTCATTCATCTGGGCCAAGTAACTTAAGTCTTGGGGAAGTAAGGAAAGGCTATATCCATTTATCATGGCTCTGGATGAATCACTCTGACTTGAGAGGCAGGTTGAACTAAATGAAAATGAAGACACAACTTACCAAAATGTATGGGATGCAGTGAAAGCAGTGCTTAGAGGGAAATCTATAACATTGAAAGCATATATTAGAAAAGAAGAAAGATCTAAATTTAATAACCTAAGTTTCCACCTAAGGAAACTTGAAAGAGAAGAGCAAATTGAATCCAAAGTAAACAGAAGAAAAGAAATAATAAGAGTTAGAGTAGAAATCACGGAACTTGAAAGCAGGAAATCAATAGAGAAAATCAATGAAACCAAAAGCTGTTTCTTTGACTAGTTCGATAAAATCTATAAGCCTCTAACCAGACCAACTAATAAAAAAAGACATATGATGCAAATTAATATCAGAAATGAAAGAGGGACCGCCACTATAGATCCTATGGACGTTGAAAGGATAATAAAGGGATACTATGAACAACTTTATGCCCCAAAATTTGATAACCTAGGTGAAATTGATTAATTCCTTGAAAAACACAATTTTCCAAAACTCACACAAAAAGAAATAAATTATCTCAATAGACACATATCTATTAAAGAAATTGAATCAATGATTAGTAAGCTTCCAACACAGAAAGCACCAGGTCCAGATGGGTTCACTGCTGAATTCTGCCAAACACTTAAGGAAGAAATTGTACCAATTCTCTATTATCTCTTTCTGAGAATAGAAGCAGAGGGAAACTTCCTAATTCATTTTATGCGGCCAGCATTATCCTAATACCAAAACCATACAAAGACATTACAAGATAAGAAAACCAAAAACCAATATCTTTCATGAACATACCTGCAAAAATCCACAACAAAATATTAGCAAAACAAACCCAACAATATATAAAAAGAATAATACTCAATGACCAAGTGGGATTCATCATGGGTATGCAAGGCTGGTTCAACATTAGACAATGAGTTAATGTAATCCATTACATCAATGGGCTAAAAAAGAAAAATCACAAGATCATATCAATAGACGCAGAAAAAAGCATTTTACAAAATCCAACACCTATTAATGATAAAAAAAATCTCAGTAAGCTGGAAATAGAAGGGAACTTCCTCAACTTGATAAAGAACATCTACAAAAACCCTACAGCAAACATCACACTAATGCTAAGAAGCTTGAAGCATTCCCAAAGGTCAGGAAAAAGGCATGGATGTGCCCTCTAACCTCTTCTTTTCAACATCATACTAAAAGTTCTAGCTACTGCAATAAGACAAGAAAAAGAAACTAAAGATATATAGATGGGGAAGACAGATATAAAACTGTGTCTGTTCAAGACAGCATGATCTTCTATGCAGAAAACGACAAAAAAGCTCCTGGAACTAATAAGTGATTATATTAAAACTACAGAATACAAAGTTAATACATAAAAGTCAATTGCCTTCCTATATAACAGCAATGAACAAGTGGAATTTGAAATTAAAAACACAATACTATTTACATTATCACCAAAAAAATAAAATATTTATGTATAAATCTAACAAAATATGTACAAGATCTATATTAAAAAACTACAAAATTCTGATGAGTGAAATAAAAAAATAACCAAATAATTGGAGAGATATTCCATGTTTGTGGATAGGAAGATTCAATATTGTCAAGAAATCAGTTTTTCCCAACTTCGTCTGTAGACTCAATACAAACCTAACCAAAATCACAGCAAGTCATTTTCTGGATACTAACAAACTGATTCTAAAGTTTCTATGGAAAGGCGAAAGACCCAGAATAGCCAAGACAATATTGAGGTAGAAGAACAAAACTGACACTACCTGATTTGAATACATACTATAAAGCTACAGTAATGAAGACGGTGTGGTATTGGCCAAATATAGTCAAATAAATCAATGGAATGGGCTAGTCATCCCAGAAATAGACCAACATAATTATAGTCAACTGATCTTTGACAAAGGAGCAAAGGCAATTCAATGGATCAAAGATAGTCTTTTCAGCAAATGGTGCTGAAACAACTGAACATCTACATGTGAAAATTAACTCAAAATGGATCAGAGACTTAAAAGTAAAGTGTGAAACTGTAAAACTCCTAGAAGATAACATAGCAGAAGCCTCAATGACCTTGGGTATGATAAAGACTTTTTAGATACAACACCAAAAGCATATACATTAAAGAAATAATTGCTAAATTGGACTTTATTAAAATTCAAAGCTTCTGCTCTGTGAAAAACAATTCCAAGAGAATTGGAAGGCAAGCCACAAATTGAGAGAAAATATTTGCAAAAGACACATTTGATTAGGGACTGTTATCCAAAATATACAAAAAATTCTTAAAACTCAACAATAAGAAAACAAGTGACCCAGTTAAAAATTAGGCCAAGACCTTAACAGACACTTCACCAAAGAACATATACGGATGGCAAATAAGCATCTGAAAAGATGTTCAATATCATATGTTACCAGGGAAATGTAAATTAAAACAACAATGAGATACTACTACATACCCATTAGAATGGCCAAAATAAAATCATGCAGACACCAAATGCAGGCAAGGATGTAGAGCAATAGATACTCTCATTCACTGCTCATGGGAATGCCAAATGGTACAGCCACTTTGGAAGACAGTTTGCTGTTTTTTAATGAAACTAAACTTCCTGTTATCATAAGATCCAGTGATAGTGTTCCTTGGTATTTATTCAAAGGATCTGAAAACTTATGTCCACTCCAAAACCTGCACATGGATGTATATAGCATCTGTATTCATAATTGTCAAAACTTGAAGCATGCAAGGTGTCCTTCAGTAGAGAAATTGATAAATAAACTGTGGCACATCCAGGCAATGAAACGTTATTCAGCACCAAAAATAAATGAGCTATCAAACCATGAAAAGACATGGAGGGACCTTGTTACTAAGTGAAATAAGCCAATCTGAAAATGATACATAGTATGATTCCAAATATATGACACTCTCAAACAGGCAAAAATATGGAGACATTAAAAAGATCAATCTTTGCCAGGAGTTAAGTGGAGGAAGGAATGAATAGGTGGAGTACAGAGGATTTTGGGGGCACTGAAAATACCCTATGATTCCATAATTCTGGATACATGTCATTATACATTTGTCCAAATCCATAGAATGTACAACACCAAGGGTGAACCATAATGTAAACTATGGACTTTAGGTGATTATGATGTATCAATGCAGGTTCAATTGTAACAAATGGTAAAGTATGTTGATAATGGGGAAAGCTAAGCATGTGTGGGGCAGGAGTAGATATGGAATCTCTGTACCTTCCCTCCAATTTTGCTGTGAACCTAAACTGCTCTAAAAAAAAAAAAAGTCCTAATTAAAAAAAAGGGACATTTAAAAATACTTTGATTTCTGAATTTGGAGTTTTTAATTTGTTCTCACCAGTATATAAAGAAAACCAATTAATTAGAGCTTGGCCCTGTGCCAAAATACCCTAAAATAATGACTACAGAACATGACGTCCATACCTTTGTCATCTGGTCCTAGATTTGTGAAAATTCTCTAGTTTGTTAGTTGTTATCTTTCGTGCTATATTTTTGGTAACAGAAAATCCAACTAGTCATAAACCATCACTGAGTCTCTATCTTAAGATGTAACTCTATGAATTAAAAGACAAAAGAACTTTATTCTTCATGCAGTACAGAGATATTTACATGGTTTTCTTTGTGCCAAAACTTCCTTTCCCTGGGGGAAAACTGAGGGAAAAGTCATATTTTGAGAGAATTTCTGGGTATTGGCAGAATGGTTGAATGACTTTGACTGTCAGATCCAAGAAAAAGGGAACAATCAGAACTAAAAATGAAGTGGAGAGTTAAGACATATTAGCCAGAGAAGGATTTAATTAAGTCAGCATAACTCACCATCAGAACCAGAGATGTTGGAGTTCAGAGGTAAATTCAGTGCTCATAGAGAGAGGGATATAGGACTTGACTAGCGATAGATCAGAGTGGCAAGAGAGCCATCCTAGCCAAAACTATATCTAGGGTGGAGCTGCTGCCTATGGTTAGGTATTCTCTCGAGTGTGTTTCTGAGGAAAGCTGGACATTTTGGATTCTATATATTTGGGAAGCTCAGAAGATTTCTGACCCGATCTAATTCTTTGAACTCTTCTGCACATGAATGACTCTAGAACGGACTATTTAATTACATATGTATATATATAGTTACTTATATGTATATACATGCATACTTATATATACATACTTACATATACATACATACAGAGGATATATGTATATCTCCTCTTAGGTTACCCAGATAATGTAAAACTATTATGTGAACCTCCAATCAGTCACTGCTCTCGATGTCCACTTATAATATTTTGAAAATTGGTTTCCTTTAAGGATTATCTGCTTGAATACATTTTCTAAGTCCTATTGAAAGATTTACCAGGTGTGGAAGACTATGGCCATTATGCCTTTGGATATAATTAATATCAGTTTTACAAAGAATGAAAACAAAATAACACAACAACAAAAACAACAGTAACAACAACACTGCCTTATCTGATTATATTAGTTTCCTAAGGCATTCATAACAAAGTGTCACAAACTAGGTGACTTAAAACCACAAAAATGTATTGTCTCATAGTTCTGGAGACCAAAAGTTCAAAATCAAGATATTAGCAAAGCCATGCTGCCTCTGAAACCAATTGAGGAGAATCCTTCCTTGCATCTTTCTAGTTTCTGGTGATTTTTTGGGCAATCCTTTATGTTCCTTGCTGGAATTTGCAATAATTCAATCTCTGCCTCTGTCATTACATGGCATTCTCTCTGTGTGGCTATGTCCAAATTTCCTTCTTCTTATAAGGACACCAGTCATATTAGATTAGGGGCCCATTGTGCTCCAGTATGACTTCACCTTAACTAATTAATCTGCAACGATCCTATTTCCAAATAAGGTCACATTCTGAGTTTTGGGCGTTAGGATGTCAACATATCTTTTCAGAGGTCACATATCACCTCATAACAATGACATTTTACCAGGCTAGTTGATACTGTAGTAACAAAGCCCAAGATATATGTGGCTTGCAGTAATAAAGACTTATATCTTGTTTATGCTGGATGATAATATTCTGCTTATCATAGTCATTCAGGGATCCAGGCTACATGAGTCTTGTCATGCACTGCATAATGACGTTTCAGTCAACAATAGACTGTGTGTATGACGGTGGTTCCACGAGATTATAATGGAGCTGAAAATTCCTATTGCCTAATGACAGTGAAGCCATCGTAATGTTATAGTGCAACGCTTTACTCACGTGTTTGTGGTGATGCTGGTGTAAACAAACCTACTGTGCTGCCAGCCATATAAAAGTATAGCACATACAATTATGTACAGTACATAACACTTTATAATGATAATAAACAACTATGTTATTGGTTTATGTATTTACTATACTATACTTTTTATCATTATTTTAGAGTGTACTCTTTCTACATATAAAAAAAATTTACTGGAAAACAGTGTGCCAAGTTACACCAGCAGCAGCCTCATATATCTCGTTTACTGCATCTCTTGATTGCATCATTTCTCTTATGTTGGATTTAATCTCATGTTGTTTTGTTCATCATGGCCACTAAGCATACAAAATTCACTGCTAATGTTGCCGGTAAGAGGCCATATCAAGTGATTGACATGGAAATGAAATTAAAAGTGATCAAGAACTACAAAGGGGGAAAATCAGTGACAGTTATTGCTCACCAGTAAGGCGTGTCCCATTCAACCATAGCTATAATCTTGAAGCACAAGAACAAAGTGATGGAAGCTATTAAAGGATCTGCTTCATTGAAGGGAATCAGACTAACAAAATGTTGAGAAGGGCCTATATCAGATGTGAAGAAATTTCTAATGACCTTGATTGAAGACCAGACACAGAAGTGCATCCCTCTCAACACCATGACAATCATAGCCAAAGAAAGTTTGTTTGTGATGTTGAAAGAAAAGGCTGGACCTGACTACGATGTTGAATTTACTGCTAGCTCTGGGTGGTTTAAATGATTCAAGAATTGTTATTCATTACATAACGTGAAAGGGAGTGGTGAGTCTGCAAGTGCTAATGTGAAGGCAAGTGAAGAATTTTTGGAAACTATAGACAAGCTGATTGTGGAGGAAAATTACTTGCCGGACGAAATATTCAATCTGGATGAAATTTCCCTATTCTGTAAATGGATGCCTGAAAGGATTTTCATCCATAAGGAGGCCAAGTCAATGCCAGATTTCAAGGCTTTTAAGGACAGAATAACAGTCTTGTTTGGGGGCAATGTTTCAGGCTACAAATTGAAACTCTTTGTGATCTGGCACAGTAAGAACCTCAGGGCCTTCAGGCATATCAACAAGTGCACACTGCCAGTGTACTACAGGAGCAATAGGAAGTCATGGATGACCCATCGCCTCTACCAAAATGCCCTTCTAAATTGCTATGCCAGTGAAATGGGTAAATACTGTTTGGAGAATAACATGTTTCAAGATTTTGCTTATTGTTGATAATGCTCCCAGACATCTTCCTTTTATTGGTGATCTTCATCCCAATATCAAAGCAGTGTTTCTCCCTCCAAATATCACCTCTTTGATCCAACCAGTGAATTAAGGAGTTACACCAACTTTTAAGGCCTACTACCGGAGGAGCACTTTTGCTCAGGCTGTTGCTGCAACTGAAGAAGACACTGAGAAGACACTGATGCAATTATGGAAGAATTATAACATCTACGACTGCATCAGGAAACTCATGATGTCACCAAGCAGTGTATGAATGGCATCTGGAAGAAGACACCCAAGAGGTTCGTCCAAGACTTCAAAGGATTTGTCAAGGATGAGGAGGTTGCAAAAATCAACAAGGATGTAGTTGAGATGGCAAACAACTTTAACCTAGATATGGAAATGGATGACTTTGAGGAGCTCCTAGAGGTGGTTCCTGAGGAACTGACTAATGAGGACTTGTTGGAGCTGAACAAGAATGCATAGCTGAGGAAGAGACAAGAGAAAAGGAAACTACAGGAGAAGTAAAAGAAGAACCTCCAAGAAAATTCACAGTGAAGGGTTAGCAGAAGCTCTTGCAGACCTCAGCAAGCTCCTTAAAAAGGTTGAAAATATTGACCCCAACATTGAAAGGTTTTCATTAATAGAGAGGAATGTTCCTGGTGCATTATCTGCTGACAAGCAAACCTATTATGAAAAAAAGAAACAAACCAATCAAATTGCCACGGACATATTTCTGAAAAGAGTGACACGTCCTCAAGAGCCTCAGGCAGGTCCTTCAGGAGGTGTTCCAGAAGAAGGCGTTGTTATCATAGGAGAGGACAGCTCCATGTGTGTTATTGCCCTGAAGGCCTTCCACTGGGTCATGATATGCAGGTGGAAGACAGTGATATTGATGATGCTCACCCTCTCTGTAGGCCTAGACTAATTGTGTTTGTGTCTTTGTTTTTAAGAAAAAAGTTTAAAAAGTAAAAATAAATAAACAAATAAAAAGGTTAAATATAAGGAACCTTATAGAATAAAGATGTAAAGAAGGAAAATATTTTTGTACAGCTGTAAAATGTGTCTGTGTTTTAAGCTAAGTGTTATTACAAAAGAGTCAAAAAGTTTAAATAAATTTAAAAGTTTATAAGGGAAAAAGTTACAGTAAGCTAAGGTTAATTTATTATTGAAGAAAGAAAAATATTCTTTTATAAATTTAGTGTAACCTAAATGTACAGTGTGTATAAAGCCTACAGTAGTATACAGTAGTGTCCTAGGCCTTCACATTCACTCACCACTCATTCACTGACTCACCCAGAGCAATTTCCTGTCCTGCAAGCTCCATTTATGGTAAGTAACCTGCGCAGGTGTACCATTTTTTATCTTTTATACCATATTTTTACTGTACCTTTTCTATTTAGACACACAAATACTTACTATTGTGTTATAATTCCCTACAGTATTCAATACAGTAACATGCTGTATAAGTTTGTAGCCTAGGAGCAATCGGCAGCCTAGGTGTGTAGCAGGCTATACCATCTAGGTTTATGTAAGTACACTCTATGATGTACAACAATGAAATCGCCTAACGATGCATTTCTCAGACTATATCCCCTTCATTAAGTGA
This sequence comes from Ceratotherium simum simum, assembly GCF_057802395.1. Classification (NCBI taxonomy): domain Eukaryota; kingdom Metazoa; phylum Chordata; class Mammalia; order Perissodactyla; family Rhinocerotidae; genus Ceratotherium; species Ceratotherium simum. The sequence continues at coordinate 4,011,021 of NC_141910.1, read as the reverse complement.
CGCATGACTGTAGTAATCATCCCAAAAGTTGCCAGTCACTGTGCCAGATAGAAAAGAGCACTGCAGGGTCTCACAGGTGGCCACTGAATATTCATCAGCCAAAGGGAGCCAGGAGTGTAGTACTACAATTTGACCAGAAGCCAGTAGGGTCAGAACACCACCGACGTCAGATGCTTTCAGCCACAGAGAACAGAATGTTAGTAATATTAGCTTAAATCTCAAGGTCATTTTTTGTTACTTAGCAAGGTTTACAGTGATTAAAAATCAAAGGGTTGATTTGTTGCCTTATTGATGTCATCAAGAACCCAGGAGTCTATCTATCTGTATATCTGTATCTACATCTATATCTATATGTACATCTACATCCCTCTCTCTCTCTCTGCCTCTTACAGTCTAGTCCTTAAGCAGTCACCACCAGAGGTGAGCTAGGTTGCCATCATTAGCTTGGACCCATCCTGATATATCCCTTGAGGCCGAGGATGTGGCCATTCAAACTAAATTGGCGCTGTTTGCAAAGACAGGGAGTAAACTGGTGAATTGCTGTAGAACAGGAGCCATGTAGGCCACAAACAATGATGAAGTTTGTATTTAGGTGTTATCCTACAGCATATACAAGAGATGAACATCTTGGTAAAAAACAATTTTTCTTAACATGAGTTTTTTAAGTTATTAAGAAATAAGTAAAATTTGAACATGGGCTTTAGTTGGCTAATATGCCTGTTCAAGTGTGTTTAATAATTGTTCACCAAATAATAATGACAATAATAATAATAATAATAATAATAATTTCTCCCAAATGCATAATGTTTATTATGTATATTATCATATACATTTTTTTGTTTCTCAGAAAAAAATGTCAGGGAGAGAGAATTATTATTTACCTTTGTTAAAAAATAAGAAAACAGACATAAGTGAGTGCTCTGGGCAGGACTGAGGATGGAATTTCCTAATCCAGATCAGTGCATTTTCCACTACCCCCCGGCGCCTCCCCCTCTTCTCGTGCTTCGTCCATTTTTATAGTAATGCATATTCTCAAGAATAAAACCCATGGAGCCAACTCAATAGCACATATGGTTAATCTTTAGATTTCCCTTGAACCAAAGCGCAACTAAAATTACAGACTACTTGAAATTTCAAGGAAACAAACTTTATCAAATACATTTTGTGTTTCAAAAGAGAAGAGAAGATTAGATACCAAATAGTACTACACAGAGACCTTAAAATATGTCTGATTTCATAAGATTTTATATTGAAAAGTGTGCTCTTTAAGAATTTATATATATGGATGTGTGTGTGGAACTGGTGATGTGACTAGCCCCTAAGCCATCATTATAAAGAGCTTCAACATTTTCTTTAGAAATGCCATGGTTATCGCAGTCACTCAAGAGTGATTCCACACATTTGATTGTTCAGAATTGCAACAAAAGCAACTCTAACTCCGATGGGATTTTATCATGCTGAGGGATCTCACAGCATTTTGAAATCATATTAAAAATAAAATGTGAGTCAAACTTGAAATGTTTGTAATTCATGAAAGTTTGATGAGTAGGTCTCAGCACCAGCATCAGGATCAATGTTAAGTGCTTGCCTGTGGGGATTGTGGCATCATTGCTAGGTACCCGGGACAGTCATGTCATACAAAACAGAGACAGCGTGTGTCCCTGCCTGACAGATGCTGATAAAATGGTGACAAGAATAACAAGTGACTAAAGAGATTGTTATGCCAAAATCCTCTGGCTGGGACTACGTATAGTGCTATAAACACCAACTGTAGTGGTATGTGACGCCCCCCACCCCAACCAGACCAATAGACCCTGTCATGCCCTGCAGAAACAGACAAGCAGTATTGGCTGGGAGGGATTCCAGACCCTGCCAAAAGAGAAGATGTGTAACTGGTAGAGGTGTTAATGGCATCAAGGCCAATATATAGAAACAGCATCAAAAAGACTGAGCGTTAGAGCTACAGAAGCTGGTGACAGTTAAGAATAAAGATCCTGGCAGTTGTCAGCAAAGAGCTGACAGAGAATAAAATACAAGTAAAGAAATTCAATGTATGCCATGAATCCTACACACCTGCTCAAGATGTGTCTTCCTGGATGGCTGGCTTAGTGCCTTGCTCACAGTAAACCCTAAGTAATAGTGTGCTGAATGAATAAAAAGTTATTCCTTAAAGAAAACTCAATTGTGTTAAATTATGTAGCAATTATTTATCTTTCTTTTCTTTTTTCTTTGGTTTACTGTCCTTCTTGATCACTGGACTATGAAGAGGCCGTGTTTTAATGGCTGTGTTCTCATTACAACCACCAGTGCCTTTTAGGTAGAAAAAAGCCAGAGGGCGTAAGTAGACATTACTTCTGGGTAATCAGTGAGCAATATTTACTAAAGGGAAGGAAGGAGCCCTGCTTGATGACAAGCATAAAGATGGTGAGCATAGACCCTGCCAGCTGCATTCTCAGATAGAGGTGAGATTGACAGAAAACAGGTTTTGATTTACATCTTCCATAGCACCATGTATGGAGCAGTGTTCACCTCATGGCCATGACGGGTACTGTGGACAACCTCTGGCTGCTAATGTTGGATCTTTCTCCCCATTAGATCTCTGCAGGTGTGGCCTTGCCATCCTGAGCCCCACTGATCTCTCTCCCTCTTCATTTCTTTTTGTTTTCTCTTTCTCCTGTTACTGGGAAAATCTTCTACTGTCTAGGGTGAGATAATTGTTCTAAAGATTTTCATCACCTTGCAGCCTTGGCTTTTGAAACTAAAACTTGTTCTCTGTATTTCTGTTTTGTCATTTTTTTCTCCATGACCTCAGGTATCTCAGAATCTATCTATTTTAAGGAGAGAGGGGCATCAGGGTAGAAAGAAATCAAACATTTGCCTTGCTTTGTCTCACAGATTACCTTTCTCATTCATCATACTCCAGCCATAATGGCCTATGCTCATTTTCTTGAATATTTCAATCTCCTAGAGCTCAGCACCTTTACACATTCAGTTCTCACTTAACAACCTCTCTTTCCACCCTCCACAAAGCTGATCCTTTTCTTTCAAGTGTCAGTTGCAATGTCATCCCTTTGAAGCCTTTCCAGGTCACATAACCTGAAGTGGATCATGCCTTCTCTAACACTCAAATACTCTTTATCATAGCATTTGTTTTTTTTCTAGTATAACATTTATTACAATTTGCAATCAGATGAGTTTGTTTACTTGCTAGCCTTTTTTTTTGTGTATGAGGAAGATTACCCCCGAGCTAACATCCAATGCCAATCTTCCTCTTTTTGCTGAGGAAGATTGGCCCTGGGCTAACATCCGTGCCCATCTTCCTCTACTTTACCTGGGACACCACCACAGCATGGCTTGACGAGCAGTGTGTAGGTCCACGCCCGGGATCTGAACCTGCGAACCTTGGGCCACTGAAGCGGAGTGCACGAACTTAACTGCTATGCCACTGGGCCAGCCCCTTTGCTAGCTTTTCTTCCCTCAATTACCATAAGTTCCCTGAGGGACTATGTTGGTTTTTGTTTTTCCTTTTTTATTGAGGAAGATTAGCCCTGAGCTAACATTTGTGCCAATCTTTCTCTGCTTTATATGTGGGTCACTGCCACAGCATGGCTGATGAGTGGTGTGGGTCGATGCCCAGGATCCAAACTCGCGAACCAGGTCCACTGAAGTGGAATGTGCCAAACTTAACCACTACACCATGGGACTGGCCCCAGGACTATGTTGGTTTTGTTCAACATTTATAATCTGAGCCTAGGACACATGGATGCTTAAAAATATTTATTGAAGAAATATACAGCAAACATAGATATGGCCAATATCCAATTTCCTCTTCTTTCTTAGAACCACAGTTTTTTTGAGATCCTGCTATTTATTACATGCACAGTTTTGGTACTTATTTCTCAATACTCCCTTAGATGAGGCTCTTAGTGCAAAGTTTTGCCCAACTTAGTGTGAGTCAAATTATCCTGGAAAAGGTCAGACTCAGTCTTTTGTATTTTTCTTTTGCCCACTATATGTCACCTGGAATGTGGAAACAATATCTCAAAGAGGAGAAGCCATCATAAGAGCATGAACAAAAAAGCCACACGCTAAGAATGATGGAGCAGGAAGCTAGCAGGTCTCGAAGTCCTTCATGGCTTCCTTGAGTACTCACTCCAGGCTTGGGCTCTGCTTCTGGAGCTCTTCGTGCATGAGAAAAAAAACCTTGACTCGGTTAAGCCAGCACAGTCAGGTTTCTGTTATGTGCAATCCCAATTCAAAATGCGATTTTAGGAAAATCACTTCATATCCAGAGGTCCTAATTTAATCATGTTGTCATTGGACTAGACAATTTCTAAAATTACCAGTTCTAACGTGGGGTTTCCTTTGAAATAAAAACATAGTTTATCCAAACATCAGCATATCTTTGAATTTAAATTATCCCTTTAGTTTTGAAAACCAATGTGATATATGAATTTTTGAATAACTACTATGTATAAGACAATGTGCCAGATGGCTTAATTAACAATATTTCCTTTTTAAATGCACATGTTGTACATTTTCCCCATTTTCCCTGCATTTTTTTAAGTATCAACATGTCATTAATTTAAATGCTTGTAATTAAGTATTCATGAAAAACAAGAAGGGACAGTTTTTCAAATTTATTTTTATGCAATCAAATATTATTTTCCTCTGCAAATTGTACTGCAGGCCAGATTGTAGAGGGGCAGGGAAGATGTGTAATTTGAGGCAGTGGTTCAAAAATGCTGATTTAGAAACCAGCACTAAGCAAGCTATATCTGAATCACTTGGGGAACTTCACAGTCCCATCCTGAATCCCTATGTGTAGTAAAGAATTTAACCTTGCCCAAAGAGAGATCTAGCCTTTGCCCTTGGCTTTTGGGAGGTAATGTCCAAGCCCTTGGAATGTCATGCCTGATCAAGTCTCTCTTTGCTGCCTTGAGCCAGTCTGATAATAATAATGTGATTAAGGGTGAGGACTATGAGCCACAGGATAACTGTAGGTTAGGGTGAGGACTTTGGGTCACACAGTATCATCTTGACCTCCCGAGGGTTTGGAAACTGACATCAGGCACGTGGACAATCAACCATGCCTAACTGATGCAGCTCCAATAAAGACTCTTGACACCAAGATTCAGGTGAACCTCCCCAGTTGACACTACTCTATGTGTGTTCTCACACATCATTGCTGGCAATAATTGATGCTGTCTATGACTCTATGGGGAGGGGACCTCTGGAAGCTTCATGTTTGGAACTCTTCTAGGCTGTGGCCCATGCATCTCTTCCCTTGACTGATTTTAGTACGTATCCTTTCCCTGTAATAAACTATACTGCAAATATTACAGCTTTCAGTGAGTTCTCTGAGTCCTTCTAGTGAATTATTGAAATGGAGGGTCATTATGGGAACTGTCTGAACTTGCAATTGGTGTTGTAAGAGAAGGCAATCTATGTGGGCTGTGTTCCTTAACTTTGCAGTTGCAAAGTTGCTATTAGTAACATAGTTGCAAAGTAACTATTGCACGCCAGATAATCTGATTTAGTAGGTCCACGGTGTTTACAAATACCCTGATTTGGAAACCATATCAGGAAATAAGTTGTGTTAAACAACTAAGAAAGAGCCATTTCTGTGTTAATAACCTGTACCATACATAGTAACAATAAGCGTTTGTTTATTTTGTTTATGTTCCATATTTGTGTGTTTGTGCATGTAATGGCAGATGTGGATAATCACAATCATTTCTCTAATTAAGCCAGCTCAATGGGAGTCCTTCTTAGGAAAATATTTGGTTTGATTAGGTAAAGTTTTTATAGGTAATTGACTGAATAAAACATTATTTTCCCTGGAGTAATTTTACGTAGAGAGAAAGGAGAAATATAGTTAAAGAACCTGAATTCAGGTTTTACTATGCAGCTTAACAGCTGTATATCTTAATAAGTGAGGTAATGTTTTAGAAAGACAAAGTGTAAAATGTAAATCACATACAAATGCAAATTAAGATGTTTTTAAAATCTTTGTTTCTTCTCCGACAATTTCTCAAAGGGTGCCGGGATTATCAAAGTGCTCTGGGGGCACATTTCTTTCTATGTTTGTTTTTCTTCTGTAAGAAAGTTAAACCTAACCTATATACTCCTACTGTAGCCCAGCCTTGTCATCCACGCTTGTTTGATTCCACCAGCAGGAAAGCAAAGCAGCTAGAGGCCACGGATTCAAAGATTAGTATTATTTTTAATTATATAAAATAAATGAAATAATTTCCTTGCCTTGGAGTTGGAAAATTATTTAAACAACTTTTCATGTTTGCCTGCTATCTTTCTGTTAGTTTATGCCAATTGGGGGTATGAGGGTGATCTCAAGAAAGACCAGAAGGACAGTAGAAAAATAAGACAAGGCAGGGAAGCAGCCAGTAAATGGTCACTTATCTAGCTACTTGCTACTGTGGGAGCAAAATCAGCCTGGGGAGCTGTGCGAATCTGTGTAGAACACGTGCTTCAGCATATCTCAGCAAAGGGACAAGTGAGCTGGGATATTTACGCACCAACTCTTGTCAGTCATTGGTTCATGGCTATTACTAGCCATCTGCTAGTGCTGATAGGTAGAGAGATTTTTGGCCTCTAGAGAAAGCCATCAAGCAATTAGAAGTCGAACCCACCTTGTACTACAATGGTAAGGCCCATGAGGTATGGACAGTGTTTACTATATGGTTGATACATACTTGGTACCAAGAGTGATTTTAGGAAATAGACTTAAAAAGACCGAGTTCTATGATTAGTTTAGCTATAGTTCTCGGTTTTGAATGCAATGGGAAATGGCGCTGTTAAACACATGGCCTGCAATGGCATCATGACTAATTGGAAAATCACCTGTGGTTTGCTGAAACCAAGTGCCTATTAAAAGGGACATACCTAGGCAGACCAAGTGGCTTATGCATGTTAATCTATGGCAGTAATGAAGACTGCAAGGATGGGGAGTGGGATTGTTATTTCTAAATGCACTAGAGAGATAAAAGAAAGAATCAAATATTAAGCTCAGAATTTTAAACTCTCAGTTCAAATCATGATCAGAGATCCTGAACTTTTCCAGGGTGGCCCTAAAATGATCTAGTTCTTTTAGTGGCAGGTCCAACCTAAATGAAAACCAGGCCCAAATTTTGCTGGTGGCAGAGTTCTAATGGAAGTTCAATTCGCAACCTTGCCATACTGCTTATGTGAAAATAAGGGCATATTTTAGCCACAAGTGAGATCCAGAAGCTTAGAACAGAGACATCTGTGTGTACTGAGACAAACTTGGGAATCTCGAATCCCTAAGTCTCTCTGAGATATCATTGCCCGTATAGCAGCCTGCACCCTCTTGTCTGAAGTCATCCTAATTTGACGACCATGTAATAACGTCATTTAAGTTAGTTTACAAAGGGAGGTCTATTCTTCTCAGGACACACTCCAACAATTCTTTATTGCTTCCAGTCTTGTAACTACAATGTGATCTTATCCTCCAGAGGGACAAGAGCTCAGCCTGACCTGGGATGAAATAGGTTATACTCCAAAAAGGTGCCAGATGTTACTATTTCATTTCAGTAAAAACCTGTAGAATATGCATGGGAATGAAAGCCAAGGGAATCAATCCAAAGAAGATGGGGTATACTACTGGATCTTTTATGAGTTTATCAGTGTGGCTATGTTTACCAGAGATTCCAGAATTATTATGCTATCTCACACTACAGGAAACACCTCAAACAGTTGCTTTGGTCGATTGGAAATTGGAATCAATAATGGCCTACTTTCAATAAGGATGAGATGCCAGAAATTCCCTAGCCTAATGTGGAGGATGAAATCAAAAGCTGAGGGAAATAGAAATGATGGAGTAGAGCTTTCACATGTAAACTGCAAACAGCCTCCCCGCAAAACACACCCACACAAATACACACTATATGCCCAGAGAAAGCTCAGCGGACACTCTTGTTATTAAGACATTGAGAAAAACATTAGTGAGGGAGCACCGTGTCCTCAAAGACATCTCTGGTGGCTGTCCTTTGTAGGTTGGGAATGATGGTGGAGGTGCCATCATTGAGATGAGCTCCCTGACCTTTATGGGATTAATGGCATGCTAGAATGACAGGGGCTAAATGCCAACTATGATGCTCCAGAGACGAGATGGGCTGGATTACTGTAATAGGTAGCAAGAGTGGGGTATTTTAACCCACAGGGCTCTTTGGAATGCCTAATTATCGTGGAGCCTCTAAATATAAAATAGATGAGAAACCTACTGGATAAGAAAGGATTAACTCAGCAGGCCTCCGTTGCTCAAATACTGCACATTCCAAAGAAAGTTTATTTACAGGACTGGTCCTTGGCTGCTTCCTGGGATATAACCTCTGAGTCCTTAGAATATTCTGCCTGATAAGAGTGTTTTTGTATGCCTGAGGCCTTGGGCCTTGTATCAGTTTGCCCAGAGGAGTTTATCCTAACAGTGTGACACATGGTGGAAGCCTATTCTTTTCTGAGAGTCAGGGTGGAGTCGAGTAGCTGAGGTCAGTCACGTGGGTGCTGCCTGCCTATGCGGCTGACCCCCAATAACAAGCCTGGGCATCAGGATTTGGGTGAGCTCCTCGTTTGACAATACTTCTCACATGTTGTCACACATTGTTGCTGGGAAAATTAAGCATGTCCTCATGAGACTCCACTGAAAGAGCGTGCCTAGAAGCTTTTTCTTGGTTTCTCCTGGACTTGACCCATGCGTCTTTTCCCTTTGCTGATTTTGATCTCTAATCTTTCTGTGTAATAAATCATAACCATGAATATAACGGCTTTTCTGAGTCCTGTGAGTCCTTCTAGCAACTCATCAAGCCTGAGGGTGACCTTGGGGACCACTGACACACCTACTAAAATATTACTTCATTTATATAACAGGGAAAACTCTAGATCTGGTCTCTAGAAGCCTGACTTGAGTCACCATAAAGGAGAGTAATGGCTTCTCACCCAGGTTTCCAACGTAAACCAGTAGATTGACTGGACAACTTGATTAAAATGAAGGCCCACTGAGGAAACAACACAGCCTAAAGTATACATGGTAACTCTTCCTCCAAGATTTTCCAAAAAATCATATGGCCATTTATGATGGAAAAGTAAATATGGAGACTATCAGGGATTACCAGACCCTGGCTCTGAAATGATGCTAATTCCTAGAAACCTAAAATGTCAATGTGATCCACCAGTCAAAGTAGGAACTTAAGATTGAGGAAGGAAAAAAAAAAGCAAAACAAACAAAAGTTCCCACACAACTAAGAAAAAATTGATTATTCTAAAGTTGATGCATACACACGCAAATCTCCATGTTTGATTCACCATTATTAGTTTATTCCTTTATGTGGGATGGAAAGTCTATTAATTTTATCATAAAAAAAATAGTATGTCCAATAACGTGACAGACTTTGCTTTTCAGAATCTCCTACTGTATAGTTAACAATAGTTATAATGTATAGCTATAAATCATTAAGACTATATCGATTTGACAAACATGCCAAAGTTTCTAATAATAAACATAAATCCCTTACATCTTCAGGTTTTTATCTTATGCAATACATGGATTCAAAAGAATCAGCAGACTCACTAAATTTGTGGAAAACTCTCTAAAGAATTTCTTTCGTTGATTTTCTTAGGGAGACCACATTATGTTCACTTTTGTTATTGTTGTCATTTGAAAGATGATTTCATTTTCCAGAAAGGTTAAATAAGCATTTATAGACAAATATAGTAAGTGGCTATTAACTGGGAAGCAATGATTTGATTAACTAAAAAAAAAAGAAAATTTCCGTTAAGAATCAAAAGTGTGTGAGAGTGTTGGCATGCAAAAAAAACAAAAAAAGGAATCAATCAGGCAACCATAAATTTTGTCTTCAAAAGGTCTATATTATGAGTTCTTTTCTGACCAACCTTGTGGGCTGGGATTCTGCAACAACAATGTCATGAATGTCAGAGAGAGAAATCATTATTATCTTCACCTGTTATTTTGACACGCATATTTTCTCAGGTCTCCTGGGGCCTGTGTGGTTTGTTTTTTTTTTTTGTTTTTTTTTCCCCCCAGCAAGCTGTGATGTTTTGTCTCTGGGTCATTCTAGAAGCACGATATTTTATGATCAGTTGCTTCTTTATCACAAACATTGTCTCCTTCAAATTCTATGGAAAAATCAGAACAAATGTCAAGCTGTTGCTGCTTGTCTTCATCACTCAAATTAAATGGCATGGTTTTTTTTTTCATATCTTATTGTTTTTCAAAAAGATTGTTTTATCTGATTGTTCTTCAAATATACTCACAGTAAATTGCCTATTGAAATGAACCAAATCTCTGAACTTTTTGTTATTTTATCAAGATTGTGGGAAATTGTCTGCCTATGTCAGGTACCCATAATTTATATCTTACTCCCTTTTTATATATTTGGAGTCAATTTAGATACACAGTTCCTTGACGTTTCTTTATCCCCATCTAATTGCTAAATTTACAGGCAGAATTGCTTAACTTCACACAAAAATTTACATTTAGTTTTTGTTCTATGAAATTGTTACTCATTTTTATACCAACACAGAACACCACCCACATCTACTACCCACATCTGTTCAGAAGAAAAAAACAGCTCATGTTCATCTCAAAAGTTTTGTTTTTGTTTGTTGAATCTCATTGGTGATGGTTCTTAGCTAAAAACACTTTTATTCTACTGTTTAAAATCCAAAACTCAAAAAAGAAAACCTTTCATTATTCTATCACCAATTAATTACATTTTGCTAACGTATAAAATTGAAGACATTTCCTTCAGGATGAAGGAAAGCCTAGATTCAAATAATATGACCTTCTGAAATACCAGTGTAAACAATAAAGTGCCATTCAATATGAGTTAGAGACTGTAATTGCTGTTTTAAAGCAAATTAAATGTGATATTTACCTAAGAATTAATCTCACGCTGTATACCATTTTAAATCAAGATATATTTAATTTTTATACTATATAGCTTTCTCTTTACTTTTTACATCTTTTACTCTAAATTCTAAAGAGCTTGCACCCCTGTTTTGTTATCTGCTGCAGACATCTTATGAAGGCCATTCTTCAGCTAATAGGATAATAAGAAAAAAGCCGACTACAAGTTGCCCATTATTGTTTCCCATCCCCACAGACCAAGGAGAAAATAAACTCCTGACTCCTCTTCCCACAAAGTCAACCTGTAGAACTCCATTCCAAGCTACAGTTAAATATGACCCAAGTCCTTAGTAGACAATCAACTCTGAATCCAACTTGCCTTTCAGCTCTATTTTCCTTACTCATCTCTATACTTTCTCTGATCACATATTAGTTAACTTTACTTCCTGCTTAACAAGATAAATAGAAATAATCAGATTGGAATTACCATAAACTCCCACTCCCAAATGTATGAAACTACCAGATTCTAAACCCATTCATTCCTCTTCTCTATTACTATAATAGATGGATTTCCCTTGTCCTATCTGAAATCAACTAGATCTGACCCTCCACTCCCACACAACTTCTCAAGGATTAGACCATCCACCACCACTTCTCCTCTAAAATCATCCCATCTCCCTTCTTAGTGTTTTGTTTCCTCTATTACTGTTTCAGCACGTTAGCACCATTCTCTCTTATTCTCTATTCCTAATTGCCTCCATCCCTTCCTCACTAAGTACTTCTCTCCCCAACTCCTTCCCAATATCGTTAATATTTTAATACAGTTAATTCTCACTTTCTTGAAAAATAAGAATGAAAGGAAGAGGGAAGGAAGGAAGGAAGGAAAAGGGAATGAAAAAGAAAGGAGAAAGATAAAAAGAAAAGAAAAGAAAGGAAAAAAAGAAGGTCTCAGACTGACATAACCTGTTCTCATCTTGGTTCTGTCCAATCCTTCACTTCAACAGAAAAACTTCCTGGAAAAATCCCTATCTCATTTTCCAACCTTCTGTGTCATGTAGGATGTTTTTAGTTGCACATCACAGAACACGCACTGTAGATGACTTTAGCCTTAAGGGGCTTATATCTCTTGTAATGGATAGGACATACAAAGATAGGGCTGCATTGGAGGGCTAACTCAACTGCTTAACGATGTCATCAAGGGCTCAGGCACTTTCCATCTTGATATATATCTATATATAAAATCATATTCAGCAATATCTTTCCTTGTGGTCCCTGGATGGTCACAGAATTTCTGTGTTTCAATGGCAAGCATGATTTATCCAGAGAAGAATAAATTTTTTGCCTCAGCATTTCCTTTGTGTTAGGGAGGAAGTCCCTCCAGCAAGCACTCACTCTTGATCCTATGGCCAGAACTTGATCACAGTCCTATGTGTCAGAACTTGGTCACAGTCCCATGTGTTGAAAGGGACCTGGGGAAGACAGTTATGTGACGTGCAACCTCTACTGTGGAAGACGAGCTAGTCAGGAAGGAAGGGTGCGTGTGTGTGTGCGCGTGCGCACGTGCGCGCATACAGGGTTCGCATGGGGATTAGCTCTTGAGAAAACAACCTATGTTGTTTCCCATGCTTGCGCTCACTTTTTAATCAGCATACATCTGGCTTCTGTCCCTGACCCTGCAACCTCCGCTAAGTTCAAAAACAAAGCCCAGATCTCTAAGCTAAGATTTCCAGTTATCTTGTTTGATATCCGATCAGTATTTGACAAAACTGACCATTCCTTCATTACCAAAACACTTGTATTCTGTGGCTTCCACACATTACCAGTTTTCTTCTATCACTGGGTTCCTTTACCAACCTCCTTTATATCAGTTATTAAATGAGGAATTTCCTTATGGCTACTTCCTAGGCCCTTATTTTTTAAACTCTGTACTCTTTTCCTGGAAAGTCTCTCCTTCTCCAATGGCTTTGCTTATTTTCTACATGCCAGTGGCTTCCAAAGGTGTGTATCTGAGTTAACATGCTCTTCTGAGTTCCAAATCTCTATACTCAAAGCTTTACTCAGCGTCTTACCTCAGAAAGCTCTACAGAGTCTCAAGGTCAACATATGTGAAAATACATGTGTTATTTTCCCCAAATCTTGAACACCAACCCAGTTGCTCAAGCAAGAAACAAACATACCGTCCTTCACTCCTATCTACTCCTTACCTCCCACATGCAACCAAATGCCAAGACTGAGACTATAAAAATCCTTAAATCTGTATTTTTCCCTGCTATCATCATTAGTCAAGAAGCTGTCATCATCTCTTACTTGGGCTACTGCCATTGCTTCCTGACTGGTTTTCTTACTTAAGCTCTTTTATAAAATTTATTTTTTTAATATTAAAACCAGAATAATCATTTTTTAAATGCAGAAATGATTTTCTAACTCCTTTGATTAAAATCTTTTAGTGGCTTTCTATTGCCCTTAAGATAAATACATTTTTAGTATTAACCGTAAATTCCTTTATAATTTTGTCCCTGCCTACCTCTATGACTCCTCTTACATCATTTAGTTCCTCACCATAATCCTACCTCACTTCCTTCTGTTCCTGTTCCATGCTTTAGTCTTTTATTAATTTCACAATCTTCAAACGTTTTGGTCTTTGTAATGACTTCACCCACCACCCTCGTTACCACCACCATCTATTCCTTTAGCTAACCCCTATACGAAAGTCCAGTCTCAAATTCAGTATTTTCTGCTAAACAAAACCTTCATAAAACTTCTAACTTGATTATATTCACCAGGTCCCTACTTCAGTAGTACTCACTCTGCACTCTCCTTTCAAAACACCTCTTTGTGGGGCCTGCCCCGTGGCGCAAGTGGTTAAGTGGCCACTCCGCTGCTGCGGTCCAGGGTACGGCGGCTCGGATCCTGGGCATGCACCAACGCACCGCTTGGCAAGCCATACTATGGCGGCGTCCCATATAAAGTGGAGGAAGATGGATACGGATGTTAGCCCAGGGCCAGTCTTCCTCAGCAAAAAAAGAGGAGGATTGGCGATGTTAGCACAGGGCTGATCTTCCTCACAAAAAAAGAAGAAAAAAAAAAAACACCTCTTTGTGCTTTTAAGTACTCATAGAATACCTATTTACATACCCATCAGGGGAATGTAAATTTATCCATCTTACAACCAGCCGGAATTACTACTTTTTCTTTTCAAACCTGTGAAAAAATACAACCGACTTCTCTATCTTTACATGATGAAGGAACTCAGAAAATTTAAAATCCCCAAAAATATACAACATGGTTCAGTATAACTAGTACAATGTTTATCTTGCTTACCACACTGTTCCCAGTATCTTCCACAGTAAGTGGCACAAGGCATATGCTTTGTTCCATGAGAGTTCTAAGAGTGTTTGTATCAGGGAACCTAACTGAAGAGGGGGGAGTTTTTTACTGTTGTTTCATCCTGGTTGCCTTAAACCCTGAACCTCCGTAATTGGCAAGCAAGTTCCTTGGTTCCGCTTTAACTTCCCTGTTAAAAGCCCTTTTATGTGATTTGCTGGAGTTCTCTGTAACTGAGCAGTTCAACCACCGCCATCTGGCCCACTGTCCTGTGTAGCCTCCCACACTTTCCTCCTCACCCTTAACTCCACATTTCAAACATTATTCATTCATTGTCTCATTTCCAATGGGTCTTACTTGTTAATGTCAAAAGTGTTTATTGGTTGATAAATTAATCTATTATAAAATATTAAAAGGTAGTAGGATAATGTACCCCGTTAAATATATGTTTCTGGAATTCAAAGGAATCACAAGCCATTAAGCCAAAGACATTTTTGTTTAATGACAAAATGTGCAAGTATTGTAAAGTTCACATTATGGAGATATTTTGGGGTTGATGATGCTTTGAAAAATACCCAAATCATGCTAGGTAAATTATACCTTATTCTACTTCATCAAAATCCCCCTGTGTGTGCTCATGCACACACACACACACACACACATACACACATACACACCATATGTTAGCACAGATTTTTATGTGGCTTTTGTTAAGAAGTTATTAAGTAATCTTTCTTCATCTTGTCTTGGGGAGGAGATAGCCCATAGTTAATGCCTAACTTGTTGAGGGGATTGACAGTCTTGCTTCTATCTCTTTTTCCTTCTCTTTTTCCTATTCCTCTTACGGTTCTACTCCTTCACAACCATTGATCATGATTACTGTTAATGTGGGGTAGGGATTTTACCTCTCACACATCGCATGCATGTCCCAGCTTCCATCCTTGTCAGTTTCATGGTGTGAGCGGGTTACTTAACATCTCTGTTTCCTTATATTTATTTTTGGAATTATAAGAGTAGTCCCATTAAACAACAGTACTTTGCTTATATCTCCTTAGTTAGAAGTAGATCATATAATGCAAGATTTTTTGTTATTGTCTGTTTGTAGTTTTGATCTAGGACTGCCAATCTTCTAACAAAATCAGATGTTATGGGCTGAACTGTGTTCCTCCAGAATTCATATATGGAAGTCCAAACTCCCAGACTCAGGATGTACCTTGGAATGTAACATATTTTGAGATAAGGTCTTTAAAGAGGTATATATATAAAAAAAAAAAGTAAAAAAAAAAAGGCAACTCTGGCAGGTGCTACATAATCTGAAATAAACTAATTGGATTAGGATGGGGCCCTAATCCAATCAGACAGGTGCCCTTACAAGAAAAGGAAGAGACACAAGGGGGTCATGCACAGAGGGAGACCTTGTGATGAGGCAGTTAGAGGCTGGCCATCTCCAAGCCAAGGAGAGAGGCCACAGAAGAAACCAACTCTGCTGGCATCTCAGTCTTGGACTTCCAGACTCCAGAAATGTGAGAAAATACATTTCTGTTAGTTTAAGCCACCCAGTCTGTGGTATTTTGTATGGCAGCTGTGGCAAACTAATAGATCAGAGTTTTGTTGTTAAGGAATGAAGTCACACACACTATAGGTTTGAGAAGAGAGAAGAGAGTATCAGGTCCCTCGTTTTTGCATCTGGCTACATCATTTCCTCATCATCCTCCAGGTAAATTTCTAAACCCTTCTGGTTTACAACCAGAGGTTCTCATTGAGAGTACTCATGTATCTGGAGATACTAATAGCACTTACGTTATTGGATAGATGACATGATGATGAAATGAAATAAGATTTATAAACTTATTAACACAGCGTCTGCTTTTAGTAAGTTCTCCATCAAAGTTATGTACTTCATTTGTTACAAATTTCAACATAATAGAGTCAATTCTTTCACAAATATTTTTCTTTTCCTTGAATATAGTGATCAACCTTTCTGAAATCTCATATTTAAATACACACATACCATATTTCTCCCTGAGACCTCTTTAATCTGCTTATCATGTTATTTCTTTGCAGAAAAGAGTTGATAGGGGTTTTCCTTATTTTGAAATAAATATTCATTTGATTAACGACATTTTACAGACACCTTCAATAAGATAAATGCTCTTCATGTTAGCTTTAATTCTTTGCTTAACTATTTTCTCATAGCAAGAAGGAAATAAGTTTTCAAAAGTTTAAAAGGCAGCAGAAGGAGTTGCATGCCATTTTCCAGAAAAAGAGCAGCCTGTGACAGGTTTGCAATCTGAACCTGAGGTTAGTGCTGAACAGGGGTTGTCGGAATGGGAAATACCAGCTGCTTCCATTTCTGCAGTCACTCGAGAGAGCAAATACGAAGGATGGTACCAAACAGAGTTGGGGGCTTTGAAGTGGCGATCAAACACACTACAGAAACAAATGGAAGCAAGTGATACTGTGGACTCGGGGAGGGTACAGTTCATCCCTCACATAACCAGCCAAAATTGCTATTTGTTCTTTTCCACCTTGTGAAAAGTTGAAGCTCACTTCTCTATCTTCAGATGGAGAAGCAACTCAAGAGATTTAAAACCCCCAAAATATACCACAGGACTCAATATAACCTTACATGAAGAAAGGGATTAGAACTAGAAATCTGATTAAAATATCTATCTGATTATCAATTAAATATATTTGTATTTTTCAATCATTTTTCTTGCATACTAGGGCACTTAACTAATTTTATATCTCATAAGTTTAGATACCCTAGGATTTACTTACTATTTTTCTGAAAATATGAGATTGTTTGAAAATAATTCTAATTATCTAAGCAATTATTTGTTGAATTTGTTGTATAAGTCACTTCTCACATGTTGGTTTGAATCCTCTCTTCTCTACCTGTCTCATGTTCTATCTGTTGTTGCTGCAATTACCAGCTCTATGTGGACATTGCCCAACTTCGTGCCAGCAAACCAACCTGACGGAGCATCTCCTGATGCCCCTGCCTTCTGCCCCATACCTCACACATCCTGACTCCCATGGCAGGGCTGCTCTGTTGACCCTTAAGCAAACTCTACAGTAGAACTCAGAAAGATTGGTATTTATCTATGTGGCTCAAGGGCCATATGGAAACTGGAGGCAGGCCAGATTAAGCCCTATAGTTTGTGAATCTCTGCTCTAAACCTATGAAAAGTGATTTTTTTCTGTGTATTATCCTTCAGTACAAAGTTTTAAAAATACAGCCACTTTGAAAGGATAGCAGAATAATATTTAATTAAAATACTTCAGAATATATTCTTGCAGCAGACTAGAATTTAACATCCAGGCTGATATTCAGCTGGTAAGTTAGTACAGTGAAATGGCTAGTATCCAGGCCATTCTGATTGATTGGCCCTTCTGGGTTACTATTATTAAATATTTTTAGTATCACTCATGATATCTTTTTTTAAACAGATTTATTGAGATATAATTCTCAAAGCATACAATTAATCCATTTAAAATGTACCATTCAATGATTTTTGATATATTATGTTATTAGTGTTTTTAACTTGTCATAAAATATATCTAACAAAATTTGCCATTTTAACCTTTTTTTTTTTTTTTTTTTTTTTTTTTTTGCTGAGGAAGATTTGCCCTGAGCTAACATCTGTTGCCAGTCTTCCTCTATTTTGTATGTGGGCTGCTGCCACAGCACAGCTGATGAGTGGTGTAGGTCTGCGCCCTGGATCTGAATCCGTGAACCTGGGCCACCAAAGTGGAGTGTGCCAAACTTAACCACTACGCCATGGGGCTGGCCCCCCATTTTAACCATTTTTAAGTGCACATTGGCACTTAAATCAGTGGCATTAAATAGCTTCACAATATTGTGCAACCATCATCTCTATCTACTGATAAAACTTTTTCATCAACTCAAACAGAAACTCTGTAACCATTAAGCAATAACTCCCAGCCCCTGGTAGCCTCTAATCTAATTTCTGTCTCTAAACTTGCTTATTCTAGGTATTTCATATAAGTGGAATCATAGATTATTCTTCCTTTATATTTGGCTTATTTCACTTAGCATAATGTTTTCAAGGTTCATCCACATTTTAGTATGTGTCAGAACTTCATTCTTCTTATGGCTGAATAATATTCCATTATACATATAAACAACATTTTGTTTATCCATTCATCTGTTGATGGACACACAGGTTTTTTTCCACCTTTTGGCTATCATGAATAATGCTGCAATGAACATTGGCATACAAGTACCTACTCAAGTCCCTATAGCCATCCTAATAAGTGTGAAGTGGTGTCTCACTGTATTTTTGATCACCTCTAATATCTTCAACCACAACAACATAAACACATTTGTTGAGTGCTTGCTGTGTGCCTAGCATTATGCTAGACCCTCTATGCATATTTTCTCATTGAATCCTGATAGTAGCTCAGTGAGGTCAGTGTTATAATGTCCATTTTACAGATTGATGACTGACTCTTCATCAAGTTAAATAATCTGCAAAAGGCCATATAACCAGTGAGTGCATACATGAGATTCAAATCCAAGTCGATTCTGAGTGCCATCTATGATAAGAGAGCACAGAAGTTCTGCAGTCAGAACAAATTCTCTCTCCTTCCACAGATTCAGAAACTCAAGATTTGAAAGAGATTCTCTAAAATTTGTTCATTTATTAATCAATTAAAATTAATTTATTTATATATCCAAGTATATGTACATTTTACCAATTTACATGTGTATCTATTTATATAAAAATTTATTCATATTATATAATAACTGCACCCACTAAATAATCAATCCATAAAGATATTAAATGAAGAGAAAAGATATCTGCCCCCACTGCTACCCTGTCCTACACCCAAGAGATGAACACCTTTAATCATTCTTGTATTAGTTCTTCTCTTGGCTAATAGTATAATTCCAAATATTATACTGATATATCTATTTCTTGATTGTATTGATTCCACCAAAGTATTTATTGATTCACCACAGACCATTTTGTTTACTACGTCATTAATTCTTCTATCATGTACATTTTCAGCCATAAGTAACATACTTAACTCTCCTTGCATGTTATTTGAATTTGTGTCTTCATTTAAGATGAGGATGTTAGGGTCCCTACTCCCAGCCTTCTTCTATAATTCCTAAGTTCACTTGCTTTTACATCACCAGGTTATACAACTGTAACTTTTCCTTGTTTTGTCTATAGGTTAATTCTAAACAACAATGATAATAAGGTCAACAATTATGATTATGTAACTATTAAATTTAGAATCAAATAGGGTTGTTCTGTAGTTTTAGAACTACATATTAAGAATACAATTGAGTCTCTAAATTTATGACATTTTAAGAAAAAATATTTATACATAGGTTCAAATATTTTCATACATTGCATCAACTACTCAAAAAGAATGCCACAGTCAATTCTGCTTTATATTTTATTCTTAATTTTGTAGACAGCTTTTAGACTAAAAGCTTAAATCTAAAGATTAAAATTGCCTATATTTTGAATTTTCTACAGAAAAATAAATGTCTTCTTTTTAATGTCTGTAATATCATCATCCAGTTTTTTAATGATGCTGCTTAATGGAATGGTAAAATATAAGCTGATTTTCTAGGTCTTTTGAACAGCTGTCATTCTAGGAAGTCTTTCACTGCATCCCTGTTTTAATGTGATTCTCTCATGTATTTTATCTTCCTCTCTTGGTTTTCTTTTTTTATTTTGATTTAGTAATTCTTAAAACATTTCTGAGACTTTAGAAGTATGAGAGTATCTTTATCTTGCCCTCCTACGTTATGCATGGTTTGATTTGGCAGAGAAGTCTTCATTCAAAATCAGTCTCACACAGGCCTTTGAAGGCAGTATGTCCACTAGCTTTTAGAATTCAGTGTTGTTGATGAGAAATATGATCTGCATTTGGTTGTAAGTAACCTGGGTTTTTATTTGAGATTTTCTAATAATTTTTTAAAATTCTATATTCTAAAATTTCTTGAGCATGCATTTGAGGTTTTTTTAAAAATTATTTTTAAATTTCCTTGTTCATTCCTTCTGTGTTTTTTAAATATGAAGGTATATATCCTATCAAAACTCTGGGGGGCTGGCCCCATGGCTTAGCGGTAAAGTGCGTGCACTCCGCTACTGGCGGCCCAGGTTCGGATCCTGGGCGCGCACCGATGCACCGCTTCTCCGGCCATGGTGAGGCCATGTCCCACATACAGCAACTAGAAGGATGTGCAACTATGACATACAACTATCAACTGGGGCTTTGGGGGGGAAAAAAAAAAAAAAGAAAAACTCTGGGAAATTATTTTTTATGTTCTTGAAATTATACAGGGAGAGGCCAAGACCTAACAAGTCATACTCATAGAGTAAAGACAGGACCTGCAGAGAAGTAAACCAGAAAGATGACTAGAAAGAGAAGATTTGGTCAGCTATCAAAGAGTATATTAACATCTGAAAAAGAAATGGCAATATAAGTTCCAATCCTAACAGTCAGAGCCAAAGTTGTCCAAGGATGTCCCAAAGTGCATTGAACATAGCTCTGGAGAATGTGGATAAAGACAGATCCTAGGATGATTATCACCCTAAGAGATTGGCAAGAACAAATGAGAGACTCATGAATATGGTGTTATACAGATCCCTATATCCTTACTTTCAAAAAAAAGGACAAAGTAAAACACAGACATCAGAGCTGGAATGCAAAGAGAAGGCTACGGCTCAGAAATGAAGTGAGAACCAAGACATCAGCCCCGGAACAGAGCATCCCATTACTGTTGGATGAAGTAAGTGCCCTGCTGCCTTGTCCTTAAATATGAGGCTATTATCTTCTGCTCAGGCCCGGTAGTTCCAAAACTGAAATGGGATTTAGCCTGCAAATCTGGATAAAATGGGACAGTAGGGAGCAGAATATGGGGAAAAGATGGCTCCAAAGGTATTTAAAAGCACATAGGATGTAAATTGAAAATATTAGTTGCCTAGGATTAATGTTGACAGGGATCAAGTGTCAAAAGGTGGCCCTTGGTTTGACTTATATAATAAAATTGTTTATCCTGGGATAATTATTATTATGCTTATTCTGTTATGAGTTTACTATTTAGCTCAAACATTCAGGAAAAAACCTTAGTTTTAATATGTTTCATAAATATGTTTTCCACAAACCATTATTTCCAACATCTTTTCTTTCCCTTTTCCCAGTGACAAGAAAAATGGGTGAGATTTTCTACTGGCAAAGGGTTTCATGAATCATAACACTTGAAATGTACAACCTCAGGACATTCTGTCAGCAGTTATATACTTATGTAAGATTATTTGAGGTGGCACATTTCCATTTTTGGGTGTTAGAACTACAGTCTAAGAATGATGGTTTTATCACTTGTGGACTTCATGGTTCAAGGTTTCTTGTATAACTTTACTCAGCCTCAGTTTCCTCATCAGTAATATTGTGACAGTAACAAACAAGTTGTAGAGTTATGACTAATGAAGTACACAATCTATACTTAACTATTGATATTTTATTTTACTTTTCAAAGGTCAAGTCACTCACTGTGACTGATCACAGCCTTTCCGTTTAACCTTGGATAAGTCATAGAATCTGTGATCTCTCTGGATTCTGTTCTGCTCTATAGAGTATTGATTTTTTTTTCTGTTTAAGCAGGGAGTTAACTGAGTTGAATTCAAACTCTAAACTCTTTCTTCCTTGCAATAGGCAGAATTAAAATCTCTGTTTAGTTCCTTTAAACTTAGCTGGGTGTTCTGGAGTCTGTCCACATGTGGGTACTGCATAGGTCGCCAGATTGCTGGACAGAGTGTATGTTTCTTTTTGCAGCTGTGGTCACAGTGAACGTTGTACTGTCCTTCCTCACGTAGTAAGAGTGTATTTTTTTTTTGTTAGTTTTAGTCAGCCCTCAGGGCAACAACTAGGACCTGAACCTAGATGAAAAGTCATAAAACAGGGAAACTTTCCCCATGTTCTCAGACAAAAAGTCTTAAAACCAGGAAATTCCAAGCAGTGCTTCCCTTCTAGAATTTGCCTGCATTTGGTCACTCTGTAGTGCCTTCGGACATTTAAAAAATATTTTGTTTAGTGCTTTTAATTGTTTTTGGTAAGACGGTTGATCTGATATGAGATATTCTGCCATTACCTGAAGTAGCATTCCAGATTTATTTCTAATGCAAAAATTCTGAGGCTTTTATGAAAATGATTACTTTTTCTTGAAAGATACCCAAAGTACATAAATAATCACTCTAAAGTATTTGTAAATTTTCACCTTTCTCTGCCATTTCATCAAAACAGACCAATAATAAAAATAAATGAGCTGACGTGCATCCTGACAGCAAATACACAACAGCTAGCATCTAGCAAGTGTAGAAATCTGTACTGATCTTCATTACCTATCCTGTCTCATCAGAATTCCTCAGTGTGGGAATGAGGTCTGTGACTAAAAGATAATGGCTGATCACAGCCACGTAAAGAAGTGAGAGGCAACATGATCTCAAAGGCACCATGACTAATTCAAAATATTTTCATACCCAACAAGAAAATTGATTAAGCTTACAGTAGAAATAGGGTAGGGTTATTTCTCTTACCAATAGAACATTTTCCTTTCGTCTTGAGGGAGGCCTTGTTATAAAGATTAATTTTTGAAGGTCATGCAAATGATGTCTCAGTGCTAACTGCTTTAAAAGGCTGCCATGCGAAAAACAACTCTCTGCGGGTCAATGTCACAGTTTGAGAATTAAAGGTCTCAGGGGGTTGCAAGTGGCTGAAAGTATCCATGAGGCTTTGATTTGGCTGAATCAAGTGACATTGACATCCCTCCTGCTGTATTTCTCCGTTGGATCCTGTTTAACTTTCTTTACTGTCTTTTGGTTTTAAAACTGTTAAATTTATTATCACGAGAATCAATTCTTTGTTCTGACTGGAATTACCACTATGGATTATGACTCATTTGTTGCCCACTCTTCTGCTTATCTGTTTTGACCACAGTTGGAACCATATAAAATTGCAGATTTAGGCTCCTATAGCACTCATCATTTAATATTTTTGTTACTAAAATACACAGGAAAACTCCATTTTAGGCAAGTCTTGTATGTAGGGAATAGAAATTAAAAAAAAAAAAAAACAAGAAAGGCAAATGTGAAGTATTGGTATATACAGTGTGTCCTAATTTTAAGAACTGCTCACGTTATAGATGTACAACACAATATACAATAATTGAAACCTTCATTATTGTCCGTCTGTTAAATGAAAATATAACATACCTCAATTTATAAAATTGGAAGCAGTGGTGGAATGTCAGCCAAGGTTTTTTAAAATATACTTAATATTTTCAATGTGTCTAGAATACATAGTGGAAAAACTTGGGAAAAAAACAGAAAATCCTGTTTGGTCAGGAGGTCTAAAACATTTCAATATCTATCTGGGCACAGTCCCAAAATGTTCAAGCATAAAAGGCAAGGAATATTTTAGATAAATTTGATTAAATGTAAATATTTTATCATAGTACTGGGACAGAAGATTATAAATTATGTTGAACAGAAGGTTATGAATTATGAAAAATTAGTCGCTTCTGACTTCTCAGATATAAAAAAGAAATCACCTAGATTAGAAAATAAAGCTCAAATCCCATACCCACCAGCCATTGAGATGGGAAGTTTTGACTGTCCTAGAGACTGGTGCTGAAAACTTGCCTTGCACTCCAATAGCCCTAAATATCAATAACTGCATTTCTAATACTACCACATTTCTAACATTAGTCTGAGAAATCTTATCAATTCTGCATCAGAAGGACCTAAAATTTGTTTCCGTTGTTGTTATTTTTCTTCAGAAGGAACCAAAGATCTGCAGAGCACTATTTCAGTAGGTAGTACCAAACAGTCAGGGAAAGGAGGAAGAAAAGGCTATTATGTTAATAATCTAATAATTTTGACCTTATAAATGGCCTTCTATGTTTAGAGCCCAAGAATTAAAGGGCTTCAATTTGAAAGGAAAGTAGGAAGCACAACATTTACTGAGAGTTATAATTTTTCTCTGTCTGCGTGCAGACGTAGCTACGGCCCTTTTATACTACCACATACTCAAATCACATCAGATATGTCAAGTGCACTTCTGATTTGCCTGGTCTGTCCTTTTCCACTATGTACCTCTGTATAGTGGCCTGACATTTTAGACAAAAGTTTGAGTGGTCGGTTGATTAGATGCCTCACTGAGACCATAGAGATAAAAAATCAAAAACAAAAACAAACTCCAGAAAGTCTCCTTGAGCCTTTTTTTGAACAAGCAATCAGGGAAGAAAAGAAGTGGGGTCAGAGTGAGATATATTAGCTATATTAGATATATTAGCTCATGAGGAGTAAATTTTCTGGTGATGAAAATATGCAAAATGTGTGTGAGGTTGGTGGTAGAGGTAGAAAGTAGGATAATGAGAGAAAAATTCAGTAAGAGTCTTCCTTATTGGGTACATCATCCACATGCTGTTGAAGGCAGTGAGAATGATGGCAAAGTCTTGATGGAAAGTAAAGCTGGACTAAATGCAAAAGTCTTCAATGAATGAACAGGGGTGAATAGAAGGGAGTAGGAGTCAATATTGTGGATGTGAGAAGATTGTGGCTGTGTGTCACACTCAAATTGTCCTTATTTTTCTATCTTTTCTCATGCCATCTCCTCTATTCATAATTGTTTCTAAAATACCATGCATTTTTTAATATAGTCTGTCTCAAAAGGTTTTATGCAGTTTTAAGTTTTATTAACTTAATAAGCATAAATGTCACAAACAAAATAAACATCAATTGGAAGGTTTTCCATTTCAATTTGGTACATACTCATGAAAGTTTTAATTCTTATTTTTTAGTCAGTGTGTACTACTTTTAATCAGATGAACCAAAACAAAAAAATAAAATTAAAAATTTGTTACACAAAATGCACAAAACTAAATAAATCTATAAAAACTTGAAATAAAAATTTCGAATTATTTTTATGTTTGTATCATTTATCCTTCTGAAGTTATTAATTCTTAGAACTGCTTCAAGACTTTTAGGATGCCCTGTATTAAACTTTCCAGGCTATAATTTATTATAATTATGTGCTTATGTATCTACTTCACAAAATAAATTCTAAGTGTCTTAAAGGTAGGTAGATACCGTATTTTATTTATCTTCTTTATCCCTTGGAACATAATGGGACCCAGAATATACTAGAAGCCTGATAAATAATTTTATTGATTGATAAAATAAATGAATGAATGTGGGCCAAGCAATATGTGTATGTATTTTCCACCACATTTGGTTTATCTGAATAATTTCCTTCCCTGACTTTTTCATGTTAGAAGGGCCTTGAATCACAGGTGGTTATAGGTCCATGCACATTGCCAGACTATCAAAAAAACACTGTGATTCAGAGCACTTATGACATGCCCCACATTGTTAACTCTCTACATGTCCAACATAAAAGACAAATCATTCCTGATAGTTAGAAAGCAAAACTATCTCCTTTCCCAAATCCCCTTTTTCTTTATGGCAGATATATAGGGCTGCAGACTCAAAGCGTAGATATTATACTGAAAGTATTTATTCATAGCTTTAGTTCCTGGTTCATAAACTAACATTTCCTCTTTCCAGCCTTAATAAATTTGCATTTCTGAGCCTATATAAACAACATGGCCTGGCTCATCAAGTCCATGATTCAAGTGACACTAACACACTTGCATCCATAAGGAGAATATACTGTTTATGAAGGGGATTCACAGCAGACAGAGACAAACCCGTTCTCTCTGGGTGTAGGTGATACCAGTGAAAACTGGTGATGGATGTGATTAATATCTGTTTTTCCTGGAGATGGATTAAATGGATCTAGGAGGTAGGCAATCAGAGAGGTAGAATGGTATTGTAAAAATATATGTTCTTTAGAATATTGCAACCATGGTTTTGAATAATGTGCACATCACTTAAAATGTATGGAATTTGGATGAAAGCTACACACATTATGTGAATCTCACATTTCATTATGAAAGTAAGTATGACAATATTAATTTAAAAAGTTGAACAGAACCACATGAGATAAGAATGAGATACAATTAATGGCATATACAGACTATAAATATATGATCCTGGTATTAATCTGACTACCTGGTTCATTCCTACTCCAAATAAATATTTAAATTGCAGAGCCTACCTGTCCATTCTCTGATACCCTAAGCAACAGGGAGTCGTTTTTTGTGTTTTTTTTTTGTGAGGAAGATCGGCCCTGAGCTAATATCTGCCAATCCTCCTCTTTTTACTGAGGAAGACTGGCCCTGGGCTAACATCCGTGCCCATCTTCCTCCACTTTATATGTGACGCCACCACAGCATGGCTTGACAAGCGGTGCATCGGTGAATGCCCAGGATCCCAACCAGCGAACCCAGGCCGCAGCAGCGGAGCACACGCACTTAACTGCTTGTGCCACCAGGCCGGCCCCAGGACTCAGTTTTGATGTCCAATTTCTTAACAATAAAATTACCTCAGTGGAAGTAAAACAATCTTTGATATTTCCCCCCATTTGCTTGCAAATTTCTATTCCAGCTGATTAGAGAAACACTTATAAGGTAATTAGAAATTAATATAAAATTAAAATAAAATTTAGGATTGAATAATTTCAACTATATTCATATGAAAATCTCTCTATATTGAGAAAAAAGTGCAATCACTTTGCTTAATCTAGACTGAAGTTGAACAGTTTCAGTATATTTGGTTTATTTTGGTGGGGGGGTCCCATTTAAAAATAAATATGGGCTGTGGTAGATACATAATTTGATTGTATGAAATCCTTTTATCTAAAACTGAAAATCCACAGCTGGGAAATTCTCCAATGGAAACATGAGCAGGACAGAGACAGTTTTCCTTCCTAGGCTCTTAGAAAAGTATAAATTGCATGGCAGTTTCTAACCCAAAAGGAGAAATCATGGTCAGATTTGTTGAAATAATCTTACTGATTTTTAGGCATGTTCACAAACGTGACAGTGCTTATCACCAAGAATAAAAATTCAAGTTCAAAATGAATATCTGCTGTAATTTCTAAATCCAGCTAGATAAGAAATAAATTTATAAGTCCATTTGTAGTTATACTATTGAGTTTTCAACAAGTGCCTGAAATTACCGGGATGATGTTTCTTGAGTTCATGACAACAGCATTATTAATGGCTCCAAAAACTTGGATATCATTTCCTGAAAGGATTGTGGAACATAAAATGGGATTTAATTTACTTTAATCTAAATAATTCTAAGTATAATTTTAATTTTAAACATTAAATTTAATCTTATAAAAAACAATGAAATATTGAAATTGCCAAAATTTTGATATATTGTGAAAAACATAGGATCAATCATGTAAAATAAAATATTTTTAGTACCAGAGCTATTAGTCACCTTTTTTAGTGAAAATATTTCAGAGGATATTAGAGTTACAAATGATATTAATGATACTGAATCTAACATTCTCATTTTACCAATGAGACTACCTAGTGTAAGAGAGAATTATTCTTTCCAATGTCACATAGCTGTTAAGGGCAGCTTTGATTCAAGAACAACAGAAACTTGATTCCTGGTATAACATATGGGCCTTATCAAGTCATAGCATTCTAGATTTGTATAGGTCATTGGAGAAGTCATAAGTTAAAAGCAGATGAGAGTAGGATGGGCACAGTCTTGATTAGAATATAAATTGGAGCAAACATTTTATGATTCAAAAGTATTAATAACAAAAAATATGATAATATATAATACCTTTCATGCACTTTAGGCAAGAAATACTGGTAATAATGTCTTAGCCTAAAGTACTCATATTTAAATGTCTGAAATACATAAACATTGTCTTCATCCTATATTTAAAAGCTTGAGTATTGGTAGGAGGCAAAGATTGTTCCAATATAGAAGATGAAAGGGTCATATATTAATTTTCTCAGAACTTTTTGCAGCTAGGATATAAGGATGTGGCTCTGAATTAAAGTGAGAACTCAAGACACAAAATAAGTTGCATCAAAAATCTATTTTGGTGATGGTGAGAGCATGGGCGTAGTGTCATAGTGCTAACAATAGCGCCATCTGCAGCACGTGGTGTTGAGCAATGAAGATGCCACTGTCATTAGACTAGTCTGTGACATGCCTGTGGTCATGGATTCTACAGCCTCCCCTCCTCTTCTATGAGCCATCTTATAGCTTTTAAATAATTTCCATATATATATCAGCCACATTCAATTTTTGTGGTATAATTAAAACCATGATAAGTGCAGGAGTATATCGGTTCAAACAACCCAAATATGTAAGAGCTCTCTGTGATTACTGGTAAGCTTAATTATTAGATTTTAAGATTACAAAACTTTTTTAAAAGCTTAATAACTATTCAATTATTTTATGTAATAGATTTTCAAGGCACAATGCTACTGACTTGAGAATTTATATAAAAGCACATATATTGTCTGTCATTTCTTCTTATCCAAATGTAATACTTTTGTCCTTTTTTTCCAAGCTTATTTCTACCTGACTATTCTCTTTGAGACTGTTTCACATATTATTATATCTTTACATGCAAAATGATTCCTAATGTAAGAAATTGTTACTAGAGGAAGGGAATGAGATCTACATTATGCAGTGCCTCAAAGCAATTTGAGCTTCTCAATTACACTATATATTTTAAAGGATGGTCAATAATTTCATTTGGCTATTTGGTCTACTTGGTATAGGCACTGAGCCAGATAATGACTAGTATTAGCTTTCTTCCTTGTTTGGGAATCATTCTGTCTTGGAGAGCTGTGCATCTTTTGCAATTACATCGAATCAGCACAGTTGTCTTCTCTTTATGTTTTTTAGCACTCTCTCAATGTGACTTTCATTGCCCCGTGGCTCAGCATCAAGCAGTATACCATATGTATAAAGAAAGGTTCATATTTATTTCTTAAGTATTAAGAAACATTTAAATAAGTAATTGCTGCAAATGTTCCTAAACTGATGAAAAATATAAATCCACAGACCAAATAAAGTCTAAAGAAACTTAAGCAAAATAAACACAAAGAAAGCCATGTAGCATCATATTATAATCAAATTGCTGAAAACCAATGATAAAGAGAAAAATCTTAAAAGCAACCTGACAAAATTATCCTTGAGGGACAATTTAAAATTTAAATGTGAACAGTATGATATTTCTTATATAATGCTAATTTACAAAGACATGAATACTTTTGATTAAATACAATAGTGTCTTTATTTTTAGATATACATGCTGAAATATTTAAAGGTGAAGTATCGTGATTATTGCAACTTATTTTTAAATGGTTTGGTAAGAAATAGATGATAGATGATAGATCAATAGATAGATCAATAGATAGGTAGATAATATATTAACAAGGGTACATGGATGTCCATTGTACTATATCGTCAATTTTTCTTTGAGTTTGAATTTTTTTTGAAATGCCATATTCAACCTCCAGGGCCTGAACAGATTTGTTTTGTGAGATGTAAAGGAAAGAACCGTCAGTTTCCCTGGAGCATGTGGGAGGGAGGAGATACTGGAGGAGCAAAGGAGGGAATATGGTGGAAGGCCTCAGGCATTTGCTGAAGTGATTTCTCTCTTCAATGTTACTAAACTCATGAAATGTGCAGGCTTATGCTCAGTCTGTCTTTCATGGAAATTAATAATGGTGTATGCTACACATTACTGATGCAGACAGACAAAGGCAACATGTGTGGCTGGAACATGAAGACAGGGAAGAGAATGAGGAATAAGCTCCGTCATTGGATGGCATTTGGTCTTTCATGGGCCTATGGAATCAAGATGCAGGAAGCAGAATGCAGCTAGAGCGGAAGCAGGGAAGCCCAGAGGACACCTGTATCATAACTCCCCAAATTATTTTTATAAATCAAGTTTTCATCAGGCTACTTACTTGCTCTTGAATGCTCCTTCAATGACTCAAGTTCCAACAGAATAAAACTAGTATTTTTAGCCTGAAGTTATAGCTTCTCAATCATTGGCAATTAATTCAATTTCTCACACTTCTCCTTGACTTGCTATATGCTGCAGCCAATCCAAATTATTCTGTCTTCTATGCTGTATTTATGTGGACTTTTCTGACTCTGTGCCTATTATAGCTCCACCTGGATGGCCTAACCCTCTCTCACCTGCTAAACATTACTAATACTTAAATACAAGTTCACATTCCACCTTTTCTAATGTCATCAACAGAAAATAGACAACCTCTTCCAAACTTTCAGATGACTACATTTGTTTCCTTCACACAACAGGTCTCAAATTTGCTTTGAAATGTAATTTTAATGTTTTGTCTTTTGTGCTTGATTAGGGGTATAAAGGGAACTCAATAAATTTATAATTTTTTAGAGATTTAGAAGTAAGACAAAATATTAATTTGGAACACCAGAATATCACCTTTATTAGTTAATAGAGACAATTATGGTTGCAACATAGTGTGAGATCAAGTAGGTTTTAAATAATAAACCACTGTGGTTAGTTTGCTTCAAAAGGAGGGGAGGTAGAGCTGAGCCAAGTATAGCCAGCTTCCTGTCTCCAGTTTCCATATTATCCAAACAGGTAAGTCACTGTACCTTTCTTAGGGTAGAATATGTGAAAAGGTGGAGAGAGACAAGCAGTATATGAACTCCCTTCACATAGAAAGAAAATTCATGAGTGGAGGAAGCCACACCTTTCTCTAAAATACACCTCTAGAAGTCCAAGCTCGTTAA
The DNA here is from genome assembly GCF_057802395.1 of Ceratotherium simum simum. Lineage (NCBI taxonomy): Eukaryota > Metazoa > Chordata > Mammalia > Perissodactyla > Rhinocerotidae > Ceratotherium > Ceratotherium simum. The sequence continues at coordinate 3,980,070 of NC_141910.1, read as the reverse complement.
AGGCAGGGGTCACATCTGAGTTCTCTTTGTGTCCCTCATTTTGTCAACCAAACATAGTGCTTGTACCATTGATAGGCAACTAAGAAATGTTTGCTCACTGATGAATGAATGAATTTGTATCAGTGCTCTTGAAGGAAACCAGAATATGTCATCTCAAAATATGCCTCAAATTATTTTGAGCTGAAGATAATTAAGAAGCAGCAAATGCAGGAAAAACTATATCCTCTCCTCCTCCTGTCTAAAGACTGTGTGGAAGGTGATTACAAAACAGAGTCACCATGTCAAGGGCACCTAAAATGGAGCCAAGAGGCCATTAGGCAAGTGGGGCTTGTGCAAGTCTCCACCGAGGTGGAATGTCAACTTTTGACCTGTGCTTCACCCCTATCATCCTAACCTTCTTCCAAGAGATATGCTTACTCCCGGAGATAAGACCTTTCTGCCTTAAACATGGCCTTAGCAACCAATCCTGTATAGCCAAGAAGTAATAGTTGTTGCCAGCACCAATCACAAATCTTGCAAAACAACCTATGTGACTTTGCTGGAATTTATCTCTTTTTGCCTTCATAAACCCTTGCCTCTTTTGTTCTCCTCAGAGCACATTTGAGTTTCTACTTGAATCTCTTTCTCCTAAATTGCAATTCCTAAGACCCCAAATAAACATTTTGATTCTCTTACAGTTTATAACTCTTATTCATTAACAACTGGATATAAAGTCTCTTCTGGAGAAGACTTTAAACTCTTATCAGTCCAGAGATGGCACCAGAGGAATCTGCAAACAAACGTTGTTAACCTAACCATTATCTTCCCAGCTTCTTTTCCACCATGAACTGCCCTATCCCAAGCCCCTTTGTCTTGTCACAGTTTCACAATTTACTACTCTTTGACTGACTTAGTATAAAAGCTGTTCAGGTGGCTGGCCTGGTGGCGCAAGCGGTTAAGTGCCCACGCTCCACCGCGGTGGCCCGGGGTTTGCCAGTTCGGATCCCGGGAGCACACAGATGCACCACTTGGCAGGCCATGCTGTGGGGGCGTCCCATATAAAGTGGAGGAAGATGGGCACGGATGTTAGCCCAGGGCCAGTCTTCCTCAGCAAAAAAAAAAAAAGAGGAGGATTGGCAGATGTTAGCTCAGGGCTGATCTTCTCACACACACACAAAAAGCTGTTAAGCAACAACCTCTGCTTTGGGTCTTCATTTTTCCTGTGTAGGCTCCCTTGTATGTATGACATATACATGTTAATCAACTTTTGTTTTTCCTCTTGTTAATCGGTTTTTGTTACAGGGACCCCAGACCCTACTTAGAAGGGTAGAAGGAAAGATTTTTTTTTTTCTCCTACATACTCAAATTCAAATATTTTCAGAAGCAAGGTAGAAAAGATAAATGTAAGAAGAGTGGACAGGCAGTATCTGCAACTAACTGAAAACACGGGTCCTGGCAATAAGACATTCAAAAGGAAATAATAATATTCATAAGCATGTGATAACCAACTAAAACCAAACAGGGGATTGACTCAGCCCACCAGGCCACCTGTACATTAGCATTAGTTAGTTCTTGCATCAAGTTATTTGCATTTTTACCTTTCTCCTTCTAAGCTGAACAAGTCTAAAGAGAACCATTAACACCATAATCTACGTAAATGTTTTCACTTGGAGTTCAACCTTCCATGGCCTGGGGGATCTAAAATCCTTTATCTCAAGTTAAGTGAATTACAGATCATATCGAGTTGTAAGAAAATTATGCATTTGTTTATATATCTTTCCATATTTTCGATGCAAAATAACCAATAACAATTCTATATATAAGAGAGATAGGTGAGTTTTACTTGAGCCAGGATGAGTATTATATCCCAGGAAGCCCTTTTCTAGAAAGGAAGAAAGTGTTCCTGGGAAACAGGGTTTTCAGTGCAGTCTTATACCTTTTTAGAACAAAGAACATACGTTAAACATGCCCAGGAGACATAGTTATCAAAGTTTCAAAGAGGTATTCAGTTGCAAATTAGTGGGTCAACGTGACCGTGATGTAGGGAAAGGGACTAATATGGGCGTTACCAATAGGGCTTGGAGGGGAAGTATGCATTCTTATCTTAAGAGACTCCATTCCTTGCCTCAATGGTTAAAGCATATGTATGATGTGTATTTAATAGGCCATGAGTCAGGCTTCTTTAGTACAAGCTGAATCAGTTTTGAACCAGAAGAGTTACCCCGTATACCTCAATATGTGAAAATCTCTTGTCAATATCCATATCTATATCTATATTTATACATACTTTTTTTTTTGGTCTAGATTAACTTACTTAGGCCATTGAAATCATATTGTATCATATAGGCTCTCATCTCTGGCTTATCTACCTTTGTTCACCACCAGAACTTGCCCAGTAAAATGGAAATGTAAGAACACTGTGATTGTGGCATAAAAGAAAGAAGAAGAATGAAGCAAATAATCCAGACTATCTTTAGTTGTTTATGCTTAAACACGTTCTAACTCTTTTTGCAGAGCTGATCAAAATAAAAGATGATGTAGTGACTTTAATCTTTCTTTCCTTCCACTATATTTTATATTTAATTGTGGTCTACTTGAAAGCTCTTTGAATGCACCTTTCTGACAACACAATCTCTGCAGAGGATTTCCTAATGAACACTTCCCTCTCCCTGCCATTTTTTAAAAGAGAATATGCATGTCCAATATCTAACAGGCACGTTAGAGATCTTAGACTATTACAGAACTTCTGAAATCACAATGGCTTGGGTTAGCAGGGAAACAACTTAAAATATTTACCTTTAGGGAAAAAGATTTTAGATGTTCACAGGTCTACCAAAACCTAAGAAACTTGAAGATAATTATTAACTTCACAGAGGAGAAGAGCATTTTGTTAAAGGTACAGGTGAAACCAGATTACTATTATAATTGTATTTTATATCCCACATCCAACTCTAGCACATTTTTGATAGCCATATAAAATAACAAAATACTTCGACAGAACAGCTTTGTTAAAAACAGTCATCTTAATGACATTTCTAAGAACTTGGTGTTACTAATGCCTTGTCTTCCTCCAATTCTTCAAGATTTCTTAAATGAGGACTTAAAACTTCTCATGAGCATAATTTATGTCCATAAATTCATTTTCCTTAGTAGCACTTACCACCGTCTGATATTCTGATATTACATTATTTATAGACTTGTTTATTTGTTATATCTTTCTACCACTCTACAGAATAAGCTTAATGAGACCTGGAGCTTTGTTCATTTATGGTTGATGCTCCAAGTCTACAAAATATTCCTGGTTCATAATAAAAGCTTCATAGATATTAGCAGAGTGCTTATAAGTAAAGGCAAATTTACTGAGAGGAAGATGATGACAAGGAATGAAGATAAGGGCTTCACAGAGTCCTCATGAGGGGGGAAAACCCATGAAGAAAATGGAAAGACTTAGGGTCACTCCTGTCTCCAAGTGTGTGTAGGATTCAACTATAAAACAGAAATGTCTCTAAAATGAACTGAAATAATAAAATAGCAACACAAAGAAATAAAAATAAAAACAGTGGTTTGAGGGAAAACATGGACCAGGAAAAAAAAAGCAAATAATTCATATCTAGAAAATATAAAGAGCTCATTCAAGTGTAGAGAAAAAAAAAGAAATCCCAATAGTTAAATGTGGAAAGGATATAAACTCACAACTCAAGCAAACATATAGAGGAAATTGTACAGAAACATAAGCAATTAAATAAATGCAAATTAAAGCAATGTCAAGGCATCATTTCACATGCATAAAATTAGTCAAAAAACAAGAAAACACAATGCTTAATGTGGACACTATGGATTGAATTTTGTCCCTTGAAGGAGAGGAAGACTATCCTCTACCCATTCTGGGTCCTTTCTGGCTGAGCTACAAATTAAATTGACATGAGACCAAATAGCAGAAAATCAAACAAAGCTTTATAACATGTATAGATGGGAGAAACCCAGGAAACTGGTTAACTCAACAAAATGGCGGAGGTTCTCATCTATACTATCTTTAGCTAAAGACACAGGAGGATGTTGGGCATGGGAGGAGTCAGCTGTGGGAGATCACCAGAAAAGCATGGTAAATAAGAGGTTAATATTCAGATTTAAGTCTTTGCCTTCTGCACTGATAAGAGTTTCTAGAGGTAAGATCATCCCCTTTTCCTGGTACAGAGAGGGATATACCTTTACAAATGGAGATTTCTCTTATAAATGTAAATGTCTCTTACAAAGCATAGCTTTTACTTTTACTTGATTTTCAGAGCTTTGATAAGAATGGGCTTAGCAAGGACCCTCCCAGTCTATCCATACCCAGAGTTATCTATGGTGATGGCCTGTTGTGGGGACAGGCTTTCTATCTTAAATTCTTTTAGGCAGTTAGGGGGAGGGAGGTCAAAGTTTCTTTCGGAGTCTCCTGTTCTTGAAAATAATCAAGGTAAAGAGATATATTTTGAGGTGGCCAATTCTGATGCCCTACACCTCCCAAAATTAAATGTTGAAACTCTCATCCTCAATGTGGTGGTATTTAGAGATGGGAACTTTGGGACATCACTAGGTTTAGAGGAAGTCATGAGAATGGGGCCAACGAAACCAGAATATGTCACCCCACAGTGTGCTTCTTTGACGTAAAAGTTATTTTATGCTGAAGGCAATTAAGAAACAGCTAATGCAGAAAAAGCTCCCCCTTTTCTGCCTAAAGGTAGGATATAAATTATTGTTTTACTGGAGACTGAGTCTTATCAACCCAGAGATGGCACCAAAGGAACCTGTAAACAAGCCTTAACTCCATTGGTTTCCACCCATATATTTACCTTCCCACAATTTGCCACCCTTGGAAGCCTAAAACTGCTCTCCTTTTCCTGTTATTTCTCTACAAATTTGTTGTTCTTTATTGAAGATGCTACGTAAGCTGGAATTCTAAGCTATCATTTTGAGTCATTGTTGGTTTAGGTTTCTCTCATGTGATGTGCACTGCGCATGTTAATAGACTATTTTTCTCTTGTTAATCTGTCATTTTGTTAGAGACCCACCTGAAAACCTAAGATGCATAGAGATAAATTTTGCCTTCCCTACAGGGCTCTCGTGATGAGATTAGTGCTCTCATAAGAAGATACACCAGAGAATGAGTTCACTTGCTCACATTCAAGAAGAGAGCTCTCACCAGGCCCCAACCCTGCTGGCACCTTGATCTTGGACTTCCAGTCTCCAGAACTGTGAGAAAGAAATTCCTATTGTTTAAGCCACTCAGTTTGTGGTATTTTGTTATGGCAGCCCAAGCTGACTAAGACAGTGGACATGGTTGAAGCCAATTTGGAACACCCTTATGATGATGATATCTTTGTAAATTGTTAGTAACATTTTGGAGAGTGAGTTACAAATCCAAATCAAGAGAAATCCTGCATTTCCACTCCTAGGAACTTATCTAATGGAAACTATTCTGCAGAAAACAAAATAATCTTAGTACCTACTTAGTACCGTAGTACCTATTTCTAAAAATGAAATATTGAAAAACAACGTAAACACTCAACATCAGAATAATAAATATATAAATTATGATACATCAATCTGATGGAATATTATGTATCCTTAAAATTATCATTATGAAATATATGTGGCTATGTGGAAAATATAAAAGGTATTTCAATAGAGAGGGGAAAATTTGGCTGACCTCACAAGTGAGAAATCTGTCAGTGTTGTAAGGAACTTTACTGTGATTAAAGGATAAAGTGCACTGGACGTGAGTTTCCTGGATGATCTCAGAGTCCATGGAAATTAAGGAGTCTGGGAAACACAGGGGCAGCATAGCTCCCCCCAATAGGAGAACTATTGGACACCAGCCCCCAAGTCCCTTCTTCTTCCCTGGTCCAGGAGCCAGAGTTTCATCAATTCCACTTATTTCATCCTTGGCACCACTGAGCCCTCTCCCCTCGAGAGTGAGCTGGTTGGTTTCTCCCTTGTACTAGCTGCATTTTTACTTTGCTGAGTTGTGGATTTGTGGTTTCTCACATGCAATCCTGACATTCTGTTGTCCTCTCCTATAGTGTCACTGCTTATCATGGAAGTCACCAAACTTAACCCCTGGCCACAGGGAGACTGGACCATGGTGTACATAAGCTGGGTCCTTCTCCAGAGAACACAGGTAGGGACAGAATCCACACCCTGAACGTCCACGTTTGAGAGACAGGTGGTCTCTGTCTACTGTGCCACCTTCTGCCTCATCTAGCTTAGCATCCCTTGTTTTCCAGTTGTCTCTCACTGAATGACACTGGGAAGTTCTGCAGCTATACTAGCTGTAGTTCGTGAAATTGATTTCCAGATTTCGGCTTTTCCTCTGGATGACAGTCATTTAAATAACTATTTTTCTCTTTGTTTTAATGAAAAGGAAGTTGAGTTAATCAATGATGTAATTTTGACAAATTAAAAAAGGTATTATAGGAAATATCTAGGGGTTATGAAGTCTTTTAAGGAAATACGCCAGAATTGGTAATTAGTTAGTTTTACTTTCTGATCATGGAAGTACTGTCTGTTTATGGTAGAAAATATAGACAAGAGAATAAAAGGTGCTACTGAACCCAGTCTTTAAATTTTGGTATTTTTTTTCCCTTTTTTATGAGTGTTATTTTAGATTGCCACAGATACATTTTCATTTTTTAATACAATACTTATATATTTTCCTGTTATTATTTCTTTGCACACATAATTTTAATGTCTGCATCAAATTATACATAATCATTTTAATATTCTAAAGCTTTATCTACTTATATTAAGATTGTTTTTATTTGTGCACATCCTTTATTTGTTTTACAGACAAGGAACATCTTTGCATAAATATTGGTTTGTATTTTCTATTGGCTTCTAAGGATAAATTGAAAAGTAGAATTACCAGGTTAAACATGATGAAGAATGTAATTCTAATTATATTGTCTAATTGTTTTCTAAAATCTATCCTTGCTTCTGGAACCTGCATTGAGCTGTCTCCAGGTGATATTTAAGAATGTGACAATAAGTTTACAAAAGCAATTTTTAAAGTTGGTCTGGCCACCAAGCGGATACTCGTTTAGGATGACATTCTGTTTAATCTTCTTGCCTACATGTATGAGAAATTCAGTTTAGTAGCAAATTCCTGTGCATATAGGATAACAGAAAAATCTACTTTCCTTCTTTAAAGCATAATAATTCCCTTGTCATAGATAAAATTTCCTATCTTCTCATGTAAAGTATTTCATTTTATTTAGCCTGCATAGTAGGAACCTGATAAATAAATCAGCCACATATATAACAAATAAAAAATTGGTCATAATTATCCTGCATAGAGCCCACAGATGCATTTTTTCTTTGGCCTAATTTTTAATTTAAATGCCTTAATGTGGCATGTTTGCCTATTAGTTCAGCTACATGTCTTATACTTCCTATTACTACCAGAGTGAGTTACACATTGATGTTACCTTCCTGGCCTCTGTAGGTATGAGCTTTTGAATGCAGGGTAAGTACACTATTACTTAATTAATTTACTACATGTTCTAGTTCTTTGTTTAGAAAATATAGTTATTGCAGATACAGGGCTAAAAATTTTTTAAAGTTATAATCTATAACTCCACTCTCTGAAATCTCTCAAATATGGATTACTTCCAAAATCGGATGCGCTGGCTTTTCAAAGTATAGCAGCCCTATCTCTGAGCTTCCTCTGAGCAAATGTCCTCACAAGCCCACAGTGTCATATTGCTTTTTCTAAGATGGCCTGGGCTTCATTTGACAAAATATGTGTACAAATCATCATTATAAAGTTCAGCATTAAGACAAAGGAGAGATTGAAAAATAAAAATAAAAATATGGTAGTTAAAAGGGGCTAGGCATTTAAAGAAGGCATTTTCTTTTCTTTTATTCAAGATAAGGACATGTCTCTTCCAGTTTCATCTCCAACATGTAAAGAGCTTGGAAGTTGTTTCTCTCATCTTTACAACAACAAAAAAGCTGAACAAACTGAAAATCAGTGACTTTTCTTGGACTAATCAGAGAATATAAACCATAGAGCAAATTGACACCCCACAATCTAGAGTAGCAGACAAATACAGAGATCTATAGCTGAGACTGATTAACCCAAAGCAGAAACCACAAGAGCCATAAATTGGTAGCAACATTTAATGGTAATTTTGATAAAATGCTGGAGGCTAAGTGTGAAAGGAAAACACTCATAGAGGTCTGCATTCTTAGGTGGGTCCCCCACACTTTAATGGGCTTTACTTCAGGTGCTATACCAGGTTGTCACCTGTACCCGGTGAAGAGTCAAGAAAAATCCTCTCATACTTCTGGAAGTGGGAGGGTAGAAGTAACAATTTTGAAATACTCCCAGAGCATTCTCTATAACAAAGGCCTACTCTCCAAGGGGGAAAGACTTTATCAGAGCCTTCTCCCATTAGGGGGATGGGCATTCACCCATGGCCAATCTTGTCTAGCCTTCCTGTCTCGCCTAAGGCAGCAGGAAGCTAAGAAATACTTGTGAAGGTCACAGGCCATGGACACAGGCTCAGTAAATCACTGAGATTTAATCATAACATTGTAGAAACCTTTCCCTCCCCCACATCTAGTCAACGCATCAATAGGGATCCAGTATAGTAACAATGGATGGCAACTAAAAGAGCTATAAGGTGAAAACTGTATTTACAAAGTTGTTAGACAAACCCAGAGACAACTTGAGGAATTGAAGCCTATAGCACCTAAAGTTATAGCAAATGTAACACAGCCCAACACCTAGTCAGATTCACATAAAACTTCAAACTAAAGACTTATTTACATTAGCCACTTTTCCCTGATACATATTGTCTGGCTCTCAACCAAAAAACTACAAAGTGTGATAAAAGGCAAGAAACACATACAGTCAGAAGACACAAAGTAAATATCAGAACCAGACTCTGATATGACACAGATTTGGAAATTAACAGATGGAAAATTTTAAATAATTGTTAATAGGTTGGGCCTCTAATAGAAAAAGTAGATAACATGCAAAAAGAGATGGATAATGTAAGCAGATAAGTGAAAACTCTACAAAAGAACCAAAGGAAATGCTAGAAATCAAAAACATGTAACAGAAATAAAGAATGCTTTTATTGGACAGATCATTAGCATGGACAGAGCCAAGGAAATAATTGGTGAGCTTGAAAATAGTCAAGAGAATTCCTGAACTGAAATGCAAAGAGAAAAAAATCATTTATAAAACAGAATACAAGATCCGAGAACTGTGGAACAATTTGGTAAAACATAAGGTGTAACATGAGTAATTGGAATACCAGAAAGAGAAGGAATAGAATGAATATTTGAAGATTGGACATGATTTTTCTGAAAGCAATGACAGACATCAAACCACATATCTAGGAAGCTTAAGAACACCACGCAGAATAAATATCATAAAATCTATTCCTGGTCATATATTCAACCTGCAGGAAACCAAAGACAAAGTAAAAATCTCAAAAGAAGCAGCTATGGTGGGAGAGTGTACCTTATCTATAGAGGAAAAAGGATAAAAAGTATAGCTGACTTATTATCAGAAACTGTGCAAACAAGAAGAGAATGGAATGAAATATTTAAAGTATTGAAAAGAATATTAGCCTATAATTTTACATTCAGCAATATTATCTGTCAAAAGTGAAGGAGAAATGAAGATTTTCTCAGAGAAATAAAAAGTAAGGTAATTCGTTGCCAACAGACCTGTCATGTGAGAGATATTAAGGAAGTTCTTTGGAAGGAAAGTGAAGAAATCTGATTTACATAAACAAAAGAAGAACATCAAAAAAGTAATAAATACAGGTAAAAATTTTTAATGTTTTTATTTTTAATTGATGTAATAGATATCTGTTTCTTCAAAAGAATAATAGCAATAATGTATTAGGTGATTATAGCATACAGGTAGGGAAATGAATGACAGCAAGGTAATAAGGGTTTGGAAGGAGGAAATGGAAAGACATTTATGGGAACCTGCACTATTCATGAAGTAGTACAGGGACTACTCTAAAACAGACTTAGATAAATTGTAAATGTATATTTTAAGCTCTAGGAGAACTGCTAATTTAAAAATAAGTATAATTAATATACTGAGAGGAAATAAAATGGAGTCATGTGAAATGCTCAATTAAAACCAGAAAAAGTAGAAAAAGAAGGAAGAAAAATATGACAAAGAACCCGTGCAATAAATAGAAAAAAGTTATAAATACAGTAACTGGTAATTCAGCTGTGTCAATAATCACTTTAAGTGTGAACAGTCTAAATATGTCAATTAAAAGACAGAAACCATCAGAGTAGACAAAAAGCAAGACCTAACTATATGTGTCTAAAAGATCCACTTTAAATATAAAAACATGGATAGATTAAAATTAAAGGGATGAAGAAAATATACTATGCTAATACCAATGAAAAGAGAGATGAGATAGCTATATTAATTTCAGACAAAGCAGATCTCAGAACAAGGTCAATTATCAGGAATACAGAGTGGCATTAAACAATTATAAAAGGGTCAATTTTCCAAGAAGATATAATAATCCTTAACATGTATGCACTTAATAAAAGGCATCAATATATGTGAGACAAAAACTGACAGAAATGTAAGGAGAAATAGACAAGTCCACTATTACAGTTGTAGACATTAACACCCGCTTTCAGTAACCGATAGATCAAACAAGCAGAAGTTCTTGAAGGATATTGTTGACCTCAGCAGCACTATCAATCATCTTGTAACTGATATTTATAGAATGGTCCATCCAACAACAGCCGAATACATATTGTTATCATGCTCACCTAGAATATTCACCAAGATAGACCACATTCTGGTCCATATAACCCATTGTAACAATTTTTTTTTTTCTCCCCGAGCTAACATCTGTGCCAATCTTCCTCTGTTTTGTATGTGGGTTGCCGTCACAGTATGGCTAACGAGTGGTGTAGGCCTGCGCTAGGGATCTGAACCCACGAACTCAGGCTGCAGAGGCAAAGCACGCCAAACTTAACCACTACGCCATGGGGCCGACCCCTTAACAATTTTTAAAAAAATAGAAATCATATAGAATATGTTCTCAGGCCACAATGAAGTTGAACTAGAAATCAATAACAGAAAGACAGCTGGAAAATCACCAAACATTTCTAGATTAAACACACTTCTCAATAACACATGAATTAAAGAATATGTCTCAAGAGAAATTTAAAAAATATTTTGAACTAAATGAAAATAAAAATAAAACTTATGAAAATGTGTGGGGTGCAGCAAAACCAGTGCATAGATGCAATTTTATAACATTGAACGCATATATTAGGATAAAAGAAGGATCTAATCAATACTCAAGACTTCTACTTTATGAAACCATAAGCCTAAAGCCAGAAGAAAAAAATAATAATAAAAATTAGAACAGAAATTAATGAAATTAAAAACAAGAAATCAATAGAGAAATTGAATAAAACTAAAAGCTGGTTCTTTGAGGAGATCAATAAAATTGGCAAAACTCTAGCCAAGCTTACCCCCCAAAATGAGAGAAGACACAAGTTACTAACATCACTAAAGAGGAGTTATCACTACTGATCCCATGGACATTAAAAGAGTAATAAACGATGAACTACTCTGTGCCCACAAATCTGATAATGTAAATGAAATGGACCAATTCCTTAAAAGATAACAAACTACCAAACCTCACACAAAAAGAAATAAATAATCTGAATGGCGTATATCTATTATTAAATAAGTTGAATCAATAATTAGTAACCTTTCAAAAAAAACTCACCAGATTCAGATAATATCACTGGGAAATTATACCATACATTTAAGGAAGAAATTCTCTTCTCTATATCTATATCTAGAGAAATTCTATTTTCTATAATCTGTTCCCAAAAATGGAGGCGAGGGAATACTTCCCAGCTCATTCTATGAGGCCAGCATTACCCTACTACCCAAACCAGATAAAACCATTACAAGAATGGAAAACTACAGACAAATATCTGTAATGAATACAGATGTAAAAATCCTCAACGAAGTATCCAAAAATGTACAAAAAGAATTGTGCACCATGGCCAAGTGGGAGTTTTCCAGGTATGCAAGGCTGGTTTAACATTTGAAAATTAATTATTGTAACCCACTAAATCAATAGGCTACAGAAGGTAACTCATATGATCATATAAATTGATGCAGAATATGCATTTGACAAAATTCACACCCATTCACGATTGGAAAAACAAAAACTTCTCAGTAAACTAGGAATAGAGAGAAACTTTCTCTACTTGATAAATTACATCTTCAAAAAAACCTAGTGCTAACATGACATTTAATGGTAAGAAACTATACACGTTTCCTCTAAGATCAGGAACAACACAAGGATGTTCCCTCTCACCACTCTGATCCATCATTGTATTGGAAGTCCTAGCTACTGAAATATGACAAGAAAAGTAAATGAAAGGAATTAGAATGAGAAGGAAGAAATAATACTGTCTGGATATACACATTAAAAAAAAGAATCTAAACACATATCTAACACTTTTCACGAAAATTAACTCAAAATGATAATAGACCTAAATGTTAAAAAAAAAAAAAAAAAAACCCAGAAACTAGAAAACATAAGAAATCCTCTAGGTTTGGTGATGAGTTTTTAAATACAACACCAAAAGCACATTCTGTGAAAGAAAAGATAATAAGTTGGACTTTATTAAAATTAAAGTCTTCTCCTCTACAAAAAAACAAACAAAACTTAATACAATGAAACACAAGCCAGCTACTGGGAAAAAATATTTGCAAAACATATACCTGATATATAACATATCTAAAATGTACAAAGCACTATTAAAACTCAACAATAAGAAAACAACCACAATTAAAATATAGGCAAAAGAACTGAATAGAACCTTCATCAAAGAAGATATTCAGGAAGCAAATAAGCATATAAAAAGATGTTCAACATAATTTTTCATTAAAGAATTGCAAATTAAAACAGCAATGAGATATCACTACACATCATTTTGAATGGCTAAAATCCAAAAAACTGACAATAATAAATGCTGACAAGGAAGAATAGCAACAGGAACTCTTGTTCATTGCTGATGGGAATGCAAAATGTTACAGCCACTCTGGAATACAATGCAGCAGTTTCTTACAAAGCTATACTTAACGTTCCTCTTCAATGCAGCAAATGAGCTTCTAGATATTTACCCAACTAACTTGAAAATTTACTTCCACAAAAATACCTGCATTCTAATTTTTTGTTTTGTTTTTTTGTTTTTTGTTTTTTGGTGAGGAAGGGCATCCCTGAGTGAACATCTGCCAATCCTTCTCTTTTTTTTGATGAGGAAGACTGGCCCTGGGCTAACATCCCTGCCTATCTTCCTCCACTTTATATGGGACACTGCCACAGCACGGCTTGACAAGCGGTGAGTCGGCACATGCCTGGGATCTGAATCGGGGAACCCCAGGCCGCCGCAGCGGAGCGCGCGCACTTAACCACTTGCGCCACCAGGCCCGCCCCCCTGCATTCTAATTTTTAATATCAGCTTTATTTATAATTGCCAAAACCTCTAAGAAGCAATCAGGCAGCCTCTCAATAGGTAAAAGAAAGACCTGTCTCTGATTAGCAGTAATCAATTTAGTATAAGTCTATTTATACACTTGAAATATCCATAACAAAGTTCCAATTATTTCGTGTCAGTCAGTTATCTACTCTCCCCAGAATAAATTTTTAACAAAAATCACCACATAGCTTCATTAGCTACTTACTCTGATAGGACAATAAAACAAGTAAAATGTATCTTCTTGAGAATTACCCAGAGAAGCAGGGAAGGATCTTGCTAATGTTCTTGTTCAACTGCTATTAGGAGAACCATGGGAATGTGTGTTTATTATAACAATAGCTTACGTGGACACAAAACAAGAGATTTCTGAATTGCCTTGTTGTATGTAACAGAAAGACTCCTTTGTATTTATGAAGCTCTTGTGTAGTGATGAGGTTTTTTAGTTTAATCCCCATAGTGTGTAAGCTCCACTGCAGAAAAGGAAGCACTTTCCAAGCGCCATTCCCTCTCTCCTTTCTCTAGAGGATATTTTGTAAATTACAGCTTCTGCACACTACATAGGTCCCTAGTGGCCTGCTATAGGTAATATAGTTCCCCAAAGTGCATAATGAGTCCCAAGTTGCAGCTTAAATAGTGGGGAATTATAATGAATGATGGAGAGTGAGAATATCCCGGGTTCCTTTTCCTGGGAGAGTGGACAGGGCTGGCCCTCTAATGGTACCAGATGAAGTACAAACAGCATCAGCTTCAGACTTGTTCCCACAGCTTCCCAGCGTAGAAACAAATCCCAGAGACAGACACTAAATAAACGAAAGGGATTTTTTCGTTCATATTCTTTGTACCTGATTTGCAGATATTGTTGTTCTGGCAATGCTTTGTCATACATTGAAGTTACAGAAGTGCTTTTAAAATGCAAAGTGCTTTCGAGATGTCTCTATAGTCTCACCACTTAAAGGCCTGAATCTTCTCACTAAACAATGAAATCATCCATATATTATGTTAGCCTGGGTTTGTTTCTAAAAATACTGTCAGGATCACTCTGGCAGTAAAAGATGAGTCAGGAAACTAGTGGTTAGAGATGTTAAATAGACAGGCAGCTATGAGAGTGCTCAAGTGCAGACGCTAAGAATTCTCCAATGTTATCAGCAGTGTTGTCCTATAATATTGGCAATGTCTAAATCAAAGCCATAGAAACACGACTTGACTTGTAAGAAAGCTTCCTAGAGACAAATAAGGAAATTTCACTATGGCAATATAGGGGTTAAGAGATGAAAAGGGAGATGGCCTGATTGGGCTACATTTGGGTAGAAAACAGTAGCATTGCTATAGGCCACTACTTCCCCATTCCCATCAGCAGGCTCATTGTGCCCCATATCTGACCCAACCAACACCTGACTACCTCCAAAAATGACAGTGTCTCATTATCCCAGATATCAACCCATATCCAGGGCTTTAAACTAGACCAACCATCCTACAATGTATCAACTATTTAACCTTACCTCAAACGCTCTATCTTTGTCCTATCCACTATCTTACATTGTGTTATGTTCTTGAATCTTCTAGGCCTATCTGTTTCTTGTTAATACCTATTTTTTCCTGCTTTGTGGTATTCTTTAAGATTTGATTATGGCTTTTGACATTCATTCTTTTCTTTTTAACATTTTAAAATAAAATTTATTTATTAAATTTTTTTGAAATAAATAATACGTTAACAGTAAAAAGATTATCTCCTGCAACTAGCCTCTTTCAAATCAGACCCCATCTTCCAACTGCCACAACAAATGATTAGTACTATTTTTGATTCGGTCAAAGTGTTACCATGCAAAGTGCGCAATCTTCTCACCACAAGACAAAAGCCAGTCTGTCAAGGGGCAAGACAGTGGTAGAGAAAGCATGTTTGTTACATGATGAGCCAGCTAATCAGAAGATGGTGGAATAATGTCCCAAAGAACATTAGGAGGTATATGGAATCTTGAAGTAGTTATATAGAGCCATTGGGCTGCAGAGGAGGGGGTCAGGGATGTTGACCATCTGGCACTGTAGACTGGGGACGCCACACCAGATCTTTCAGCTGTCATTGATGATGGATACCAGTATGGAATTTCTGTTCAGGGGCAGTCACATTCCTAAGGAACTCAACAAAGTTACTGTCTCATTGCAGCTGGGAGATATATAGCTAAGCAGGGGTCATAAATCATGAAGCATGCAGTTTTTTTTATGTTTCAGTTATTTATTATCTAGCCTACATGCAAGCCAGATTATGTCCAGCTGGGTTAGTTACTTAGAGGTCATCCATAGTTACGATATGGCTTCCCTCATGCCAAACTTGTGTTGAGCCAGTATCAAAAGGGTCCTTAATTACATATGCAAAATTCCTTCATGCTTGACTTGTAACTTGAAATAATCACAGCAGTGACAGCGGATTACTTTTTACCATATTTATTGGTTAAGAAGCAAGTTATAGGTCCAGCCTACACTTGAGGGGCTTGGATTATACAAGGGCGTGGGTCTTTAGGGATCTTCTTACAATTCTGCCTACCACAAATATATTCCTTGATGCGAAATTGTGGGGTCAGTTACAAGTTTGAAAAAAATTGACAAAAGGCCCTTCCTGGAGAATTACACTTTCATAAAGCAGTACATTCCTGTTTCCTTATACCAGTACTGTGCGTTAATACATTTTGGAATGGTATCAGTCGGATAGGTGAATTGAGGATTCTCAGTATAGTTTTTATAATCTTTCTCTTACTATAAATGAGATTTAATAGCTTTTCATATGTTTAAGTACTGTTTATATGCCATTTTCACTAATACTTTTATTTCTTCTCCCATTTTCCCACATTGGGTTATTGGTCTTTATCCTATTTATTTGAGAAGATTTTTAAAACTTAGAGATATTAGACCTTTGTTTGTGATAGGAGTTTCAAACATTTCTTATAACTTTATAAGTTTGCCATTATATTTTTACTTTATCATCTTTTAATTTGGAAGCTTGCAAAAGTTTTTATTTTTATGTTAACAGATTTACTTTTTTTATGATTTTTTGAGTTTAAGTAATAGTTGATATTGAAAAAAGAATTGCTAACATTTTCGTGTAGTAATTTATGGTTGTATCATTTTACACTTACTTATAATGGGAATTACATGTTGGGAATTTTCTAGTTTATGATGTTAAATATAGATCTACATTTTTCAATATGCTATGCATACCATTTATTCAATAATTTGTCTTTTTCCATTTGAATGTAACTCTTGTGGAAGATTGTATTTCACAAAAATAGCTGCATGATTTTCCTAAGTTGAGACCTGTGATATGGCTTCTACCTGTCTTTCTATCTCAGGAAATGTGCCTTTGGAACCTTGAGTGACCATGTAAGCAGTCCAGCTACCCTGACACAACCTTGATGGATAAACCGTGTGGAGAGACAGAGAGATGCCTGTGGAGCCCTAGCTCTTTCATTGTCCAGCTCTCAGCCCAGACACCAGACGTATGAGTGAAGAAACTCTGAGATGACCCCAGAACTAGTGAGAGTCAGAATTTCACAGCTAAGGTGCTCCCAAATTCCTAACTCACAGAAATCATGAGTGATTATAAATGATTGCTGTTTTGAGCCATTAAATGTTGGGGTGATTTACTACACAACAATAGTAACCAGATTGTCCCTCTATTATATACCAACTTATTTCTGAATTTGTGTATATGTATGAGTTTAATATTCTGTCCATTGTCTGATCTATCAATTCATGTACCAATACTGCACAGTTTTACTTACTGCAGATTTAAAATATCAGCTTTTAATGCGATTTTTTTTGTGTGTGTGTGAGGAAGATCAGCCCTGAGCTAACATCCGTGCCAATCCTTCTCTTTTTTGCTGAGGAAGACTGGCCCTGGGCTAATATCTGTGCCCATCTTCCTCCACTTTATATGAGACGCTGCCACAGCATGGCCTGACAAGCAGTGAGTTGGTGCGCGGCGGAGATCTGAACCCCGGCCGCCAGTAGCAGAGCGCGCACACTTAACCACTACACCAGGGGGCCGGCCCCTAAAATATCAGCTTTTAATATAAAGTAGTATTAATCTCCCTTTATTCATCTACTGTTTCAGTGTTTCTGGCTATTTCCTAATTTTTCATATGAATTTTAGGTTCACATTTTCTACTTAAAGTTGGTATTCTAATTAAATTGGAATAAATTTATTAAAAACTATAGGAAATGTATTTCTTATACTGAATCTTTTTTTAATTGAAGAATACATTATATTTTCATATTCAAATTTTTCTTAATACCTTTCAGTAGCATTTGGAAATTTTCTTGATACTTTTGTTGAAATTTTTAAAATTTTATTGCTGGGTATTTACTTTGTGCTTGCTACTCTTGCAAATGGAGTATTTTCTTCTATTTTATCATCTAATTTAAGTAGATTGTACATATAAATGCTATTGAATGCTATACATTATTTTTATAATCTATTATGAAAAAAAATATGATTTTTTTTGTGGTTTACAAAATTTTTAAAATATTAATTCTCCTAGTTCTGTTACCAGAAACATCCCAAATTTTAAACTTCAATTTATCTAATTTCATTGGATAATAGCACCAAAGATAAATAGTATTGATAATAGAGGGCATCTTTCTTTTGTTCATGCCTATATCAGAAATGCTTTTAGGGTTTCCTCATTAAGCAAAATGATGTCTTTAAAGCAAAATAAATAGTTTAAATTTTACCAAACTATCTATACATTCCTACTTTTTAATGAATGTCCCATCCTAAAAATATGACTATTATTGAACTATAGGGGAGGAAGAGAATTCCTCTACCCATCTCTAGATCCTTCTGGCTGGCCTAAGAATTAAATTGACATGAGACAGAATAACAGGAGAAAATCAAACAAAGCTTTATAACATGTATACATGGGAGAAACCCAGGAAAACTGAGCAACTCAGCTGGAAAGTCTGAAACTGCCACCATAAATATCATCTTCAGCTAAAGACAAAGGAAGGTTTTGGGGGTAGTGGTTTGGGACTTCAAAGGCGAGGAAGGCAATTCACATGGAAATAGAAAAGCAAATGTTTGGTAAACAGAACTTTGATAATGGGCTTAGCAAGGGATCTCACAGTCTACCATACCCAGAGTTATCTATGGTGATGGCCTGTCCTGGGGATAAAATCTTAAATTCTTTTAGGCAGTTAGAGAGAAGGTCCAAGTTTCTTTCAAAGTCTTTTGTTCTTAAAAATAATCAAGGCAAGGCAAAGAGACATATTTTGGGGGGCTGGGGGGGGCAATTCTCGTCCCCCACAGAACCTCTGGCACTTTTCCCTTCCAATGCACAGGACATAGTCTCCACTGACCGAATCCAGCTGCAGAGACCTGAAGGGAAACAAAATGCGCCACCCCAAAATGTGTCTCTATAACATGAGGATTATTTTAGGCTGATTAGCTTTAAGAAAAAAAAGACTCGGAAAGTTTTTTTTGTTACCTCCCCTTTAACTGCCTAAAGAATTTAGATAAATGGCCTGCAACAGGAAAAAAGCTATTACCAGAGATATCTACAAAAATTATGTGCTGTGTGGTGGGGGAGACCTGGCAGGACCCAGAGATCAGGGTCCTCTCCATATCCCACTGTCTCTGCATGGCATTGAAAATGTTTGTTTACCAAACATTTGCTTTTCATCTCCATGTGAATTGCCTTCCTCCGCTTTGAAGTCCCAGACCACTACCCCCAGCATCCTCTTTTGTCTTTAGCTGAAGATGGTATTAAAGGTGAGGGCTTTGACCATTTAGGCAAGTTACTCAGTTTGCCTGGGTTTGTCCCATGTATACACATTATTAAATCTTGTTTAATTTTCTCCTGTTAATCTATCTCATGTCAATTTAATTCTTAGACCAGCCGTAAGAACCTAGAAGGATAAAGGAAAATTTCTCCTAATTGTGATTCATAGTCTTTGGCTCTACTCAATGCTATAGGAAACTGGATTATTTATGTATTTTTTATTATAGACTATTTTCTATTCGAATGTTACCACATGTAGGAAAGAAGTCCTTAGCCCTGTAAGGGCACACATCTCCAAGGCGTTCCTTTAAGAGAAGCATTAAATCCTACAGTCACCTGTAACCCTCAAATAGTACTGTGTGATATTTAAATGCTATATATAACTGTAGAGAAAATAATTTCTCCTTTCCTCCCTTCCCAGGACTTAATATGTATTTTTTGAGAAGCACTGTATTTGTTTAGAGTATTAAATGAGTGGCATATTGAGAATATTTAAAATTCATGAGTATTCTATTTATATCAAATGCGGAAATAGTGTTTTATATTTCAAGAAATTTTCTGTGCCAGATTGCAGAAAAAAACAACAAAAAAGATAATTTATGAAATTCAATGTTGAATATCCTGCTATCACTTTGGGGAATCATCTATTTTACCCCAGATTTCAGCAATTTATAAATAGACATGACAAAGAAGATAAAGGAAAGTTTTAGATGCAAAGAGCTACATGTGTTTAATGAGGACATTAGCCTCACTGGGAGGTACCATGAAGATATCACACAACCAGCCCTCAGTTAAGGCTGTTAAGATCATACATGGTCTATAATTTCTACAGGTTTTTTTGAAAATGTTTATGGAATCAAGGTTTGCTAGTTTCTTTAAGGGTAGATATCAATTACGCACAGTCCCTACTTTCAGCCTTTAAAAAAATCCAAAATATATCCCTTCCATTGGAGAATAAATTTTTTTACCTAATTAACTATCAGTGAGTATCAACTCTCTACAATAACCTCATATTCTTTTATTTATTTAATGAGGGCCATTGTCTCTCTGTCCCTCTTTGTGCTAAACACAACTCTATCTTTTCTCACATAGGCTTCCTTTACTTCCTTTCATTGAATAATTTGGTAATGTTCAGTGAATGCTTAATTTGTACCAAGAACTGTTCAACTGCTGGAAATATAGTGGTAACTGAAAAAGACAAGGTCCCTATTCTCATAATAAATATTTGTGGCGTAAATGAAGGAGTGAGTGAATAATTAGTTGTTATTACTATTGCTGTTTTGTTGAAGTCAGGCATCACTCCTTTTTTATATTTGCATCCTCTTTGCCTGGTATTGTCCCTAGGTGTTTAATAAATATAAGTTTGTTTAACAAGGATATGATAGAAACATATTCCAACAGAAATGTTTAGTAAGCAGAACCAGTGTATAAATTTAATACCAATTTTATTCTGACAATTAAATGTAAGAAGATAGCTGGAGTTGCGCTGATGAGTGAGAGGGGAAAAAAAGAGCATAAGACTCAACCTTTGGATAGATACATAGCTGAGAGTGGGGAAGTGGAAATAAACAGAAAGAAAAAACGGAACAAAAGAAAGTGAGAATTGATAATGGGAAGCAGAAAATTTTTGAGAGAGGTAAAGAAATAAAACTTTGTGGCATCATTGAAGCTAAATGAGCAGTGTATTTCAAGCACCGAATCTTTTTTTTTATTCTTTACACCAATTTTGTTTTATTAGACCATCAGCATATTTATGAATACTCATCTTTCTGCTCCTCATGTAATATAGCTGCTTGCTCACAGCTTTAAAAACTCAGAGGAAACATTGTTCATGACATGGAGCCCATATCACATCCCCTGGCTCACCTCTGAGACAGTTCTGACTTACTTCATGCTCACAGAATCCTGTCCCAACACCCTACCACATGTCTTTCTGCATTCATCAAGCACCTAATCTTGGTCCACAGAGGCAGGTCCGGAAGAAGGAAGCTGGAGAAAATGTTCTCAGATCTCACATGATGTCACAGGTTACTTTGAGAGCCCAATTTTTTGATAGTTTCATGTGGGTAAGATTTGTCTTCTCAACAATTTGTAAGCACCTGTCACAAAAGCAAAGACTGTATTTTAATTTTACTCAAATTGTTTATAACTTCTGACCCATAAATGTTGTCAAATAGAATTTGCTTTGTAGAGGAGGAATAACATTTCCTCTACCCTCTGGGTCCTTCTGGCTGGTCTAGGAATTAAATTGACATGAGACAGAATAACAGGAGAAAATCAAACAAAACTTTATAACATGTATACGTGGGAGAAAACCAGGAGAACTGAGCAAATCCCAGAATGGCTGAGGTTGTCATCTTAAATACCATCTTCAGATAAAGACAAAGGAGGATGTTGGGGGTGGGGAGAGTCAGTTACTGGAGATTACCAGAAAAGGACAGTAAACAAGAGCAAGGTTATTATGCAGATTAAATCCTTGCCTTCCGCATTGATAAGAATTTCTAGAGATAGGATCATCCTCCCCTCTTCCTGATACAGAGAGGAAGACATCTTTACAAGTGGAGATTTCCCTTTCAAATGTAAATGTCTCTTACAAAGGGTAACTTCTACTTCTACTTGGTTTTCAGAGCTTTTCCCATCTCTGCAGTTTTTAAAAGTGAACAGCCCAAAATAATCCTTATGCCAAAGAGATACATTTTGGGGTGGGCAATTCTGATCCCGTACAGCTTCTTGAAAACATTCTGACTTATCTCCACCATTGGCCACATGACTTCCATTGTTCTCTATCTCTATTGACTTTTTATATATCACAAATTTATCTTTTCTGCTTCCAGGACAATTTTATGTGTTAAATATCCTATTCAATGGTTCCATCCTTTGTTATCTTTCTTTTTTCCACCTTTGAAAAATCCTTATGAATATTAATAGTCAGGAGGAGTCACTCCCATTAGCTAAAGCTGGATCTACATAAAACACATAAGGAGCTAATAAATTTAATTAGAATCTTTGCCGCATACGTATAGAATAGATTAAAAAAATATATTTTGAGCAGTTTGAAGCTGACTCTATTTACTAATATATCCAACTTTGACTACCAAGACAGTATACTTTGATGCCCTTGCATTTAAATATGAGTTTAAATTTACTGGGAAACATCTGGCAGGGACATGCCTCCTCTATGGCCACGTAAGTTAGTCTTATCTGCATTTCTCTACTCCTACACCTAAAGTCATCCTGGCATTTGCAATCAAGTCATTCTTCTGATTATATAACTATTATTTTTAATAGTTATATTATTAAACAATTATTACCTTACATACTTCAACTAGAATATTTGATCTCTGTCTTATTCCTGAAAATCTTTGTTCCTCGATTCACCTATCCATACTAGTTTCTTTATTTTCTTTGCCTGTGTCCATATCTTGGTACCATGCACAGTATCACTGAGTCCTCTAGAACTAGGATCTAAAAGATTGCAGGAAATTATTGAAACCCTGTCTGGATCGTGCTTTCCTAGCTTCTCTATAGAACAAAAGTCTTAAGATACTGAAGGAAGGGCAGCAAAACTTATCACCTTAACAGCATATGGAAAGGCCCATCCTGGGCAAGGGGCGGGAAACTCCGGGTCCAGGCCATTAGAGATCCCCTACTAGTTGGAGAGGGGCAGGATCTCTGAGAAGGCCCCACTCCAAAGATTCAGGAACAAACAGCTGATTAAGTCTGAGACTGAACGAGAGCAATAGATAATGCGGCTCTCTCTCGCCACCTTGCTAACAAATGTCCAGCGACGTGTAGCAGCAGTCTCCTGCTGGGGGTGGGACACGAGCCTGGGAAGAGAGTGTCTCTGAGCTCAAGATACAAAGAGAAATCATCAAGTTGGAGGTGAAGCACACACTGACCAATTCTCTCTGACCAACTGGTTGGTGCCCATCCTAAACAGAATGTAATGCTAGAGGACTTTGAAGCCTATAGTGCACTGAGGGTAACAATAGTGACCACAAAGCCCAAACCCAGCACAACACCTGATTCGATCGACTTAACCTTACCCCACAATAAAGCCTAGCCAAAAAGAAATGTGCCCATTATCTGGCATGAATGTTATTTATCTCAGTTTCCACTGCCCCACACAAGGTGTCTGGCTTTCAACCAAAGCTTACATGAAGCACAAGAAAACAAGAAGTAAAACAATAGACTCAAGAGAAAAATCAATCCCCAAAACCAGCCTGAGAGGTGGCCCAGACGTTGGAACATCTGGACAGGGAATTGAAGATAATTATGATTAATATGTTAAAGGTTCTACTGGAAAAGGTAAACATCAAGAATGAACAAATAATTCCAGCAGAGATATGGAAGGAGGAGAGAGAGAGAACAGGTCAAAATAAACATTTCAAGAGATGATGGTTGAGAATTTCCAAATTTAATGAAAGAAAATAAATCAAAGATCCAAGAAACCGAGAGAATACCAAACAGGATAAGTACCAAATAAATAAGTATATAAATATCAAATAAGTAAATGAAACACAAAGAAACCACCGAGATAGATCAGATTCAAATTGCTGAAAATAATAAAGAGAAAATCTTGAAGGCAGCCGGCAAATAAAAGACACATTACATGTGGAAGAACAAAGAACATCAGGATTCACCTGAGAACTTATGCAAGCCAAAGACAATTGTGTAGTGCCTTTAAAGTGCTGAAAGAATAAAGTCTATTGACACAGAATTCTATAACCAGTGAAAATACCTTTCAAAAAATGAAAAATAAGATTTTTTTCAGACAAACTAAAAGTGACAGAATTCTTTGACAGTACATTTGAATTATAAGTAATATTAAAGGAATTTTTAAACAAAAGGAATAATATCAGACAGAAACTTGGAACTATACACACATACAGACACACACATCAGTGAAGAACATTAGAAATTACATAAATTAAGGTTAATATAAAATTCAATTCTTTTTTTATTTTTCAACAGCTGTTAAAACATAAGTCTGAAAATAATAACAACGTATTATATATTTATGGCATATGTAAAATTAGAAAGTATGACAATGATAGCACTAAAAAAGGGAAGAAATTGGTAGTGTACTTCTGTGATAGCCTCCCATTACACTTTAAGTCATATAATTTATTTTAAGGTAGACTGTAGCTAACTGAACATGTATAAACTAGCCCTCGACAAACAGGCAGCACACGGCAGTGGAGAAAATGAGATATATTTCACATTGACTTCTCCCTGCTGCCTGTGCAGAGAAAGCCACCCTCAAACAAGGAGAAAGTGTCCAGAAGCTTTAGGGGGTAGCTATAAACAAGCTGAAAATTGACCTGTAACCCAGCAGAGAAGAGTAAGAAAGGTCCAACACTGAGGGTCAGATGTAAGCACATGACTCACTAGGCAAAATTCCTCCTTTCCCCATATATACAAGGTAAACCCTGAAAACTGACACCGCTGTAAAGGACACTTAAGAAGTCCCATTTGTCATGAAGCACAGAAGATGTTTTATAAATGCTCAGCATCTATGATACACTGATTAAGAAACAGGGATGAGAGCATCCTTCCTGTGCTGCCTTGGAAACGTGAAATCATAATTTAACAGGCTCGCTTCCCTTAAAAAGGCACCATACCATGTTAAGATGCAAAGAGTTACAGCTACTAAAGCTGGTCCCGGGTTTGGCTTAAAGTCACATTTAGACCTGGGTAACTTGGGGTCGGTTGTAAGAAACAACTCACAAAAGGCCATAAACAACCACCTACATCAGGCCTAAATCCAATACTTCAGGGACACAGGAGTGAAGTACTCACTCCAAAGGGGCCATGCTCAATACATTTGTATACAGAAAGACTAACTCAAAAGCCTCTTCACCCTGAACATCAATTCTGCCCTTCTTAATACCTGGTTCATGTGGAGACAGTGGAGTTTAGAGCACTGCATGCCCAATGGCACCAAAAAAAGAGACTGGTTTTCAGAACAGTCATTGAACCAGAGGCTTATTTCCCATCCAGACAGTGTCCATGCCAACAGCTAAAGGTTTATGTTTATATAGTAAATTACCAAGATAAATATTGGCAAAGAACCTATCATGCTAAGAAATTTTATTCTTCTAATACTGATCCTTCTTAAAAGCAACTTTCACTCCAACATTCTCTGCCCTCCTATGTCCGCCCCCATCTCCTCTGATTTCTAGTGCATTCTCTAAATCTGTAAAACATTAGCAGAGAACTTCAGACTGGACCCTTGGAATTCTTTCTGATTTAGAATATGGTTTCTACCTTGGAGCCCTAGATAAAGCAGCACAAAACTTGAGTTTATTTTCCTCTCTTTCCATGCTCTTGAATGCTAAATGTATTGCTACGAGAAGGTTGAATGAAAGATTCAGGGAGAGCCCTCAGCAAAGCAGTGCAGTGGGGAAAAGATATCTTTGGTATCACCTGCAACATTAAGTTCAAGGCCTTGCACAATTAGGAAATATCTGCATTATGTTTCCACTGTGGAGAAGTAGAGATTCAGATTTGAGTTGAAGTCTACTTTCTGCTACCTAGTAATTTGATGACTTCAGCTTCCTACATTGTGAAAGGAGATCATGTCTATCTCAAGGCTGTAGTGGTATTTAATTAAGGTAACAGGAATTGTCCAAACAGCATCTGACATGTAATGTGTAACTAACATTCCTCAGTGAATGCTAACTTCTTTATTTTGGCTTCTAGAGCTTAATTTATATAATCTCCTTTCTTTATCTAATGTAAACTATATCCAACCCATTTTTTGGAAGAAGAAAGTGTACAACTCATATATTTCAAATTAAGAGATTAATGTTGCTTACGATAGGTGCTCCAAAATACATATAAATTTTTATTGCATTGTTTTATAATACAAATTAATAGTGTAAAAATATTTAAAACATTTGACCAGTTAATTTCTGTATTCTATTCTAAGAAAATAATCCAAAATAGATGAATAAAAACTAAAAAAAAATTCATGCAGAAGATGTTTATTACAGTATACGTGTTGGGGGGAAGTGTAAATTTTCTAAATGCTCAACAATAGGCGAATGATTAAGTTAATGTTGGGCCATTCACAGAGTTGAGTGCTGTATAGCCAGTGAAAAGTTCTTTTGTGGAGAAATGTTATTAAAATATTAAAACAAAGCACGTTTTTATTATTTGGTCAAAAAAATAGAATACAACATTTTACATAGATTATTAGATTAATAATATAAAATACATATTTATATTGTATGTAAGATATGTAAAATACAATATACGTATACAAAGATACGTGTAGACACATATATACCATTTAAATATATTAAAAATATATGCATATTATATATGTATACATGTAAAGAGTGTCTATATACATATAAAGAGTGTGTGTGCAGATGTGTGTATGCATATGTATTTATGTGTATATACAGATAATATATATTGGGCATAAGAATATTTACTGGGCATTCATTAAGGATCAGGCAGTGAGCTAAGTGTTTTATATGTATTATATAACATTGTCATGTAAAAACCCTGGGTTAAGTTCTATCATCTCTTTATTTTGCAAATAAAGAAACAGCCTTTAGAGAGGTTAAACCATCCAAGAATATTGTACAAAGTCCCATAGCTGAGAAATGGGGCAGACTTGGGAGTTGAAATCAAGTCTATCTGACTCAGCGTGGATGCACCCTGCCTCTAAGTCTCTAGGTTCGATGGGCATTTATTGAAGCTAAAATGTGCCCGACAGAAAGTTAGTGGTTTTCGGGCATATTGCCTCATTGAAGGTCATGACTTAGCTCTTTTATTGAAGTGTGGCTGTAGGGGTTCACAGACTGTGTTCTCTCTGTGATAATGCTGCGGTTTCTGTTTTTGACCCTGAGTGTTTCTGAGACATTGACCATGAGCTGCTGCTTCTTTCGCTGATTTCAATGCTTGACCCTGACTTCAATCGCTGACTTCTGTCTCCTGACCTTTCATCTAAAGAGTTAATTTCTATTTGTAATACTCAGCTTTAGCCTAGGACTATATTTATTTATTTATTTATATTTTAATTTAAATATAAACATTTATATATATATATAAAACACTTCTATTTCTGGTATACAGTTGTACAGAACAGTGGGTCTAGGAAGCAAAAAAACTAAATTAAAATACTAGCCTCAATATTTTTTATCATGATTTTGGGGCACTTCACTTTAGTTCTGTTTCCATATCCTTAATGATATCTACCTCAAAGATTTTTTTTTTTTTGTGATGAAAATCGGCCCTGAGCTAACATCTGCCAATCCTCCTCTTTTTGCTGAGGAAGACTGGCCCTGAACTAACATCCATGCCCATCTTCCGCCACTTTATATGGAATGCCGCCACAGCATGGCTTGACAAGCGGTACGGCGGTGCGCACCCGGGATCCGAACCAACGAACCCCGGGCCGCCACAGTGGAGCGCGCACACTTAACTGCTTGTGCCACTGGGCCGGCCCGTCAAAGATTTTTTTTGAAGACTAAACAAACAATGTATGTAAATGTGCCAAGCATAGTTTCTGGCACGTTGTAAGCATGTTATAAGTTATCATTATTATTACATTTTTTAGCTTCCTGTGTCCTTCACGCTCTCCCCTCTTCACCCTCATATAGACAGCCACATTATTTGGGGTGATTTTGAACAGTGTGTATTACACAATTAAAATTTATCAACATTTTTTAATCACAGCTGAAATCTCACCTTTGTTAAATAGGTTCAAACACTCATCTGCCTTCCACATCAGTTACTTGCTTCAATGCAACCTCTGTAACTACTCAGGAGGAGGAGTACGAATGGCCCCTCTGTTGACTAACCACAAATCTGCTGGCATGAGAAGGTAATTTGAGAATAATGAACATTTCTTCAAGGTACGCATTGAATCTACTGTAAATTCTTCCCTTTAAGTTTACTCATCTATCAAATAGAACAGGAGGTTTTCACCTTATCTTCTGGAAATTGCTGCCAAGTGTATATATTGATTTAGCTGGCCATTTAATGGGCTGGATGTGTATTATATTTTACCACATTGGTAAACGGGGTTTATTTAATCTCATTCTCAGTTTAAAAGATTTCAGCACTGATAAAATCTGCAAAGACAGATGTGCAATAAATTGTGCTCTTTTAATGGAATTACTACAGAGAATAAAATGCCAAAGAAAGATGCTCACCCCAAAGCATAAATCGCCTAAGTATTTCTCTACTTCAAATATGTTTTGGAAGAAATGCTGTTGACAAGTTGAATTATTTAACCCTTGTAAATACAGCTTCTCTTTTAAAAAAATATTTTCCTCGTGTCAAAGTCATTTGCTAAAACAAGTAAAGAAAAGAAAAAGAATGGAAAATTATATCATCCATTGGATTGACTTATTCAGCAAATTGGAGTAATGCAAGCAAGATTACATTTAATTTTATACCTATGACCTACATCACCTGGCCACAGTAAGCAAACTATGCACATTAAGTTAAATATATATATATTTATATGTTTGCCTCAAAGTTCCCCTTCCTGCTTGCTCCACATCTGACAATCACTAGTTTACTGTATATATTTCTGGCTGTTTTATGTCCAGTTTTTTGTTGTATATTCCTCACCATATTTCTTATTCTGCAAGCCTCTTAGGAATGATTAAATTCTATTCTTCATTTGGCTTCCATAGAGATTATACGCAAAATAACGGTAACTAAATATAGGTGAATAATATTTGTATTGGCAAAAGACTGATTCACACTCATAATGATTTCAAAAAAATGTAAAAGTCTAGAAAAGAATGTTGAAAGAGTAAAGAAAATGTACAAATCAATCAAAATTGGTCATTCTTTTCATTTGGTAAATTTCCATAAGATTGTGCTGTGTGTACAATTTTATCTTTTGCTTTGACTCAACATTATGTCATAAGCATTTCATCAAAACTTTTAAGCATTTTTTATGGCTGCATAGTAGTCCATTTAATGGATGTATCATCATATTTTTGGATATTTACTTTTATTTCTGAATTTCTGCTCTCATAATTAATGCCACAAGAGATAACCTAAATTTGAGATTTCCCCTTAAGATATCACTAGATCAGCATGTGTACATTTTTTAAGTTCTAGAGAAATATTGCCAACTGGTTTCCAAAAATACTATAAAGTGTACAAAACCTTATCTGGAATTCTTAAATCCAAAATACCCTGCAACCTAAAAGTCTTTTTATAACTTAGTAACAAAATCTGACTTACCCGAACTCATTGTGTGTCAAAAGCTGACCTAAACTGATATAATGTGAGGTGTCAGTGCTTTGCATCCAAAACTATTAGGAACATATCTACAGTTGAACAACCTGGGTTTATTACTTGGTGTAAAACACATACCATGAGGAGCCCTGGGGTATCTCAGTAAGAGAGTGTTAGAAAGAACCTATTACAGGTCTTGGGCTTTGCTTGGGTGATGTTGGATTGAGTCTGCAGAAGTGGAGTTGGCTCTAGATTGGACACTGTCAGAAGACGGGCAATTCTTTGATTGGGTATCTCAGTAAATCTTATCTATAGAGAAGGCAGGCTATAATGACAATAAAGCTTTACCAATAAACAATTGGTAAAGAAGTAGCAGCCACTCATTTTAGTCCGGAGAGTGAACAATTGACATTGATTTTATTTGCGCTTAGACAAAATTATGAAGTAGCCATGTTTTGTCTCACTTTATGATGGAATCGAAGTAACCTTGTCCTAGGTTAGTGGTCTGAGATTGTTTATGTGAGATGATAGGAAAATACCATGGTCGAGCTGTGAGGGCCAGGACAGCTTTAGGATGTGAGAGGCTCCTTTTGTTTTACTTTCTCAGAGGCTAATTACACACTTTGTTTGTTCTAGTTTATGAAATATCCATATATTTTGCAGCAAAAATAATAAAATGTTCATTATGAGTGCTGAAAATTGTCTTCACCTTGTACTATCTGAAAAAAAGTGCATTCCATTATACATTTGTCTCCAGGCTTTTAAGATAAGGGTGTTTGGACTTGTACCATTTTATAATTGTATGTGCAAATAAACTGAAAGGGCCATTTTATTGCATACTTGTCAGCACTGAGTATCCTCATTTTCAGAAAGCTTATTTTATTGCATAAGTGGAGTGATGTGCCCAGTTCCTAATGGGATGTCCATGTGACGCTCTAATATTGGAATCGAGTATGACAAAAGTTACAGTCCACAGGCACTATAACTTTTTTTTCTCTCTTTCTATTTCCTGGAGATGTCCAATAACTGAAGCCCAGGGAACAAAGAGAGGGAGAAAAGAAACCACTTCTTGTTTATGCCCATGTCGCCAAGCTTCCTTCGTATCAGAGAGTGATGATAATTTGAAGTTGATCAATATTCATATTGTTTAACATAGTAAACAAATATTAAAACTACTATTTAAATTAATTAATGCATATAATTTATTGAAATAAAATCAGCAAAGCATCTTGTTCTCTGGACCATGCATCTACCAGTAGTCCAAAAATTTATACTACACTGAAATATCTTGAAGTAATTGTTCAAAATATATTTTCTCAGCCTTCACTCCATTATATTCAGAATGTGGATGCCTGTGGTAGAGCCGGGAATCTGCAGTGCATGGATTTTGTTGTGAATTACTCTATAGTGAGGTACTCTCCCTCTTTGAACCTGATATATAAATCAGTTATCAGCTTCTCCCCTAACCATGGACACAGTTAACAAGAAAGTCCTGGTAAATGAATGGGTATTTCAGGCAGCGTTGCAGTCATGAAACGCTTTGGAATAGGTTCCAACAATGATTGTACAATACTTGGAGCATATGGTCTTAGTGTTAAAGTGTGAACATGGAATATACAATTATTTTTAAATCTTGATCTTAAAAATATGCTTATCTGTGAAAAGCTTTCAGAGAGAACTTCTCTATTGAGATGGCTTTCCTGAAAAGATCTTCAGAGTGGCAAGTAATACTTAAATATTGGAAGATACAACTTGAAATTGACACAACTTCAACCCTCCCCTCAGAGAACTTTGGATTGTAATCTGAACTGTTTAAGAAAGGAGCCTGATACTGCAATTAGGTACCAATATTTAGCACAGGGCTCTATGATTCCCTCTAGAAGAATGCTAATGGCCTCTGTTGCTAACGCAGAATAGGATAGCAGAGACACCTCCTTCTTGTGTTTCTCAAGTGGACAAATAGAAGGAATCAGTAGAAGTGAGTGTAGGGGTGGAAAAGGCAATGATCAAGAGACGATTCAAGATGCTTGCAAGAGGGCATGAAGCAAATCAGAAAATCAAGCAAGTCATCACTAAGTAAAAGAAGAAATTGAAGAGGAGCCCAGACAAGGTCCATTAGCATAGTTATGAACTCAAGGCATAGTAGGGACGTTTAGGAAGTAGATAAATCGATT
Source organism: Ceratotherium simum simum (assembly GCF_057802395.1). Taxonomy (NCBI): domain Eukaryota; kingdom Metazoa; phylum Chordata; class Mammalia; order Perissodactyla; family Rhinocerotidae; genus Ceratotherium; species Ceratotherium simum. Next base: position 3,948,377 of record NC_141910.1, on the reverse strand, counting down.
GTTCATCTACTCAGATCTTTCCTCCTGGAATTAACACTTGCTTGGTATTTCTTGGCTTTACTGAATAGAACTATCCCAGACTCCTTTTCTTTTCCTAAACCAAGTATCAGCCAAATATTTCTGCTCAAAAATTCATACTGGATTATAATCTTCATTAGAGTATCAATTTCTCACTAAGTAGGGCATTATTATTCAATTGTCATTCAATTCACATGCCCAATTTTATTTTTTAAAACCTGAAATGAAATGCAAATGCAGTTTAAATAATGCCCTGTGCAGGTGCTGATGCTTCACACCCGCTGGACTCCTCCACACCGGGAAAACAACATGAGCCCATGTGGGAAGCTGCCCATGGGTTCTCCACAGAGGGGAGAGAAAGAAGAGACAAAGGAGAAGAAGACAAATACATAAGCCAAGTACCTCATGGAAATGACTTTCTGGCATGGAGCAGTTTTTCAATTCCCTGTAGACAGTACAGCTCCATTTTGTACTCAGTGTAGCTGCTAAAGAAATCCTACTTAAGATTAAGCCATGAGTTGTGTTTTTTTTTAATTCATTTCTGATGGACTAGGTATAGTAACATGTCAATTTATCCTCAATTCTTAGACTCACACACTAATGTTAATGAAACCACATTGGTTTCCACACAATTAGGAAAATGTTCTGAATTTTCCACAGCAATCCTGATTTTAAACATTATTTTCTTCTTTCCTCACAAAATATTGAAATACTTGGAAATACTATGTTTTCATAACTCACAGTAGTGAAAATAAAATGTTTTTCAATTTCAAGCCTTGATTTCTGGTTTATAAATCATTATCTTATTTTAGAATATACAATCATGTGCCACATAATGACATTCAGTCAACTGATGGACCACATATACAATGATGGTCCCATAAGATTAGTACCATACAGCCTAGGTGTGTAGTAAGCTACACCATCTAGGTTTGTGTGAGTACACTCTCTGATGTTCACACAACTGTTAGCGCATAAAGGGCCCATCTGCTCACCACGAAACAAAAGCCAATCGTCAAGGGGCAAGATAGTGGCAGAGGAAGGGCATTTTATTACAGCTTGCTAGCAAGAGGAAAGATGGCCAACTAATGTCCAAAAGAACCATCTTAAGGGGGCACAATATCTTACGGCAGTTATATAAGCCGGTGGGTTATAGGGGAGGGGGTTAGGAATGTTGACCTTCTGGTGTTACAGACTGGGAGTCACCACACCAGATCTTTCAGTTTTCATTGATGATGGCTATCAGTATAGACTCTCTGTTTGTGGGTCATCATATTCCTAAGGAACTCAAAAGAAAAGAGTTACCATCTTATCGCAGCTGGGAGGTACATGCACAAGCAGAGTTCATAAAATCCACAAAGCAGTTAGATCTCCTGGAGGGTGCATACCCAGCTGGGTTAGTTAGTCAGAGGTCATTCAAAGTTACAATAGGGTTTCTTTTCTATAATATGTCATGTCAACCTTGTCTTGAGCTCATATCAGAACAATGAAATCACCCAACAACACATTACTCAGAACGTATCCCCGTCGTTAAGCAGTGCATGACTGTATAACATTTATATAGATCTATCCAGTTTGAAAAATGAAATGTGAGACAAGGAATGAAGAGGAGTGTTTCAAGTTCTGGTCCTTTGGTCATTTTACTGATTATGACACTGCACTAGGGCCCTTGAGCTTCTTTGACTAGTTTCTCCATCTCAGAAATAGTTTGAGATTGAGAGAACCCCAGGAAAATATTGTTTGACTTACAAAAATACCAACATATTTAGCCTCCCCAATGCCATCTGTTTCTTATCTGCCTATGTTTGTACCTTAAGTACCTCTCATGTTACTTTGAAATGATGACTTTGCAAACACATTCAAGACTAGAGCAGAATTATCTCCCAGTGCCATTTCCCTTTTAGCCACACTCTCACTCTTTTCATGTAGGACTTGTTTCATCAGAAGTTACAATGAACAACAAAGGAAGCAAAATGAGAAGTTTGAAGGAAAGATACAATGACATGAAACAAGGTAAAAAAAGATAGGGAATGGGGCTAGGTAGAACACATTTTTGAATTATATATTAACAGCATCATTGGAGATCATTGTTGAAAATTAAATGACAGAGTTGTAGTCTAGGCACCTCTGGAAACATCTCATCAATGTAGATTTTGTTCATTGAATATATCAAGCTACACAAGTTTTCAAATAACTATAGTTTATTTATTCATTTAAGAACATATACTTTTAAACTACTTTGGATAAAAAGTAATTAAAAATTATGTCACATACATCTTTGATTATAATATCCTATATGTGGGTCTTTAAATTGAATTTTAAATTATGATTCTTTCCTAATTTCTTCCAATTTGATACTGTACAGAGTTAGTTTTACAATGCTTCTAGATCTCTCACCCCAGCAGCTCTATGCATGAGTGGTTTGACATATGACTCTATGGAGGCAGAGCAGAAAAGTAAATAGTATTCTGTTCCAAGCGTCAGAAGATCTGGTTTATCATTCCAGTTCAGCCACCTGCTGCTGTGAGGTCTTGGGTAAGGCATTTAATTTCTCTAGGACTATTTACTCCTCTAAAACAAAGGTTGAACTCCCTGCCAACTCACTGTTCTGCCTCCACAAAGAAACAATAGGGAATGTAATGTAATGTTTTAAAAATAATTATTCATGATGATAATAACAGGATAATTGCCATTCATAATGAATACTCATATTACATTATTAAATCATCACTGCATGTGGTCAGAAAGATGCTTATTTTATCTCCATGTTACAGGCTCAGAGAGATTGAGCATCTAATATTGAGTTTACCAAAATATGATATGCAGGTTAAAAGGTGTTACATGAAAAAAAAAAAATTAGTGATCAAATGAGTTTGAGAAATGCTGGTATAAAGAGAGTTTTAAAACATTCTATCTTGAAAGAATTCTCAGAGCTCTCAATAACCTCACATATCCCATGGATGTGTAAAATAAGGAGATGCATTTTCTGCCACATATTTGATTCAAAACTCCCTGAGGGACTACTTCTATATAGTATTATTGGAGAAGTTCCTCTAACATCACATCCTTAGCAATTGGCTGAAAAAAAAAATACTTGAAGCCAAGTTTTCACAAACCAAGAAAGTTGTTTCTACTAAAACACAGTGAAGTGTACAGAAATATGGCAATTGTGTTGAACAAGGCTTTGATGACACCCTCCTCCCTTTGCTAACTACTGAATTTTCCATTTCTCTCTTGCAGCATCTAGAGGACTCAATTGGGAGCTCCGTGACTGTGGGGTGGGAGGAGATGAGGAGAGCAATAGATAAGATTCTCATTGGACAATAAAGGGATGCTGCTGACTGCTTTGTGGACTCCATTAGTAAGCCTGCCCAAGAGCTGCTGGGAAAGCCTTATCCACAGTTGCCCCCAACTAGTGTGGAGGCACCCCGTATACACCATGTGCCTCACCCATACATTTCCCCATTCTGTGGCTGGCTCCTTATGCATGCTTCTGGGGGCAGTGATGAAAGTGAGCTTTGGTAGACAGCTGGAGACACACACGCAAAAAGTAAATCAGGGTCTGTGGGCCAGGAAGACACTACTAACTTGAGCTGCAGCTCCACCTTCCAGAAAGCAACAGAGAAGCTATCAGCAGCCAGCCTGGTGCCTTGTAGGATCAAAAGAAGGCAGACAAACTTAAGAATTCTACCACAAGATAGAGCAAGAAGGGTGGAACAGGTGTATTCATACAAGGTCTGAGAATACCTCAGAGTCTCTGCAGGACTGATAAAAGATATTTCTTCCTTGAAGGCAGTTAGTAAAGATTGGAGGAGGTAACTGCTACTTCACATGAAAAGATAGAAATGCAAAACTCCAAGGAACGTGAAAAATTAAGGGAACTTGACACCACCAAAGGATCACAATAATTTTCTAGTAACTGGACCCCAAAACATGGAGATCTACAATTTACTCAATAAAGAATTCAAAATAGTAGTATTAAGGAAACTCAATGAGCTACAAGAAAACAAAGAAAAACAATTAAACAAAATTAGGAAAACAGTACACGAAAAAATGAGAAACAAAACCAGAAATCATAAAAAAGAAATAATCAAAGTCTGGAGCTGAAGAATTCAATGAATGAAATGAAAAATGTGAAAAATGAAAAATTTCATGAAAAATTCAAAAATGAAATGGACAAAAACAGAAGAATAAACCAAACAGAAAAAAAGAATCTTTTAGAAGATATAGAAATACTGAAATTATCCAGTCAGAGGAGAAAAAAGAAAAAATAATGAAAAAGTGTGAAAGCCTACATGATCTATGGGAAACCATAAAATGAAACAATATGCAAATTATAGGAATTTCAGAAGGAAAAGAGAGGGAGAAGGGGGCAAAAGGCTTATTTAAAGAAATAATAGCTGAGAACATTTCAAACCTAGGGAGAGATTTGGACATCCAAGATCACAAAACTAATAGGGAACCCCCAAATTTCAATCCAAATCTTCTGTATAGAAAATCCTAAAAGACTCCAGCAAAAAACTGTTAGAAGTAATCAATGAATTCAGTAAAGTTGGAGGGTACAAAATCAAATAGAAATCAGTTGCGTTTTTATACACCAACAGTGAAATATTTGAAAAGGAAATAAAGAAGATAATCTCATTTGCAATAGCATCAAAAAGAATAAAACACTTAGGGATAAATTTAACCAAGGAAGTGAAAGATCTGTACACTGAAAACTACAAGACTTAATGAAAGGAATCGAAGAAGGTACAATAAAATAGAAAGATGTCCTATGTTTATGGATCAGAAGAATTAATATTGTTAAAATGTGCATATTACCTGAAGCCATCTATAGATTCAATGCAATACCTAACAAAATTCCAATGGCATTTTCTACAGAAATAAAAAAAACAATTCCAAAAATTGTATGGAATCAAAAGAGATCCCAAATAGTCAAAGCAATGGTGAGAAAGAACAAAGTTGGAGGCATCACACTTCCTGATTTTAAATTATACTACCAAGCTATAGTAATCAAAACAGTATGGTACTGGCATAAAATTAGACACATAGACAAATGAAACAGAATTGAGAGCCCAGAAATAAACTCTCGCATATGCAGTCAACCTATAATTTACAAGGGAGCCAAGAATACTCAATAGGGAAAGGATAATCTCTTCAATAAATAGTGTTGGCAAAATTGGCTAACCCTATGAAGATGAATAAAGTTATACCCCATATTACGCCGCTCACAAAAATAACTCAAAATGGATTAAAGACTTAAACATGAGAACTGAAACCGTAAACCTCCCAAAAGAAAAAGGGAAAAACTTGATTCTGGTCTTGGAAATGATATTTTGGATATGATGCTAAAAGCACAAGCAACAAAAGCAAAAGTTAATAAGTGGGACTACATCAAACTAAAAAGCTTCTGCACAGCAAAAGAAACAGTGAACAGAATCAAGAGGAAATCTACAGAATGGGAGAAAATATTTGTAAATCATATATCTGATAAGAGTTTAATACTCAAATAGTATAAAGAGCTCACACAACTCCATAGCAAGAAAAAACTCCAAACAATCTAATGAAAAAATGAGTAGAAGAAGTTAAAAGACATTTTTCCAAGGAATTCATACAAATTGCCAACAGGTACATGAAAAAGTGCTCAACATCTCTAATCATCAGGGAAACGCAAATCAAAACCACAATGGGATATCATCTCACACCTATTAGAATGGCTATTCTCAAGAGATAAGAGATAACAAATGCTGGTGAGGATGTGGAGAAAAGAGAACCCTTGTATACTCTTGGTGGAAATGTAAATTGTGTCAACCTACAAAAACAGAAACCAGTTTAAGAGGCAAAGCATTTATTTGGGATCACAGAATTGCAATTTGGGGCACACAGATTCAGGCAGAAACCCAAACAGTGTCCCAATTACAGGAGAAGGGCTCAGGGTTTTTATGAGAAAAAGGGAGGAAGATGAGCTAAGTAAAGAAGAGTTTGTTGGTGCTAGATGAGGTAAGGCTAGGTTTGTGTTTCACAGATTGGCTTGAGATTCAGTCATCAGGCAAAAGGCTAGACTTGTACTTCATTGACTGGTTAGCAATTTGGTCATCAGCAAAGTCCAATTTCATCAGTTCTTACGAACAGGATATTCTTGTCCTTACTGACTTCCTGGAAAGTTGGCGATTTTGTCCGGTTTTGAGGATAAAGAAAACAAGATGTATGAGGCAATTCCTCTGAAATGGCTACTCCAGCTCTATTTTATTTTTTATTTTTTTTATTTATTATTTTTTTTGTGAGGAAGATCAGCCCTGAACTAACATCCGTGCTAATCCTCCTCATTTTGCTGAGGAAGACTGGCTCTGAGCTAACATCTATTGACAATCTTCCTCCCTTTTTTCCCCCAAAGCCCCAGTAGATAGTTGTACATCATAGTTGCACAACCTTCTAGTTGCTGTATGTGGGATGTGACCTCAGCATGGCCAGACAAGTGGTGCGTCGGTGCACGCCAGGGATCCGAACCCGGGCCGCCAGCAGTGGAGCACGTGCACTTAACCGTTAAGCCACGGGGCCGGCCCTCCAGCTCTATTTTAATATGGCTCCATTCATGTCATCTTTTTACATTTCTCCCTTTTGATCAAGATCTTTCTCTGAAAGTATTTCTGATCAAACACTTTCCAGTTCATATAGTCCCATGTAATTAACATTTGTTCTTCATCTTTTGTTAGCAATTTTATGAAGCCATCATTCTCTCCATTAGACTTCTGTAATTTCTTACCCACTTCAGTTTTATGATCTGAAAGTTTATCAGAAACCTGTATTTTATAGTGTCAGTGTCCTTTTCATGAATCTCTCTGAAGATGAAATGTATTTGCAAAAGCATCAGAGTAAAACAATAGCTGTCTATAAATGAAAAAAGACAACAATATAATTCAATTGACAAAGAAACTTGGTTATTCATTTTTTTTTTGTGAGGAAGATCAGCCCTGAGCTAACATCCATGCCAATCCTCCTCTTTTTGCTGAGGAAGACCGGCCCTGAGCTAACATCTATTGCCAATCCTCCTCCTTTTTTTCCCCAAAGCCCCAGTAGATAGTTGTATGTCATAGTTGTACATCCTTCTAGTTGCTGTATGTGGGATGCGGCCTCAGCATGGCTGGAGAAGCGGTGTGTCGGTGCTTGCCCGGGATCCGAACCTGGGCCGCCAGTAGCAGAGTGCGCGGACTTAACTGCTAAGCCATGGGGCCAGCCCGAAACTTGGTTATTCTTATGACATACAACATTTTAAGATAACTAGAATTACAGTTGATAACATTGTACCAAGACATGTTAGATTTTTTTTTTAATTTCATATAATTTCTGGAACACATATTAATAATATTCACTCATACAATATAACCTAAGAAAGTTTATCATCATTTATTTGACAATGCCCCCCATGTAATTTAACATACCAAATAAGCCTAATTAGTTTAATATCTCTATTTTTGTAAGTAGAGAAAACAAATCTTTCGAGGAGGGGCCCTCTGAAAAACCTCAAGGTAATTTCCATGTCAAAAAGATTTCATTTAGAATTAGATTTTGAGAAGTTTGTCAATAATATCAAAATATTTTAAAATACTTGGTCAAATAGGATCAAGAAAAACTTATAGCTCTTGTGACTAAAGACCTGATTAAAACTATACAGGAAATTACTTTGAGAAAACATAAAATCCCTGCCTTTCTGGTAGACTACTCAAAGGTAAAAAAAAAAAAAAAAACCTTTCATAATCTCTTATATCAAGAGCAGACTAAAACCCCCAATAAAAGCTGCCCTTGTAGTAGAGAGAAAACCAAATTCTAATCTAACACTAGCTTACTTTTGCTATTAAAGCTCATTTACTTAATTAAAATCATTCCAATCTTTAGCCAGCTTGACCATGCACAAAACTCTTTTCTTAGGATTCCTCTTCCACTAACCTTCTATAACTTGCTTTTTTACATTCAGAATTTGTCTTTTCTTCTTTCCCATTACCAGTCTTATTTTAGGACAAATTTACTTTCTTAACAAAAATATCTCCATTCCTTATACCTTTTTTTACTGAAAACATAAATTTACTTATAGCGTAAAGTTTTTAATGTGGCACAAGGCATGTTTGCTAATAAACCCAAACATTGTTTTATTTTTCCATGGTAAGAAGCCAAAAGTAGATAAACCCATGTTTAATAATTAATGTCTAATATTTTATCTTATTGGGAAACAATCTAGATACTCAATACATTTCCATCATTTAACTTAATTTAGCAAAACTCAAAGATTTCAAGTTACCAAAAAGTTTTGAAGTTACTTTTGAATACATATACCATAACACATAATTATTGTTAAAAGTTTACCTTTTACTTACATCTATTTAGTTTACTTATTCTCAATAATTTTGTTTAGGTTATCTACAAAAATTTTATGAGAAATTAGACAAAGTCAGCCATCAATTTTTTTTGCTGCCAAGTTTTGTAATAGAGATAATGTGGATTTGTTTGGCTTTTGGTAAACCTACGTAGAACAAAAGTTTTATATCACATTAACTTGAAAAACACTTGGGTTATTTTCTATTATATTTAGAAATTATATAAGTGCTTATTTTAACTCAATTAAATAGAGTTTTTGTAGAAATTATACCATCTGGAGGTGGAAAAATATCACATATACCTAACATACATCCATAGACATACACAGATACATAGGTAGCTGCAAGCAGAGACCTTAAATAGTTGTTGTTTTAGAATTTTACCCATGAGACGGGTGTGACAATGCAAAACTCACTAGTTTATAGAAGAACAATTAGATTCAAACTGTATTTCTGGCAGATGGAATAAATTAAGTTTATCTGTTTAGATAGCTAAAGCTTTTTTACACTAATATTTGTGGAGAAGACACTTAAGATATTAGATTTTGGGCAAGGGTGCTCCTATAGGCATTTGCCTCTTTTTACTTTTACTTTTTTCTTCGGTCTTAGGAATTAGGGATGGTCTAGATATGTTTCTGGAGGTTACAAGCCTTCTGAGACAAGTAGGGGAAGTTTTTGGGATTGGTGAAAGGGAATGGGTGGAATCTAAATAGCCTCTAGAGCTGCATATCTAGTTTTGCAAAGATTTGTAAGATAAGGACAGTTTCTCTCAATTCCTCAGAAATTGGATTGTAACTTAAATGACAACATGGTTGATCTACCTGTCCAACTATATCATCCCTAATTTGCTTCTTTCCCTCTGGGCACATAGTTCTATTTTAACTTAGGGAAGAAGGCCTATAAAAAATTTCCTTTCAGTGTTTGAATATCAGCTTTTAATTGGGCCAATTTTTGACCATAGCGCTACTAAAAAAAAATCCTTCTAAATATCCTGCCAGTTTTCAGCTGGGACAAACAGTAAATATTTCTGTCAGTATTAAACAACTTTACTAATTTTTAATTTTAGTGCCCCTTGGCTGTTTAAGGGAATAACACAGCATTTTACCAGAAAATCTCGCAGAGTTTTGTTAACTCTGGGAGGGGCCCATACAGGGGTCCTTCTTCGAAGGTAGATATGGGGGTGCCTGTAAAGCCATTAATTTAATGGACTTTTGTTCATGGTCATATAGTCTTTTTCTTTTAGGTACCTCTTCTATTTATAATTTTTCATTAGCTTTTTTACAATGAAACTTTCAATTATGTTATTTTGGAATTTTGAAGCCTTTGCTTTTAACTGCAACCTTTAAATGATCTTATCTAATTAGAATATTCCTTCTAATGGCCTATGTAATGCCCCTGAGGCTGGTGACAGTTTGGTAGGACCCTAGCCACAAATGCAGTTTAACCCCCATTTCTGCCCAGCGATGTCTGGCCACAAATGGAATGCAACCTACATTTCTGTCTGACCATATTTTGAGGCCCCCTAACTGATGGTTACCAAGCTAAATTCTCAGGACATGAAACAAGCTTAGTAAGATTTTGCTGTTCTTTGTGAATTTTTACAGCTTCCAGGAACCATAGTTTTTAAGCAAGTGTGCCAGAAGGTGGCATATTTGACTCTTTAGAAATTAAAGATCTTATATTTGGTGTTAAATTCACAGTTCTCAAGTCTAGAGTGCAAAAAGACAAGTTTTGGAAGCTCAAAAGAGACCCAAAGTGGCCACTGTAATTTTAAATCATCTTTAGTATTATAAATCCACTGGAACAAAAATTTACAAGAGGAAGGATCATAGTTCTTAAATATAAACCTGACTGGAGTTCCCAAGGCAGGAACTTCTCAGGAACTTTTAGAAGATGAAATTCGCATGTTAAAGCATAGCTGGACAGAGACACCAGTTGCAAGCCCCAGGTTGTTACTTGTGTTTCTGACCCGCTGGCTACAGCTGTTTGGGCAAACAACACAAAAGACACAATTTGAGTACTCACCAGATAGGGAATATACCCTCAGATGGCAGCAGCCATAGCCGGCTCAAATAGGGAAACCCTTCCAGACAGCAATAGCCATGACCTGGCTTACAGACAATTGTCTCCTGGTCGATTGACACCAGTTTGGGCTATTGCCCCCAGAATCCCAAAGAAAGGCAAAGACCTCAACCAAAACGGAGGGAGATCAGAACCTGAAAGAAGTCGGAGTTGGAGGAGCCAGCGGTCCATGGAAGCGATGAACACAGGAGGGGACATGTGTTGGTACTGAATCCGTTTCCAGAGGATTCCAGTCCACAGAGGTGAGATCACTTCAAGTTCCACTTTCTGACACCATATGTCAACCTACAAAAACAGAAACCAGTTTAAGAGGCAAAGCAATTATTTGGGATCAAAAAATTGCAATTTGGGGCACACAGATTCAGGCAGAAACCCAAATAGTGTCCCAATTGCAGGAGAAGGGCTCAGGTTTTTATGGGAAAAAGGGAAGAAGATGAGGTAAGTTGTATTAAAGAAGAGTTCATTGGTGCTAGATGAGGTAAAGCTAGGTTTATAGATTGGCTTGAGATTCAGTCATCAGGCAAAAAGCTAGACTTGTACTTGGTTGATTGCTTAGCAATTTGTTCATCAGCAAAGTCCAATTCATCAATTCTTACAAACAGGATATTCTTGTCCTTACTAATCTCTCGGAACATTGGTGGTTTGGTCCTGTTTGGAAGATAAAGAAAATAAGATGTGCAAGGCAATTCCTCTGAAATGGCTGCTCCAGCTCTATTTTAATATGGCTCCACTTGTGTGATCTTTCACAAATGGTTTAACCACTATAGAAACAGAATTAGAAGTTCATCAATAACTCAAAAATTGAACTACCATATGATCCAGCAATCCTATATCTGGGTATGGTATATATCCAAAGGAAATGAAATCGGGATCTCGAACAGATACCTGCACTCCCATATTCATTTCAGCATTATTTACAATAGCTAAGAAATGCAAACAACCTAAGTGTCTGATGATGGATGAATGGATAAAGAAGGTGTGGTGTATATATACAATGGAATATAATTCAGCCATGAGAAAGAAGGAAATCCTACATTTTATGACAACATTTATGGATCTTGAGGGCATTATGCTAAGTGAAATAAGTCAAACAGAGAAAGACAAATACTGTATGATCTCACTTATATGTAGAATCTAAAAAAGAGAGTAGAGTGGCAGTTACAAGTTACAAACTTCTGGTTAGAAAATGAGTAAGTTCTCGGGATCTAATGTGCAGCATGGTGATAATAGTTAAAAATATTGAATTGTATGATTGAAAGTTGCTAAGAAAGTAAATCTTTAAGTGTTCTCATCCTGAAAAAGAAATGATAATTATGTGACATGATGGAGGTGTTAGCTAACACCACGATGGTAATGATTTTGCAATATATTGGTATCAAATCAACACATTATATACCTTAATCTTACACAATGTTATATGTCAATTATATCTCAATAAAGCTGGAAGAAAGCAGAATACCACAGTTTTAACATTGTTATGGTTCCTGTTTTTTAAATAATTCTTTGAATTTTTCTTTACTTTTAGGCTTCATAATAGCACTATTTGTTTTAAGTGTCTATTTCTCGGTCTGCGTTCTCAAATCAATTGTGGCCTAAGAAACTAGAGAATCAAATTGAGAGAGTTATATGTAAACTAAGCTAAGTAACATTTGAGTAAGCATCTGGATGGATTTCTAATGAGTAAAATACATGACATTTGGAACATCTATTTGCGCCATATATAAGCACTGTCACCTCCCTTCTTAATATTTCTGGGAGAGGTATTTGTCCTGGCATCAACTCCTAAGTAAATAGAAAATTTATTATGGAAAAACTCCATGATGGTAGATGACATTTCTAAGAACCTTCTTAGGGATCTGACTTGAATGTTAACAATGAGGTAATGTGTTTTGCAAAATTTAGGCAAATGCTTTAATTTGATACAGATGATTTAATTGTTACCAGTGAGTGTGCATTAGCATTACTCTAGCTCTCCTTCAGAGTTTGAGAGTGGCATCACCAAGGATTAGTTAAGCTGATATAAAGGTAAAAATCAACTTTTTTAGAACTCAGGAATCTAACACTTTACAACAATCAAGGAAGTGCTTAATAAAGAAAGAAGATAAATGGGGCCGACATCACTGAACACAGAGCTAGAAAGACATGCACACAAGCAGCTCTCACAGTTGGGATGAGCCTGATCCACACACCACTGATTCCATTGCTAACCAGAATGGGAAGAAATTAGAAATTAATAAGAGAAGGAAAACTAAAATTCACAAACACATAGAAATTAATACACTCTTAAACAACCAATGAATCAGAGAAGAAATCACAAGATAAATTAGAAAATATTTTTAGATGAATGAAAACAACACAAAAACAAAGAAAACATGTGGGATGCAACAAAAGCAATGCTCAGAGGCAAACTTATGGCTATAAATGCCTACAGTAAAAGAAAAATAAGGTATCAAATCAATAACCTACTTTTACGCTTTAAGAAACTAGAGAAAGAAGACCAAAGTAAAACCAAAGTTGGCAAAATGAAGCCCATAATAAGGGTTATATGAGATACAGGAAATAAGTAGAAAAGTAACAGGTAGAATTGACAAAGCCAAAAGTGGATTCTTAGATCAACAATATTGACAAACCTTTAACTAGACTAAGAAAAAAAGAGAGAAGACTCGAATTACTAATATCAGAAATGAAAGTGGAGACATTACTACTGACATTACAGAAATAAAAAGAATTGTAAGAGAAGTCTATGAGCAATTATAGGCCACAAACTAATGAAATGGACAAATTCCTAGAAATACACAAACTAATAAAACTGACTTAAGAATAAACAGAAAAACTGAATAGACCTCGTATGTAAAGAACTAATTCGGTAATCAAAACCTTCCCCCAAAAGCCCAGGACCAGATGGCTTCGTTGGCTAATTTTACCAAATATTTAAAGAATGAACATCAATCCTTCTCAAACTCTTTAAAAAATTGAAGAGGTGGGAATACTTCCTAACCCAGTTTATAAGGTGAGTGTTATCCTGATACCAAAGCCTTGTAAAAGCATTATAAGAAAAGAAAACTATAGACAAATATCCTTTTTGTATATTAATAAAAAAATACTCAACAAAATACTAACAAAGTGAATCCAGCATCATTTTAAAAATGATTATACACCATGGCCAAGTGGGATTTGTTCCAGTAATGTAAGAGTAGTACAACATATGAAAATCAATCAATCTAATATAATAAAGGAAAAAAAACCCACGTGATCATCTTAATTGATGCAGACAACGCATTTGAAAAAATCCAATGCCCTTTTAGAATAGAGACTCAACACACTAAGAATAGAGGAGAACTTCCTCAGCATGATAAGAACATTTATTTTAAAAAGATAAAGAGAAAGAAAATGTATTTACGAAAGAAGAGAAAAGAATAGAGAAAGAAAAAAAAGATATCTAAATTGGAAAACAAGAAGTAAAACTATATGTGCAAATGACATGATTCTATATGTACAAAATCTTAAAGAATCTACACAGGAAAAAACAACTAGATTAGCTATTTTTAGCAAAAACTAACTTCAGCAAAGTTGCAGAGTATAGGAATAACACACAAAACAAATTGTGTTTCTATATGCCAGAAATGAACAAGTTGAAAAGGAAATTAAGAAAATCATTTTTTTATAATAGCATCAAAAATAATATAATACCTAGGAATACAGTTAACTAAGGAGGTGCAAGCATTATTCTCTGAAAACTAAAAAGCGTTGCTTGAAGAAATCAAAGCAGACCTAAACATGTAAAAAGACTTCATGGATTGGAAGACTTGATGTTATTCAAATGGCACCACTCCTCAAACTGATTTTCAGATTCAATGAAATTCCTATCACAATCCCAATGATCCTAAAGCTGATTCTAAAATTCATATGTAATTACAAGAAAGCTCAAATACCTAAAACATTCTTGTAAAACAACAGAATTGAACTCACTCAATATCAAATCTTACTCCCAAGCCTCAATAATGAAAACAGTGTAGTACTGACACAAGGATAGACATATAGATCAATGGAATAGAATTGAGAGTCCAAAATAAATCCATACATCAATGGTCAATTGATTTTTGGCAAGAGTGCCAAGGCCATTCAATGGGGAAGGAATTGTCTCTTCTACAAATAGTGCAGGGATAACTGGATAGCTACAGGCAAAAGAATGAAGTTGGACTGTTATGTCATGCCATATACAAAAATTCACTCTAATGGATCAAAATCTAAATATAAGAGCTAAAACTATAAAATTCTCAGAAGAAAATATGAATATATTTTCATGACTTTGGATTTGGTGATGGGTTCTTAGAAAGCACAAGCCACAAAAGAAAAAAATATATATCTATAGAACTTTTTAAAAATTCAAAACTTTTATATATCAAAGAACACTATTAATAGAGTGAAAAGACAATCTACAAAATGGGACAAAATGTTTGCAAATTAATATATCTTATGTGAGTATAGTACATAGAATATGTAAAAAATCTCTTATACCTCAACAAAAAATGGACAATAAAATGAGCCAAATAAAATATAGACAAAGGACTTGGATGAACATTTCTCCAAAGAAGATATACAAATGGCAAACAAGTACGTGGAAAAATGCTCAATATCATTAGTCATTAGGGAAATGCAAATCTAATCCAAAATTAGATGCTATTTTATCACCACTGGAATGACAATAATAAAAAAAGAATTAATAAAAAGATGGAAAAATATCATGAGTTGGCAAGGATATGAAGAAATTGAAACCCTCATACATTGCTGGTAGAAATTTAAAATGGTTCAGTCACTGTGCAATACAGTTTGGAAGTTCCTCAAAAGTTAAACATAAAGTTATCATATGACCCAGCAATTCTACCTCTTAGGTGTATACTCAAAAGAAATGAAATCTGGAGTTTAAACAAAAACGTGCACATGAGTATTCGCGACAGCAGTATTCACAATAGCCAAAAGGTGGAAACCACCCAAATGTCCATCAATTGATGAGTAGATAAACAAAATGTAGTATATACGTGCAATGGAATATTATTCAGCCATTAAAGGAAATGAAATGCTGATACATGCTACAACATGGATATACCTTGAATGTATTATGTTAAGTGAAAGAAGTCAGACACAAAAGGCCACATATTCCATGATTCCATGTATATGATATACCAAGAAGAGGCAAATCCACAGACACAGTAAGCAGATTAGTGTTTGCCAGGCATAGTGGGCAGAGGGTATGGGAGAAACTGCTGACTGGGAACAGGATTTCCTTTTGGGGTGATGAAAATATTTTGGAACTGGATAGTGGTGATGGTTGCACAACATTGTGAATATACTAAATGCTACTGATTGGTATATTAAAAAGTGATTAAAATGGGAAATTTCATGTTATGTATATTTTACCACAATAAAAATATTTGTTTTGAATGACCTTAAAGTAGTGATTTTACAAGGGGAAATTATTTTACCTTTCAATATGTTAATTAAATGTTTGGTTATTTCTACTAAAGGTATTTATGTGAGTTCATAAAATGTATCAAATAGCATTTTATTTTATTATTTTGCTTCCTCCTAAGCCAAATCTTGAAATATTACATAACAGGTTCATGAGAAATACACAGTAGATAAGAAACTTCATCTGAAAAAAAAAAAAGACAGAAGCAAGCTTATGGAATTATCTCCCAGCCTATTGATATAGTAAGAAATACTATATGGTCTTGTGATGGATATTTTTATACCCTTAACTTAAACTAGGGAAAATGGAAACTGGAAATGAAAATAGAAACTCAGTAGGCAATTTTCAAACTCCATTTCTATAGTTCAGATCCTTTTTCCCTTTATGGTATTTACTGCTAAATGGACATTTAGACTATTTTTTTAGATCCAGAGATAATAGCTATCTGAACTTTCTGTCTCTGGTTTTAGGCTTCAAGAGTAACTCTACCTCTCCCTTCCCACATGACGATCTTTTCTGGGTGATGGCCATTAACAAATCCCTCTTCAGTATCATCTTGTACAGACTCAATGTCCTAAGGTGTTAGTAAAATCTTAGGCATGACATTTCCTAGATTTGTACTGGCTCCCACATCTGGATACTTTTATCTGTCAGTGTCACAAATAAAATGTAGAAGTACCAATCTTAGTGATTGTAACCGTGTCTATTACTTGGAATTGCCTGGAAAGTTTTTGCTTCAGTGAGTTAAGGAGGGGCTCACACACTGGAATTTTATAAAGAGTTGAAGTACCACTGAGCCGGCCATTAAAATCGATTCGGGCTCTCACTTCCCCACACTAATCCTCTATTCCCTAGGCTAATCTGCCTGCTATTCCTTGAGCAACATTTCCTCATACCCACCATCTGGGTCTTTACAAGGAAACAGCTTCTTGTTGAAAACATCTTTATATTTTTCTCCAAAACTCATATGTATTATTCACTAAAAGTTAACACTTTCTTGACTGTCTCTCTAAAACCTACATAATAATCAGACCACTCTCTATCCATTTCATATTTTCTCAGCACTTCAGAAACACAAGTTAAACACTGCTTGTTGTGATGTTATAGGAGTCACCTAATGGCAAGTCATATTTTCCTACACAAGTGTATCATACATTTCTTACAGGCAATGAATGCCTCTGTGACTGCTGTTTACTCATTAAATTTTCTAAGATAATGCAGTATAGTGCTTGAATCAAAGGAAGGTCTTCTTAAATATGAGTGCCTCTCCCACATCTCAATCCTCCCTCAAACGCACCACCCAAGCACTAATAAATTATCCCTTAAGTTTCGGACTGATATTTATCATTATACCAAGGATGCTATTTTGTGTCAATACTTTAACAAATGCTAGTGAGACCTCCTCCAGCATATCTATTCTCTCTCCAATATTACAAATCTGGATGTTTATAACGGTCCTTCTCACTCTTACTACCTTATCAAGGCCTGTCTATTTCACCACCATGGATTCTAAGGATTGGATCTTACCACTGCAATGAATGGAAAGCCGTGCAAACAAAATGGCCTATGCAAGAGGAAAAGGAGGGAGGCAATAATAATGAGCACTTTTAAGTACCCCCCAGATAATGGACTTCAGTCATCTAGCCAACAATCAGGAAATGTGAATGGAAAATCAATATTATGGAGACTTACATAGTTCTATGTAATTTGGCAAGGGGACAAGGAATAACTGAAGCTAGCTTTACCTCAGTCATTATCCCCTAAGGGGATATTGAGGAAGATATATACGGAAAGAACAGCATCAAATAGCAAACCAGGTATCAATTTTTATTATTTAATGATAGCCTTTATAAATACTTTTGGTAAAGCTGTGTGGATTCAAACTGTGAATAAGCCAATAGACCCTCTCCTTTCCCTCAGCCCAAGTCCAGATATTGAGTTCTTATCCCCTTCTGCCTGACTCAAGTAATGGAACATTAAACAGTGATGAAGATACACAGACACGCACACACACAGGCACACGAACGGATAAATGTGATTCAAAACAAAAGAAAGCAACAAACGCAAAACCTGAAGGATATATAAATACCCAGGCACTAAGGAACCTCTGCTCAGCTTATATTCCTATTTCATAGATACAAATGGAACCTTTGATGCCACTTCCCCAAAACACAAATTGATAAATGTCACCCAAATGTGGTCCCGAAATCTACAAATTGGAATAACCAATCAAATTAGCTTTCCCCCTGCTGTGTGTAGGGAAAAGAAGGGAAAAAAGACAGCCCTTCACATTCTAAACAGCACTGTGTACACAATTCTCATTCATCACACTTCTCCTCGAATCTTACTTTCTCCAGTCTGTGTTTTGCTTCTTTTTTCTAAATAATTTTTATGATTCAATTTTCTACATTATTTATCAATTAATTGTGTATATTTTTGTATTATGGTTTCCTGTAATCCTTTCACCAAAAAGGCTGTGACTTTTTCTAGGATTGTGTTGAGTAGACACCTGCTACTACTTTTATTGCTGTTTACATAGCACCGGACTCAATAAAATTGGGCCGTATTTATGCACCTGTCAGAGTAGAGGTCACCTAAGTAGAACTGAAATGAAACAAACACAAATCTAGGCTATTGGATTAACTGAGCAAATTATCGTGACCAATGAGATGATGGCTGCCTCTTTCATAATACACAGCTATCTATTGTTTAATTCTATTTGATTTTAATTCTATGTTTGTAGGACTGATCATTCCACAAACATTGTAAGTTGTTTGATATCAAAGAACAAATATTTTTATTTCTTTGTTCCCTTATGCCTGCCCTAGGAAATAACCATGAACTGAAGCTTATTTAATGTTTCTGTTATATTTTTTGTGACAGGATAATTTGTTTGGTGAAAATATTTTGGGTATCAAAATTTCCCATAAGAATGACATTGAAAGAGTATGACCAATATTTGATTCACTATGTAATGCACAACTGGTATAGAAAGACTAGTTTCTGGGGCAGAATCTTAAGGCAGAGCTGATGTTTGTGCTGCAAAACTCAAATAAGGCAGTTTTGTAAATTACACTCAAACACACATACACTCTTCTCCCCAGAACCAAACATTAGAATTGACTCTAATAGGGCTGGCCCCATGGCTTAGCGGTTAAGTGTGCACGCTCTTCTATTGGCGGCCCAGGTTCGGATCCCGGGCGCGCACCGTCGCACCGCTTGTCCGGCCATGCTGAGGCCACGTCCCACATATGGCAACTAGAAAGATGTGCAACTATGACATACAACTATCTACTGGGACCTTGGGGAGAAAAAGGGAAAAAAGGAGGAGGATTGGCAATAGATGTTAGCTCAGAGCCAGTCTTCCTCGGCAAAAAGAGGAGGATTGGCATGGATGTTAGCTCAGGGCTGATCTTCCTCAAAAAAAAAAAAAAAAAGACTCAAGACAAAGAAAAAAAGAATTAACTCTAATATTACCTAGGTTTTATTAATCACTAGATTCTAAAGTGTAAATTGTCACCTAGAGAATGTTATGTCCACCCCATTCAGAGAACAATAAAGATTAGATGATCAGCATTAAAGACAATTGATATAATTTAAGAAGAGAAGAGCGTGAAAAGCATCTAAATGCGTTCCAATTGGTGTCTGGTTAAGTAGATTCTGACACATTCATGAAATGTGATGCTAAATCGACAAAAGACAAATTTTATATTTAAAATTATTAAATTTAAAGAATAACCTATATATCTGTATCTCTCTACATATATATCTTTATCTTACATATATAAATATTATATTCTATATGGAAATATTTTATATTATTTCATAACATTACTGTAGAAGATGCCTAACTTTCATCACATGAATTCTTGCCTGCTTTGATGTTCTTTTTTTTTTTTTTGTGAGGAAGATCAGCCCTGAGCTAACATCCATGCCAATCCTCCTCTTTTTGCTGAGGAAGACTAGCCCTGAGCTAACATCCGTGCTGATCTTCCTCCACTTTATGTGGGACGCTGCCACAGCATGGCTTGACAAGCAGTGCGTCGGTGCATGCCTGGGATTCGAACCTGGGCCTCCAGCAGCGGAGCCCGTGCACTTAACCACTATGCCACGGGGCTGGACCCAGCTTTGATGTTCTTAATATGTGCATGTGCTAATATTTCAGTAGAAGGTGGATCATCATGTGGTTTATGAATGGTTTCTTCTCTTTTTTCTTTCCCAGTTTTATTGAGGTATAATTGGCAGATAAAATTGTAATGTATTTATAGCATACAACTTGATGATTTGATATATGTATACATTGTGAAATATTTACCACAATCAAGTTAATTCACACGTCCATCCCCTCACATAGTTACCTTTGTGTGTGTGTGTGTAGTGAGAAGGCTTAAGATCTACTCTAATGGCAAATTTCAAGTGTATAATATAGTATTATTAACTATAGTCACCATACTGTACCTTAGATCCCCAGAACTTATTCATCTTATAACCAAAAGTTTATACCCTTTGACCAATTTTTCACCATTTATCCCACCCCTCAACTCCTGACAACCACCATTCTGCTCTCTGTTTCTATAAGTTCTTTTTTTCTTTAGATTCCACATATAAGTGATACTGTACAGTATTTGTCTTTCTCTGTCTGGCTTATTTCATTTAGCATAATGCCCTTCAGGTTCATCCATGTTGTCACAAATAGTAGAATTTCCTTCTTTTTTATGGCTGAATAATATTCCATTGTGTGTGTGTGTGTGTATACACATATATATCACATTTTCTTTATCCATTCATCCCTCAATGAACACTTGTTTCCATATCTTGGCTTATCGTGAATAATGCTACAAAGAACATGGAAGTACAGGGCCAGCTCTGGTGGCTTAGTGGTTAAGTCTGGCACATTCTGCTTCTGTGGCCTGGGTTCAGCTCCTGGGCATGGACCTACACCACTCATCTGTCAGTGGCCATGCTGTGGTGGTGGCTCACACACAAAAAGAGGAAGATTGGTAGCGGATGTTAGCTCAGGGCAAATCTTCCTAAGCCAAAAAAAAATAAAAACAGAAGTATAAATATCTCTTCAAGTTAATGATTTTGTTTCCTTTGGATGTATACCCAGAAGTGAGATTTTGGGATCATATGGTTAAATTTTTAGTTTTCTGAGGAACTTCCATATTGTTTCCCATAATGGCATTTCCAGTTTATGTTTCCACCAATAGTGTACCAGGATTCTCTTTTCTCCACATTCCTGTCAGCATTTGTTATTTCTTGTCTTTTTGATAATACACATCCTAACAGGTGTGAGGTGATATGTCACTGTAGTTTTTATTTTCATCTTTCTGATAATTAGTGATGTTGAACATCTTTTCCTATACTTTTTGGCCATTTGTATGCTTTCTTTGGAATAATGTCTATTCAAGTCCTTTGACTATTTTTAATTGGGTTATTTGGTTTTTGCTATTGAATTGTAAGACTTTCTTATATATTTTTGGATATTAACCCTTTATCAGATATATGATTTGCAAATATTTTCTCCCATTCCGTAGGTTGCCTTTTTATGTGATTGATTGTTTCCTTTGCTGTGCAGAAACTTTTTACATTGTTGTAGTCTCACTTGTTTGTTTATACCTTTGTTGCTTGTGCTTTTGGTGTCAGATCCCAAAATAATTGCCAAGACTTATGTCAAGGAGGTTTTTCCCATGTTTTCTTCTAAGAGTTTTATGGCTTTAGGTCTTATATTTAAGTCTTTGATCCATTTCTAGTTGATATTTGCATATGGTGTAAGATAAGGGTCCAACTTCATTCTTTTGCAAGTGGATATCCATTAATCCCAGCACCATTTATTGAAGAGACTATCCTTTCTCAATCGTGTATTCTTGACACCTTTGTAAAAAAATAGTTGACTGTATATGTATGAATGTTTTTCTGGGCTTTCTATTCTGTTCCATTAATCTTTGTGTCTGTTTTTTATGCCAATTCTATACTGTTTTGATTACTATAGCTTTGTAATATTTCTTTTTTTTCTGAACTTTGGACTTATGTTAACCCTGGGTACTTCCTTAATCCTACTTTATTCCAATATTTGTAAGAAGGAAGAGCTGGAGGTGTAAACATTGTTACTGTTATGTAGTCCTAATTTTTACCAATGTTGAAGTTTATCAGCATCTCTCTTCATTCTTCAGTCCCAGGATTATTAGAACTCCCAAATTGCTGCCAAGTAGACTTAACACCTGAGTAAGCTGCTGGATGAGACTAATCTTTGCAGAAAGTCATGACTTACTTCCAGTATCAACTCAAGGGGCCCTCATTAAATAAAACATTGAATTCAAGTATATTTCTTGCTCCCTTTGCTCACTTGCTTTCTGATGGTTCAAAATTGCTCTTAGGCATCTTTTACGAATAATTTATGAGAGTATGAGATGTGCCCAGCACAATTCCAGATCTTTGTCTTACTTAATACCTTTCTCTTAAGCTATGTGAATAAAGGTAAAATAACTTGATGGTGGGGAGTGGATTTCATCAGACTGGTGTTTGGAAGCATGGGTGGAAGGGCCCTCTAGGTTCCTGCTTTAAACTTGCAATCCATCTACCACAGCATCCTCTGGTCCAACTCCTTATCTGTTTTTTGAGTGAGACATTTCATTTCTTTATAAAATAATATTGCAAAATTTCAATGGAATTATTAACTTGTCATTTTTGTTCACAGTCTCTGGATTCGGAGGAATCTGAATATGGATTTGACGTATATCATGAGATTCTAGATTGTAGGTGAGAAATAACAAACGCTGAGTAAGATGAAAATGACTTTAATTCCTTAACTTTGCTTACTTTGCTACAATAAGTATATCTTCTATTATTTGATCCTCATAGAATGTATATGGAATTCAAACATTTTTATTTTACTTCATTATGCACCAGACACTATTATTTGGTTCTAGAACTATGGAAATAATAATTTCTAATTTACTTATCATTTTTTTTCTTCCAGACACTATTATGTTTGTTACTTTAAAAGCAGTATTATTATCCATATTTTATATACAAGGAAACTGAAGTTCAGAGGAATTAAATGCCTTACTCTAACCCACACAGTGAGGTGCTGTCAGAAATATGATCCCAACCCAAGTAGCTGTTAATACACTATTACCATCATGCAATTGGATGTCGTAGATTAACATAAAAACTATAATATAGAAAACAGTCATAAAGTTGGTAACTTGTTTTTTATTTTGCCGAGTAAGACATAAATGCAATTATCTTTCCTTCTTATCATGATTTAATAATAACAGCCTTTGTTGGTAGAACAGTTAGTATCTTTATCCTGATATTTTCCCCAAGGCCCAGTGAAAACCTCCTCAAGAAATGGTGGTGGTGTGGGCCAGGCCCCATGGCCAAGTGGTTAAAGTTCCACGTGCTCTGCTTTGGTGGTCCCCATTCACGGGTTCAGATCCCGGGCACAGACCTACTCCACTCACCAACCACACTGTGGCAGCGACCCACATACAAAATAGAGGAAGACTGGCACAGATGTTAGCTCAGGGCTAATCTTCCTCAAGCAAAAAAAGAGGAGGATTGGCAATGGATGTTAGTTCAGGGAGAATCTTCCTCGGCAAAAAAATAAAAGAAAGAAAGAAATGGCAGTGGTGTCACTCCACAGAAATACCATTTGGAAACTCTTGCAGAAAGACAAAGATATTTTCCTAAAGAGTTTCAGATCTTAATAAGGAAACACAAATGCAAAAGAAGAGCAATACATTCAACAATATATGTGTGCCAGGATATAGATGTAATTCACACAGGATTCAATTGACTTCATCAGTGTTGGGTAAAACAGATAATATTTATCAAAAATTCACCAAAGGAGACAACATCTGAGAATTGAAGGAGAATTAAGAGTTGGGAGATTCTTGGGTCTGGCCCAGTGGTTTTGTGGTTAAGTTCGTGTGCTCCTCTTAGGCAGCCCGGAGTTCACAGGTTCAGATCCCAGGCTCAGACTTACACGCCGCTCATCAAGCCGTGCTGTGGTGGCATCCCACATATCTTCCTCACCATTTCTTCAGGGCTGTCCAAGGATTGCACTGAAGATTCCTACCCTGGACAGCATCTTCTGGTTAGGCCTCTTGTCCCTAGCTTCTGTCACCATTCCGGTCCTCTCCCTTCCTTGAAACACAACCCCGTCCAGCTTCACAATCCCATGAAGCCTTTCACATGTATTTAATTGCATTATAAAGATATTCTTAATCTAAATAGTAAAAAGAAAGAAAGGAAGGAAGGAAGGCAGGGAGGAAGGAAGGAATGAATGAAAGAAGGAAAGAAGCTGATGTACTTTAAAGGGAAACTTCTAGAGGTCCATTATCTACTGTTGTAGAAGCACAGTAAAACTGGGAATCAGTAATATTCACTGTTATATAAACTTTTAATTTTTTCTGAATGAAGATGGTGAAGAGGAGAGGGGAAAGGTTGGTAATGAGGAACATCTGAGAAACAACGTAACCAAAATGAAATAAAATTTACCATAAACCCACTGGCTCCTGCATTGCTTTTACTTGGCCTGCCAGAGGCAAATTGTGTTCCTTCTTTCTCATTGTAATCTCATTGTTTGCTTACCATCTCCGGACAAGGTTGTGAGCTGTGTCTTTTATTTGTGCATCCTTAATGCGTAGCATACTGCTGGATACAGAGTTCCTAACAATATTTAAATCCAATTTTCACAAATGAATGAATAAATGGCCAGGGTATGAAGTTGGTGAGAGTGTTAGGGGCCACCACGGTGACAGAGCTCAGGTATGTGAAACACTTTGCTTTCCTGCTGCTCTGCTAACTCACCTCTCCTCACTCATGGTAGAATGTCCCTCTGTTTCACCTGATTCATCCGGTACGTGACACATCTTCTGACATTGCTCTCTGTGTAGTTATTTCCATGTTTTATCATATTTCATATTTAAAAGGTTTATAAGTCCACCCTACTAACATCAGAGAGAAAATCAGAAGTTAATGCTGTAACTCTGGAAGTTTGAATATCCTCCTTAACGTAGAATTTTTAGGTGCAATAATACTCCATGGTACCATTTTTCAAGACACCATAGGGCTAACATATCATATTGACCTGGGGGAAATTGATTTATGTACTTTTCGGTTTGTATATAAAATTTAAATTTGACTTGCAGAAGAAAAATTGAATGTAAATTATACTGCAAAAAAATGAAAGAGAGAAAAGTTCTATGATATCATTCATCTTGAGTAGAACTGTCTCCCATACTATACAGATTTGTTTTTCATGAATGTTATTTGTATCTGTTACATAATAAGTAAGTTTTTCTTCCATCTGAAAATAGTTTGTTGCCAGAATTGGGCTTATTGAACTCTCAAGCTCTTCTGTCTTCCAGTGAATCAATGGAATAAAAGCTATAGATTTAGTCAAGCTTTGTACACCCAGCCTTGGCCAGAAGAAACTGTAAGTCTTATTCTAATCCCAGGAGATTTAGAAAAAAAAAATATATATATATATACATATATATATATATATAAATGTTTTAATTAAGTAAATAAATATATATAAATTCCTATAAGAATAATGATCCCACACAAATATTAGAAAATAATATTTTCAAAAATTATTATATCCACAATTATATAAGAATTCTGGTGTTTTTCTTCCCCAATCAGTAGTCCCACCCTAGCACATAGTCTCCTTCACTCTGGATATCAGGCAAGCTGATATCCCCAACAGGCATAGAAGTACATTTCTGTTCTTGTGGTTCCAGAGTAATGATTAATAATATCCTTTTTCACTCAGAGAAATGTCCTAGTTTTGATGATACATTTTATGGTCACCTATGAAACTCTCATTTTCTGACATGTAATCTTTTAGTATAGATTAATTTTCTCAATTGTCTGCTTTCAAGTACAGCATGGCCATCAGAAGCCCATAATTATATTTTACTTACTATCTTTTTCATTTTTATCTCTGTTGTCGGTACAACCAAGATTTTGGCTGCAGACAGTCCCAACGTTTTCTCCCATTTTTGCTAATGTCATCAAACCTTTACCTAAGTTCGCTTTGCAGTCTAGAAAGAAGTAGAAAATTGGACTCAGGCAATTGGCTACCAAAGAGCCCGTCTCTGATTCTGCCCCTATTTGTGCTCTGGCTGACAAATGTTGGATTCCAAGTTGATGATGCTGCACATTTTTAAAAAAGAGAGGAGGAAGGCCTGCATGGTTATATTGCTACAGTTGAGGTGCAGGGCATTTATGTTCTATTGTGTTTTTTTCATTAATTTTAACAAATTGCCTCTTTATTTCACAGATAGAGAAATAGTGGTTGATATGTTCTTTTTGGCAGTTAGAAAGGTAACTTTATCTACCTGATCTGAAGAGGGGCCAGATTACCTGAAAACCGCAGTTGTGAGAGGAGCCTTCTTTGGGTTGATTTGTATCCTTAGAATAGATTTGAGAATATGTGTTTAGAAATGTAATTCTCATTCCTTCATGTATGCAAATTAAATGAAACTGAAGTAAGAGAATGTCACAAAGTAGCAGTCCTCCAGGGTCCAGATTTAATGAACAATTTATAATTAGGTTACACTTGTTTTGCATCTTTTCATATTTCAGCCTGTTAGTGCCTCTTTGAAAAATGATCTTTATAAAGCCATTGCCTGATGTTCCTATTAAACTTCAGGCAAGCCTACTCTCAGGTTTAATATTCTGTGATTTGGTGAATTAGTCAGGTTCCAAATCTTGATTTCCCCTGGACTGTCTAGATTATTTTTATACACAATCAAATTCCATTCTTTTGAACTGAGAAGAGCAAATTGTTTCCATCTGTCTTCAGCCTCCTCTCATTCTTTTGATCATTAAGAAAATTATTCTCTGTATTTTTCCCAGCAATATTAAGACATTCGTTTATTCACACAGTAATATCTTTACCCTCCTAAAATGTGCTAGGCGTTGCTTTCTATTTGTAGATGCTGCAGTGAACAAAATAGGATCCTGTTCACTTTAAACTTGCTTTCTTGATGTTGAAGGATGTAGTCGGTGAGGGGACACAGGTAATAAATTAATAAGTAAATGTTTTCAGATAGTGATGAGATCAGGAAGAATGTAAAAAAGGGTAATAAGATAAGGAATAATTACACACCTTGACAACATATAGAAATCACACCAGAAGTTAATATAGGATGCATTTAAATATATATATTTATATTTATAAATTTTATATATGAATAAATTATTTATTTATGTAAATATATATATTATATATAAGAATATGTATAAAATACATTATATAGATCTAAAATATATCTCTCTTCCCTCCTGGTGCATGAGAATGAGATAAATATATGTATGTTTTTGAATTAATGCATAAATTAATATATATTAAATTTATTTAATAATTTATATATATATTCATCATTCATTCAAGAACACGTATATATTTAATCTCATTCCAGGCACCAGGAGGTAAGCCAGATTCTGGGGAAAAATTCTGAGAATACTCAAATTCTTTGCCATAGGTAGGGTGCATTACAATATCCTCTTTTAATAGGCAATACATTGGGTACAGTGGATGTTGATAATTTTTATAGTAGAAACTCAGGGAGTAGAATCCACTTCTTATAGTCAGTTCAGTTATTTCTCCCCTATATCTAAGAAATCCGGGTTACTTTGCCTCCTTCTTTCTATGAATCCCAGGAATTTTTATAACTTGTGCTACAAATTTGTTTGTTATTAGTGAGAGTTCATAGGCACGTGGCTTATCCATGCCCATGGATCAGAAGCAGTTTGAGTACAAAATTTGTTTGGACTTTACCCTAACCTGTAACTCTAGCAAAGAAGCATTAGAAGCGTATCATAGATTTCTGTGCCTTGCATGTAAGGATTATTTCATACTTCCCTGAGTAATATGCAATTTTTAAAACTCACTATTTTATATGATAGATGTTCAATTCATATTTATTTCAGTTTCCATTATCAAGTTCCCTAGTTCGCATTATAGACCAACCACATGATCTCATTTGTTTTTATTACCTCCTTCAGGGTGACACTCAGGAAGGATTAACTCACTATTGTCGAAAATCCGCTAGAGAAGCAAACTATATAGTTGAACAGTGCCCAATTCTATTCAAATTTTGAGAAACCCAAGAGAGAATTGAAGAAAGGATTCTGAGGTCATATTCAGGCAAAGTGGAAAACCTTCATCAATAATTGAAATCGATCAAGGGAATGTAATGGGAAACCGGAAGTAGCGTGCCATGTATTTGTCATTCATTCATTCAATCAGTCAACTAAAATTCATTGAGCATTCTTGACCATGGCAATTACTTAGAGTTTATTCTAAAACAACAAAAAAGGACATAATGATTTCCCTACTCTGCTGCTCATTGCTTTTGCTCTATGTTCTAGAGTACAGTGCTTTTGTACACTTCTTTATACCTTTAGTCTTACAGATTATACTCATTAAATCAACACCTTCCCCTTCCTCTTTAAATTCACTTTTTACTGTATTATACATTTTACTTCTTTTTTCCCCACAAACAATTGCAAACATAATAAATTGGATGTAGTTATATATCTGTGTATATGTGTGTGTATGTGTGTGTGTGATCTATTGCTAATTTTTTCATCACGAAACACATCAATGTTTTAACAGTCTAAAATGAATTTTCTATGTCTTGTAAATTTGATTTATTTTCAGATATTTTTAGCAGAAAAATTATTAACCATTTTGTTTTTCCTCTGAATTCTCTAGGAACTAATCAGAATTCTGTCCTGAAACAGTGCAGTGGAGTGCATTGTGCTCTTCTCAAAGACAGGTTCATAGGGGTTGGAGCTGGCTCTCTCCCAGAGGAGAGATTTGATTTCTCTCCTGTTCTCCTGATCACACAATGTGTAATTTCTCCCTATCTTCCTTTCAAGGACTATATGCCCACTATTATTGGGCATATAGTTTAGACAGAAAATCTGTCTAGGAAAGAAGACTGCATATCAATTCTGTTGCCTTCTCTGCCTAACTATCAAATGTTAGCATGGTTGGAATATTGATTAGATAGATGAGGTTACCCACTTAACACTACATAGATTCTTCATATTTTTGGCCTGATAATATTCAAATTACAACCTAGACATAGAGGTGATAAAAATAGTAGAGAGAAACATTCAGCCTTATAATTGCCAAGCATATGGCTACACACCATATAGTTAGGGTGATGGAAAAGTTTAACTAAGGATAAAAAAGGCTTGCTGTGTAATTTTAATAATGAGGATGGCTCACTTCCCGTGTTCAGTTTTTCAGTATAAAGATCCAGGGACTTGGATTCTGACAGACCAGGTAGAGAATCTCAGTTCTATTACATGGAAAATAGCTATCTCACAAGGAAGTTGTAAAGATCAAATTTCATGTATAATCATAGGTGAAATTGCCTAGTACAGTGACTATTACATACTAAATAGTCAACAAATGTTAGCTTTGTTTCCCCTCCTCCCACCTTTGTTTCTTCCTCCTTTTCTTTAATCTAACAAATATTTATGGTTTCAGGCCATGTTTCCCTCATCCATTGGTTCCTTTGTTCATTCATTTATTCCTTCCTTATCTTTCTTTCTCCCTCAATTCTATCTTACTCTCTTCTTCCCTTCTTCCTTTTCTGTTTCTCTCTTTCTCCCTTTCCTCCCCATCTCACATGATCTGATTTTATTTTAAAGATATTTGAAAATTATAAAAATACACATAATATTGTAAATCACTGCATGGCATTTTTTAAAATTTAGGGATCTTCGGGCACATAGCATAGTTATTCTACATCAACATGGGGCTGGGAAGTAAGATCTGAAATTGAGTCAGAAACACACTGAAGATCTCAAAGGATGGAGCAAACTACTCGCTATGGATCTGAACTGAGCTTATGGTGAAGTGTCGTCTAATGGAGGAGATGCTTACGAAGACAGTGGGGTTTCTCAAAGTCCAAAGTCCAAAAACAGGCTCTAGCCTATTGCTGTTACTAGGAGATCTAGCCTCTTCATGGATCTTCAGGTTTTCATACCCAAATGTTTATTGAATAAAGCCACTGAGTTATCAGGTAAAGTTAGGGTATTCAACTCTTACCACTGAGTCCCCAGAACCTCTATAGATACAATGGTTTAACCAGTTACAATCCAACTTCCTGTAAAATCATTTAGATCACCTTTCTTCATCTTCTCTGAAAAGATACTATAGGATATGTTGGCGAAGGCATTGCTGAAATCAGGTTTCTTAAGAATAAAAAGATTTTGCTTATCTATAAGCCAAGAAAGCTCATGCAAAAATTTTTATTAAATTCTTTTTCTTCTCCAAATTACACCCATATACAACTGAAGAAATATATGATTAATAATAAACATTGGTGAATAAACTATTGTCAACTGAGAAGTTGGGGGACTATTTAAATACTGTTCTTTGGGTTTTTTGTTCTTGGTTTAATTCACTCTACTGTCATTTTTCATTCTCATATAAACTTAAAATTCATATACTATATATTTCCATGTGGGCTTAATCAAAATTATATAAATATGTTCAAGAAAAACTATAGATGTTCAAAATGCAATACATTCTGTTTTAGAAATACATTGTTCTAGCATACATAGATTTGGTTGATTTTTCTCTTTATAAAATTGAATTTCCTTTTCTTTGTTAATTTTATAGGGCCAATGATCAAGGCTCTAGTAACAATAGTAGGTATTAAATAAATATTCATAGAAATATATTGACTTCTGAAATAAATGCTCAAGTTTTCAATGTTGCTCCTACCACTGTTTAAAATTTCTGTTGTCAAAGAATGTTGACAAATGTTGCGAGAATGTGCTCACTTAATTAATCTATGCCATACAAACAGTAGACCCAGAAAAGATGTCAGAATAATGTAAAATAGCAGCATATCTACCAAAATTATATACTCGAGCCATTTCAGCTGTGACACAGGTGGGTTAAGTCTATCCAGATACATTTGTGTGTCTGTTTATGCTGCCTCTGTCCCCAGTAATCAGAATATTTTGTAATGTAAGCTTACAATTCCAATCTGTAACCCTATTCAAAATATTTCACTTGTAATTAGTCAAGAGAAGAAAAAACAAATTGAGTTCTCCTAATGAAAATCAGGTGCATTTTTTAACTAGAAAAGTAACCCCAATGAATAAGTAACATGCAAGAGCAAATAGATAATAACTATCTGAAGTTACTAGTGTTTACGATGATGACAGGCCTGGCCATGAGGTTCTCCAGTCATTCTTGTTAATATAAGAGTCATTATTGTGTTCATAATCATTCTGCTTATTTCATCTGCTCATTCTAAAACTCAAGCTCAAATTTTTGCTTAAAGTCTCCGGTTTCCATTACCACCTGCCTCTTCAGCTAAATATCTTAATCTGCTAATCAGTTACACAATTGCTTCAAATGCCATTATTTGGGAATATATGGCAGTGCATAAGAAAAAAGAAAGCAGAATATGTTATCTACAAGACCTGGCCTTGCTTGTATCTTTATTTTTTAATCTTATTTTTGTTAAATGAATTTCATATAATGAAAAGGGCCCAAAGTAAGGGATTGCTGAATTAACTATTCTTTCCCAAAAAGAATGAAATTCCAGTAAAATGAAATTATGAGTGCATGTGATATATCTCTTAACAGTCCCCACCCGGCTCCTTCTTTCTCTCATTCTTCCTCTCTCTCTCCTTGCCTGCCTCCTTCCCTCTATTTTCTTTGATACCAGATGCCAGGTGAAAAATAGTTTATGGCTGACCAAACTGAAGAAGCAATAATGAGGAATATCAATCAGCAATTCTAATGGTTAAAATTACTGCCCATGAAGCCAAAACTATCTCATGTAAAAGATTTCTGGCAGTTTGTGAGGGCTATTAATATTTTTCTCATTGTCGATATGAACCACATCTACAATTATGAGAAATACGGGAAAAATCCCTTCATCTATCCTCACACCAGATTTGCAGCAGGCCTAAGAGGCAGGGTGGATATAGTAACTGGGCATTTTTCCATTTAAATAATGCTATTTCATGTCAACTAATTATTCACTATTTTAGTAAAACTTTCTATGCCTTAAAAATATTAATGCTAAAAATTAGTTGGATGGGAAGCAAATGGTGGACTTTCACACACACCCCTTCCCAACCATGCTCCTAATTTGGGAAAAAAGTTTTGTAAAAGAATTGACTTTTTCTTAATGCCATGTCTCTATTATTTTGTTGTACTACTTTATTGTATTAACTTCCCAATCTTTTACTCCTTCACCACTAGAAAGCTTAAATAGTTACCACTTTCGTCGTTTTTGCTGAGTTAGCTGGCTTTTCGTCCCAATTTGTTCATGCCTCACAGATTGATTTTATTCCACAGAGGAAAAACAGTAATACCAGATCTTAGTCAAGGAGAGTACATGCCTCATTGCCGAGACAGACTCTACTGAGTATAAGCATGGCGTGCACAGCAGCACCAAGTTGGTCCTGACCTCGTCTTTACCTGTTCATATCCACCCACTGTATCTAATTTTATTTACAGCCTGAACAATTGCATCTATTTGGAAAACAGACATCTAGAACAAAACTAGGTTCCTCTAGGGGTTACAAATATGCAACAAGCAAAAGCCTGTTTGATATGGCTTTTTGACAAAATCATTTTGACATGTTTTCTTTGAATAAATTATTCTGATGAGGATTTTAGAAACCACTGAAATTTTAGCTTTTTTATTACCAACTAGTATACTAGTAGAAATATTTACTCTATTCCTGGAGCCTGACCTCAATATCATACCTACCTTCTTTGAAATATAAGGATTGACTAAAGGATGGGATATGGGATGCAGTGGGAGGATCTGAGATGGACTGAGAGTCAGAACTGGGGTGAGAGTAAGGAACTATCATGCACACTGATTGGAGATGAAGTTATTTTGCATTGTGATTCAACCACAGACAAAGAGTAAGGTCAAAATGACTGCATAAATTTGATGGTGACAAAATGAGCTTATTATTTACATAGAATGAGGCTTAAAGTAACTCCAAAATTATAATATTTTGAGAATAATTTTATTCTGAAATAATTGAAATATAAAGGGCTTATAATGTATGTTTTATTTTTCTGTTTTTATGAATATCTAACCTACATGAATGTGGGAAAAAATGCCTGTATTGTCTTAATTTTTATCCACTTTTTACTTATACATATGGATAGTATACAAATTCAACAGCTATATAATGATTTCAAAAAAATGTAAAACTAGACAGTGGCAACTACTAAAATGATAGAGAACATAAGACAATGGAAAGTTTCATCATAAAATATTTCAGTTGAAGATACTCATTTTAGATATTTGAAATGGGGTTCATAGAGACAGGTGACTTTGCTAATTACTAGAAAACTTGAAATTTAAACCCTGATATGCTTACTGCAAGTCCAGTATTCCCTTCATCACATTAAACAGCTTCCACAGTGTCAGCCACAAAGAATGCATGAAAAGCGATGCCATATGCATGTAAGTGTTTGGTGTTTGTCTTTTCATAATTATTCAGCATGCAATTTCTTTATATTTTTTAGTGAGACATATATTTTATATATATATCTTTTATATATATCTTTTTATATATTTAATGAGAGATATTTTTATATATATGATTATATAATTCATAATTATAATATAATTATATTATTTATAACATAACTTATTTAGTACAATTTATATTTATATAATATATTATTATATTTATATTTTTATGTCCTTCCCAATTATATATTTTAATTGTTCTGTCTCAATAACAATGATTAAATGCCACAGCAAAACATATATAGATGTAGATATAGATACATATATTATATATATTGCATGTGTGTATATATACCTCTCTGTGCAAATTTGAACAGAAATGTTTCACCAAGAGTAATGGGGTTTTTCTCAGATCCGAAACTCATAATCGTTGACATATAAGTTCTTAAAAAAATTTATTCCACTTGTTATACACTCACATATACTCTCTGGACTTTGTCTTCATTGTGAAACAAATGAAACTAGAAATCTTCTGTTAAGAAAATCTGCTCTTTGATTTTTATCCTTATTTTCCTCGTGTCTCTCACTCCATTTCTTTAAGTTGGCTTTTCACTTTTGTTGAGTCTTCCACTTACAGAGACTAACTATATCCAGCCTCTCATGCTACATTCTCTAGTTTACCATGCCTGTGCTTTATAGTTACACTATTTTTTAAAATATTATCACTTGTATTCTCAATTCTATCACAACCTTTACCTTCTGACCTACAAATGTTCACAAAGTCTTCCTCTAAATAAAGTCAAAATCTGTCCTTTTTTAAAAATCAGTTTATTCATCTTTATTATTATTTTTTTTTATTTTATGGTAGTGAGAACACCTAACATGAGATCTACTGGAGGCATCACACTTCCTGATTTCAAAATATATGACAAAGCTACAGTAATCAAAACAGTATGATACTTGCATAAAAACAGACATACAAACCAATGCAACAAAATAGACCAGAAAGAAACCCACATACATATGGTCAACTGATCTTTGACAAAAGTGTCAGGACTGCACAATGGGAAAAGGATAGTCTCTTCAACAAATGGTTTTGATAAAACTAGATATCCACATGCAAAAGAATGAAATTGGACTGTTGTCTTACACCACACACAAAAATTAACTCAAAATGGAGTAAAGACATAAACATAAGACCTGGAACTATAAAACCTCCGGAAGAAAACAGGGGAAAAGCTTCATGACATTCATCTTGGCAACGATTTCATGGGTACGACACTGAAAGCACAGGAAACAAAAGCAAAAGTAGCTAAGTAGGACTACATCAAACTACAAAGCTGCACTGCAAAGAAAACAATCCACACGGTGAGAAGACAACCTAGGAGAGGGAGAGAATGTTTGCAAACCATATATATGAGAAGGGGTTAGTGTTAAAAGCTATCCTCCCTTCTCCAACTTTAAGCTGCTTTAAATTTTGGATACAGCGATCTGACTGACATAAAGGGCATCACTACAAAAATATGATCTCCTATAGCCTTCAATATTGTCCAGCATTCTTCATGAAATCTAGTTCACTCTTAAATAACATTTCTCTCAAGATCTGAGAGGCTGTCACAGTCAAAAGGAGCCTAAAACAACACGACAATTAAATGTAGTATGGTACGCTGGATGGGATGCTGGAAGAGTAAAAGGACATTAAATTTTAAAAAGTAAGGAAATTTGAATAAAGTATTGACTCCAGTTAATAATAACAAATCAATATTGCTTCATTAATTGTGACAAATGTACCGTTCTGACGTAAGATGTTATTAACAGCCAACACTGGGTGTGGGTATATGAGAACTCTCAGTACTATCTTCTCAATTTTTCTTTAAAACTATTTCACAATAAAAACATTTATAAAAAATGGGCAAAAGAATTCAATAAGCACTTCACAGAAAAGGATATCCATATTTCCAGTAAATGTATGAAATGGTATTCAATGTTATTAATCATTAGAGCAATTCAAGTAAAAACCACAGTGAGATCTCACCAGGCACTTTTTGAATGGTTTAAATTACAGACTGACACTACCAAGGTTTGACAAGGATGTGCAGCAAAAGGAATTTTCATATACTGCTGGTGGACATGTGAATTGGTACAACAACTTTGGTAAAATTTTTTGCAGTATGTACTGAAGTATAATATATACATTCCCTTTGCTTCTACCAATTACACTACTAGGTATATATCTACCCACACTGCAAACTTACGTGCACCAAAAGACTTGTGGAAAAATAGTCATAGCAGAATTATTTGTAATAGCCCAAAGAGAAAACAATGCAAATAACCATAAAGAATAGAATGCGTGAATAATCAGTGGTATATTTATACATTAGAATACTATAAAGCAATGAAAGTTAATGAAACAATAGGGATAATAGGTTGGTTATAAAATATTGACTGGAAAAAAGACAAAAAAGAATGCATAGCTTGTGATTCTGTTTAAATAAAGTTTGAAAATAATCTAGTGTGTTAGAAGTCTCCTTGCACTTACCTTTTTAGAGGAGGGTGGAGATATTGACTGGGAAGAAGGATGTGGGGGACATTTTAGATTCTGCTGATTCTATTTCTTGATTGAGTTGTGGCTTCAGAGCAGTTTTTATGTTGTAATAATTTATAAAGCTACCCATTTATGTTGTACTTCAAACGTTTGTTAAATGAAACCACTTACTTTTTTCCCCCAATTACATCTAGATTCTCTACCTTCTGAGGTACAGTCACCAGCAATTCCCTGCTTACTTAAACTAGTAACAAATTTTTATTCCTTTTCCATTCTTGATCTCAGTCATATTGTTTATTTCTTGAAATACTTTCTTCACCATTGTATCTCATTTTATTTTTCTCTTTCATCTCTGTTTTATTAAATATTTGTAACCTAGGGTTCTATTCTTGGTTCTTGTCATATTTAGGATATAAACCAAAATGTGTCCACTACAATGTCTTCAATTAAAATTGGTCATAAGCTAATGCTCACTCCTGAGATCCAAACCAATATATTCAACTATTTACTGAATATCTTCACACTTATTCCCTTAAGACGCTATAGATATAACTTGCTGGTCTTTCTCTCGTTCACTTCTGATGCCTCTTACTGTTAATCACCTTTAAACTGGAAAATCAGAGAAAACTCTGATCTAAGTCATCCTACACCCTCAAATTCTTCATCTACAGGCCACTGCAATAGCCCTTAATTAACTTACTCCAAGCTTTGCCCCGTTAATACTGCTACTAATTATTTTCTCTAAACCAAATCTGCTAACGTTACAAATAGAACCATTTCTTGTCTTCTACATGTCTACATATTAGATTTAATTCCTCAAAATGGCAGATATTTCAAAGTCTTGGCCCTACCTATCCTTCCACTGTTATTTTATTCAACCTATTCCCCTAAGCTTGTTAAATCAGCATATCCACATTTTGTTACTACTTCAGCCCTTCGACATCTGTTATGGCTCTGTGTCTGTGCATGGGCTTTTCTGTGTGTGTGTATGAGGAAGATCAGCCCTGAGCTAACATCCATGCTAATCCTCCTCGTTTTGCTGAGGAAGACTGGCTCTGAGCTAACATCTATTGCCAATCCTCCTCCTTTTTTTCCCCCAAAGCCCCAGTAGATAGTTGTATGTCATAGTTGCACATCCTTCTAGTTGCTGTATGTGAGCTGCGGCCTCAGCATGGCTGGACAAGCGGTGCCTTGGTGCACGCCGGGGATCCGAACCCGGGCCACCAGTATCCGAGCACGCGCACTTAACTGCTAAGCCACGGGCCAGCCCTGCATAGGCTTTTTAAAGCAAGATTGTTTAACACTCTGCTGCCCGTCTCTGCCTGGAAAATTCTATTCCTCTTTTAAAGTCAACACAAATATTATTTATATTTTCTCACATCTAGAGATCTTTGCATCCTTCTCCATTCCCAAGTATTCCATTTCCAAGAGTGTGATTTTAATATTGAAATAAAGAATCCATGAGCAATATGGGAGTATATTATACTTCATAACTTTATTTATTAAAGGTATTTTTAAATTGACTACAATAATATGCATTGGAAATGCAGTAAAAATCTCCAAATGCTAGTTAACAGGCATAATTTATAGAATATTTTGACTAAGAAGATGTAAACCCTCACCCACCCACGCACCTGCTATTGAGAAATCTTCAGCTCTCTCTAGTGTACTGTAGGATGTCCTTTAGAGAATTATATTTATATAAAGGATGGAATGAAATATTTTGCTAAATTTGAACTTTGTATTTGGAAGGACTTCTAGGATGCAGTTGATTTCCAGATCTTTTCTCTATATTTTTTTTGTATATTTTCCGTATATTTTTCCCTATATTTTCTCTGGCTCTCCTTTCATCAACCAAACAAATTTTACAGTGCTCATCTCCCTGTAGCACTGTAACAATTTGAACAATGATTCAGATTATCATAACTTCCATTGTGGGCACTGTCATTAGAGCTTTTTTATTCAACACATGTGTAATGAGAACTTTCTAGATGCCAGCGGCAGGCCCGTGAGTGAACAAGCCATGCTCTCTCTTCTTGTGGATTTTATTAAAAATGGGCAACCTCAGGTATTATTTTCCTGGTTGATATTTGAGGTGGAAACACAATTCATTAAAGGCAAACTTAAAATCACTGCAAGTATACTTAATAAGTTTACAAGCAATGGCTTAAAAAATGGCTCTTTCTGATGCATTAGGGATTTTTTCATTTGTAAATAATTAAAGAAATGGCTCGTAAGCAAATGTACTAGTTGATGGTATTGTCAAGAATAATGACAAGGCAAATAGATAAAGTAAACTGCTAGGTAAATGAAGGTGAAACGTCTTTGTTCATTGAAGTCCATGGCATATATTGCTTTTCAGTCAATAAAGATGTTTGCCATATAATGAAATTGACAATTACTAGAGCCCAGCATAATAGTCTGTCTTTAGATCAGATGGGGAAAGTCTGCCAAATATTTTAAACTTGTAATTATCACTGTACGTGTTTTCTCAGACAGTTGATTTTTTTAAAATTAACGATATTATGGAGAGAGAAATATGAATACGCTGGAATTTTTTAATAGCTTAAACAAATAGTTTACCTTTTAAAAAAAAAGGGCAATGTAAAATTATTGTCAGTTAAAATTAATTAAAGGATATGTATAAATTAGAGTTTTATTCTATAAAAATTATAAATTTGTAGAAATTTATGACATAATGTTTTTGGACCTATTCCATTCTATTTCTGTTTCTTTATATCCCTTTGGAGAATTTCTTCTCTTTTTCCCTTTAGGTATCCACATCTCTGTTTGTGGCTTTCAGCTGACCGAAGTTGGTCATAATGTCCCCAATGCACCCTCTCCGCCTGTTCCTTCTATCGAGTTTACTTTTTTCACCCCTCAGTCCCCCTGGATCCTAGACTGGGCTTTTTGACTAATGATAGTAATAAGAGGAAATGGTTTCATGTTGCACTTTATAGGTAGAATAAACTCCAGATCAGGAAAAAAAGAGCCCCTCTCTTTAAGGATCAATTGGGGTTTGGCACATAATGAAGGAATTAGTTTAGGATACTTGAAGGAAGCACTTAACAGTGACATTACATAAATAGAGTGCACCATTTGTTTTGCAGCCTTCTGGGATTATATTTTAAATTACATAAGCTCACTTCTTTCTTGAGGCTGCCACTAGCCTAATAAGGAAAGTCCTGAAATAGTAACTATTCAAGGAAATCACAGCAACCTCAAGAATAAAAAATGTATATTCCCAGATCCTACATCTGAGTACAACAACCAGCACTTGTTACTTGTTGGATTTTTAGACGTCACATCACCTCTCAAACTTGCTTGTCTCTGTCTCTCCTCTCTCATCTTCTTTTCTGCAAAATCCTAGAGTCAGAATAAAGATTTCTTTCTTTTTCATTTATTAGCCTACTTTCCTCTTTACCAAATGGTTACTTTTACTTGTGTTATGTACATAGATTTTAAAGATAACAGCTCAGACACTGTAGTTGATTTCACAGGAGTGGTTAGATTTCCCAGAGGCTGTATCACAGCCCTCCTCTTGTGTCTCTCGACTGATGACTGACAAGATAGGGAAGCCCATCTTCCTGGCCACTCAGAGTGGAGCTTCCACCAAGAAAACCTACAGATAGGGGTGGGAGCAGGTCATGGCTCAATGGCTATACAACTTCCCCCTTATTACCTAGGTTTAGTGGATTTTATTGAATAAATGTTTCTTCATTTTTTCTATGTTCTTAGTACAATTTCCAAAAATTTTGAATTTTTTCAGTTTTCCCCAGTTACGGTTGTGTATTAGTTTTGAAGGGCTGCCATAAGAAATTACCACAAAATAAGAGGCTTAAAAAAACAGAAATGTATTCTCTCACAGTTCTGGAGGCCTGAAGTGTCCTCTCTTCTTTTTATAAGGACACCAGTCATTGGATTTAGGGCTCACCCTAAATCTAGGATGATCTCATCTCAAGATCCTTAGCTTGATTACATCTGCAAAAATGCTATTTCTGAAGAAGGTGTTGTTTCAGGAGGACACGAAATTTGGGAGGATACTATCCAAACTATTACAGGTTGTTTTACCTGGAAGAAGGTCTATGGAGCACCTCAAGTTGCTATTCCAGAGCTGGGAGTCCTATTTATTCTTTTTTTTTCCACCTTTATTGACTTATACTTAATATACAAAAAGCTGCAATATTTAATGTATATGTTTTGGTGAGTTTGGATATGTGCATGCACCCTTCATGCCATCATCACTATAAAGGTAATAAACATACCTATCACCTCCAAAAGATTTCTTGTGTCCCCTTGCTGATTGTGTGTGTATGTGTGTGTGTGTTTGGCAAGAACACTTATCACGAGATCTACCCTCTTAACAAGTTTTAAGTGCAAAATAGCATATCATTCATTATAGGCATTGTGCTGTACAGCAGATCTCAAACTTATTCATCTTGTATCACTGTAGCTTTATATGGATTGAAGAAGTACCCATTTCCCCTTCTCCTTATCCCCTGGCAACCATCATTCTATTTTCTACTTCTATGAGTTTGACTATTTTAGATTTCACATATAAGTGAGATCATGTGGTATTTGTCCTTCTGTGACTGACTTAGTTCACTTAGCATAATGTCATCCAGGTCCATCCATATTGTGGCAAATTGTAAAAAGTCCTTCATTTTTAAGGCTGAATAGTAGTCCATTGTATGTATATATCCCACTATTTTTATCCATTTGTCTGTCAATGGACAGTTGGGTTATTTCCATTTCTTGGCTATTGTAAATAATGCTGCTTAATTGCTTCTTGATTGCAATTTATGTAGAATTATTACTCACCTCTGTAATTTCCTAGCAATATTCATGCCCTGATTAATTTCCCGATTATATCATAATAAACTTTGATAGAATACCAAATATTACATGCTAACATTTCCCATTTTTACTACTTGAAATATTTGACTTTCTGAATGACTTGCACTTTTTTATTTTGATATAAGTTGTATTTGAAGGAAATGTTATTTCTTTTTACCTTTTGTAGTTTTTCACTTAAAATACATAAACTACATAAAAAGTATGTATAGTGCTCTCTACCAGGATACCTTTGAGAGAAAGAAAAACGAAATTATAACATGGACAGCTGCTCCTCCAAAGCTATGCACTACTTGACTGGAACATTCAGCCAAAATATACTAATTGTCATCCTTTACACTAGTGTTG
Organism: Ceratotherium simum simum; assembly: GCF_057802395.1. NCBI lineage: Eukaryota > Metazoa > Chordata > Mammalia > Perissodactyla > Rhinocerotidae > Ceratotherium > Ceratotherium simum. The sequence goes on along the minus strand of NC_141910.1, from coordinate 3,907,184 downwards.
TGAGTCTCAAGGCAAAGAGTTTCTCTGCATGCTGACCTCAGGAATTTTGACACACTAGTAATAGTATTTCAGTCTCAGTTGGTGAGACAAAAGCCTACCCTAAACTCTAAATTCTATGGATAGAAAGGGAGATAGTTCTCTGTAAAATGCTGATCCTGACTCATATGAAATGTTAAATGCCACAATTCCACCTCAAATCAGATGATTTTAAATATGATTTATGTGAAAAACAAGCAGAACAAAATGTGGGTGGATTAATATAAACACTAACCAGTCTCTAAGCAGGACAGCAAAAGCAGAATTATTTGATAAATTTAAAATAGGAAAATTCATAATATCTAGACATTGTCAACACAAATAATCCCTAATCAATCTACAAATGAAAATTGGGGTGAGTTTATTATGAGCCAAATTTGAGGACCATGTAGCCTGGGGCCTTCCTTCCCCAAGGAAGGAAGGGCACCAAAGAAGTGGGGTGTACAGAGTGGTTATATAGCATCAAAGAGCATGTATCACCTGTGATTACAATGTCCCTTTTACAATAGTCATGAGATTGCCCTGTCAGATTGCCCTGTCAGCACAATGATTGATGGACACAGCAGGTAGCAGGTCTGTTGTCTCCAGTTGGGTGGTCACAGGATGAGCTCAGCAATCAAATCCTAGCCTAGGGAAGAGATGCTTATCCTTAAGGAAATGCCAATGTGGGGGAAGTTGCATCCTTATCTTAAGGGCATTTGTTCTTCTCTTTGGGACATGTTAATTGCTTAAAGGAGATATACAATGCATGTTCAAAGGCCATAGGCCCTTTTGAAAAAACAAGCTCAGGCCGAATTTGTTTTACACCAAATGGCTTCCTCATATGCTCCAATATATCCTATTGCTTGCCATTTATTCATCAACATTTACAAAGCAAAGAAATGCAATGAGCTGTCCTGGTGGAATGTCCTGGTGGAATTCCACGTTGGTGGAATGTAAGACTGTGAGAGATGATCCAGAAAGGGCAGATATGAGCCAAGTTTTATATGACCTTGAAATGTAGGCTAAGGAGTTTAGACTTGGAAATATTAAGTAGAAAATAGTTACAGCAGTAAGAGTTTGCTTTGTTTACATTAAAGCTTTTGAAATTTCTTTTTATCACACACACAAAACTTCCTTAACTGAAATTTCACATCAGACATTACTATAATAAACAGATGACAGTAAACTCCTCTGGTTGAAGGAGAAGCAGGGCTCAGGACACTGTGTCTTTGGACTCTGCTTTGTCCCTCTACCCTATCTACCCAACGCTGAAATTCCTCCAGAGAAAGAGGATCTTCTCAGGATGCAGAGACTTCCTGCTTCACCTCATAAACCATCCCAGAATCTGGATTCCCAATCTGGGGTTCTCAATTACTATTTTGTTTCCTAGGTTTTGCTGTCATAGCAAAGATTTAAAATGTAAGGCAATAACTTAATCTCATGGATAAATTAAGCAAGAACAAACTCCTTGGCATTTCATTCATTCAGATTATGCCGTATTTATTGGACATAGTTGCGGGGAGACTTGTGTTCTCCTTGTAACTGGGTTTGTTTTCCTTCCCATGTGGTCTCCTAGGTCCCTCTACTGGCTTATATCACAGCACTTATGACACTGCTATGTAATTTTTTATAATTTATCTGCCACCCCTTTAAACTCTAAGCTTCTTAAGAAAAGGAACTGTGCGTTACTTTTTTATTTATCTAGCACTTCACACAGTGATTGATATGGATAGGCACTTAATGTATATTTCTGTAATAAATAAATAACATTAGTAAGATATGCACTTTGTGCTCTGAGTTTTTCAGTGAATTAGTAGATTTCTTTTAAATCTCTGATACTTGGAATACACTTCACTCTTTACTGAAAATGTTCTTTCCCTGAAGGCATATCAAAGGCCACAGGGTTATTTTATGATGCTTTTGGAATAGGAGCTGTGGCGCGTGGGGCAAGACCAGTAAAAGCTGGCAGACAGCAAGAGTCTTCAACAAAATCCATTAGAGCTCTCTGAGACCTGTATCTCTGAGTTTGTATCTGATGCCTGGAGAACGACCAGCTTTGCTCGCCCCTTGCCCATTGCCTCATCACTTGGGTTCCTCTTTGAAATGACTCCCGGGGAATCTTTCCAGGATTGACCACTCGTGACTGTATTGGCAGCCAAGTACTGCCCTCTGGATGACAGATGAGTTGAGACCTAATCTCTTTTCATCCTTATTCACTTACCCCTTATAGATTTTAAGTCAAGTTAGAAGTCAGGCCAGTCAGATGGCCTCGAACACCAACTTATAATGGGTACTAAATTATATCCGGAAATATCACATGGTGGGTAAAACATTATCTTTTACCAGAACTCCTCTTCAGCAATTCAGTTTAAAAAAGTACTCTGATAAATAGCCTGGTTTGGTAGCTGCTGGGACCCTTATAAATAACTATTGAACAAATAACTAAGCAAAGCCTCTTTAAAAATTTGCAAAATTACTAGCCTGTTTTTCGTCTACCCTGTCTATACAGTATCTTTGCCAAATATGCCATACTGGACAGAACAAAAAATGAATGTTGTATAGTTGTCAAAATAACAACAATTCATTTAATATTTGTTAACCAAGCCTTTATGCAGCACCTACTCTTTGACTGTCATCGAGATTCTATTCTCATGCTTCTTATACTCTGGATGAGCAGGACAGAATATAAACAAAACAAAAGAAATGAATATTAAAATGTCAGACAGAAAGAAATTTAAAAAAAAACTGTGATGTGTTTACAATGTAAAATAGATAATAATACAGACAGTAATTAAGAATAGGGAGATGCCACTTTGACCAAACATAGCTCAATTTGGAAAGAAAGTATCAAGAAAAATAGAGTATTTTAACTGAGATTTTTAAAATGGGAAGAATTTGAGTAAAGTGGGACAAAGGATAGGGAATTCCTTCTGTTGAGAAGAGCATGAGCACTAAATTTACCCCCCATCCCCCATATAATACATAGCATACTATAACATGATAACTGGTTGGAGTTGTGTTCATTGCAAGGGTGGTGGGGTAGAGGAATCCTTTAAGAATCTTATAAAAGTGAAAGATCTATATGGCAGGAAGAAAATTCATACAGTTTCAGGAATTCATAAGCCAATCTAGGGGCTGATAAGACTGTCAGGTAAGAATCAGAACTACACCCACTGGAATTAATAAGTAACTTTGATACTTAACAACTAAAGAACTGACAGTGCCTGTCAGACTCAGAATCCTGAAAATTATATGATCTGTCAAAGTTATTTTAACTTTCTTTATAATGAAAAATAAAGGCCTAATTACAAGATTGTGAAAATTTTGCCAAAATACCAAGATAATTTTGTAAAGATGTTAGGCTCTAGAATAAAATGCAATTGTTGCTTAGCTCTTTCAAAGTACATCTGAGTAAAATAAACCACGATATTCTCCTTCACATTTGTACTGATGTTCATCTTCTATGATCCCAATACACAAGAAAACACAGGGCACATAAATATTGAATTAGAGAGGGATAAATTTTGCCCAGTGTATGATATTCCTTACTGCATTCAGGTAAGAATAAAATACAGTTCTATAAATTTCTCTGCACTCTCCCAGTATGCCCCAAGGTTCCAGCCACAAATATTCTTAGGATTTATTCTTTCAAGAACTTTATTTCATTTTTCTAGGCAAGTTAAATGTCTTTTGAGTCATTACATGAGACTGAAATATCTCTATTCAATATTACCATTTAAACTAGTGCATCCTAAAATCAGACTCTAATTTTGCTTTTCAAATGATTTTTATTCTCTAAATTGTCATTCCCCAAACATCGTTTTGAATTAATATTGCTGTGATACTACATAGTGTGATTAAAAATTTGTAATGTAGGTTGAAAATCTCATCCACTATGAAGAAAATTCCAGTCTCATTTCTTTTACCCTGTCATAAAATTTCATCTTGAGAAATTGAGGTGATCTAGAAATAACTGAAGCAAAGGAAATCATTTACATTTTATTAGTTTAATAAAATTCATATGTGTCTCAACCTGATTTTAAATGTTGATATTTCATCTTTTTGTAGTTAAAAAAAATTGAATAAAATTAAACTATTTTTTTTTTAGGATAGGAGTTTTTATTGAGCAGCATCTTAATCAAGAGATCTGAGGGTTTGAGTCAATTAACCAGCGGAAATAACTCCAGAGTTCCAGGACATTCTCTCTTCATTCCAATACTATAATTGTCAATCCTTAGGGTACATGTGAATTACCTGGGGTGATTGTTAAAATTGTAGATTCACATGCACCACGCCCAGATATTCTTATTTGGTAGGTCAAATATTTTTTTAAATCATGGAAAAATCAAATGTTAGAAAATGTGCAGTCATAAATCAATAGTCAAAATGCTTAACCCTTGTTGACCTCTTGGTTAATCACAAAATATCTGGGATAGAGCAATGAAATGACCAAATAAAGCGGTAGATGGATAACAAAACATAGATGAAGAGAGTTCTCAGAGGCTCCTTACTGGCAAGATTGTGTAAAGGGGTATATGGAGGAGATGTGGTCAAAGAGCAGAGATTTATAGGCACATAATAATTTAATAATTAGGATAATAAGAAAAAATAACAGGACTATGCTTAGGTTGAATATATCCAAACCCATATGGGAAGAGTCAACAAAAATTTGCTGCATGACAGGCAAATTGCTAAGTGCTAAGTATGCAGAGAGGAGTAAGATATACCTTCCAGTGTTAGATAATCTTTGCTGCTAACAGAGCATTCTTTTAAACAATTAAATAGAAATTAATTGAAGTAAAAGAATGGCATTTGTGCTGTGAATACATATGGATGTTTAGTATAATCATAAAATTTTAGATATTTTCTATTCCTAAAAAGTGATTTTCACATGAGGACACAGATGATAGGAAGGTGGAAAAAATAAATCACTCCTCTTCCTCTACTTTCTTTTTCAGTGAATGCCATTCCTCAAAGCATCCCAGGCCATTCCATCATCTCTCACACCTTCTTCCTTCCCCAACCACCTCTATATGTAAATCCTGTTCATTTCTCCTTTCCATTCACTCACAAATCTTGCTCTTCTAATATCCTACACCCTCGTGCCTTGCAGACTACTTTACTTCTTCAGTTGTAGTGTTATAATTGGTTCCTAACTGGTCTTTTCACCTCCAGTCTGTCACCCTAATAGTCCATTCCTCAAACTGCAAGCAATGTTGTCTTTCTGAGATAGATGTGGATCCACACACTCTACTAGTAAAACATTTTAAGTACAGAAGGTTAAAAACTAGCCTTTGTTTATTTCTCTTTAGTGTCTAAACACTTTCTCTCAGCCTGTAAGCTTTTAGCATTCATTCATTCACTCATTAATTATTCAACAAAAATTTAGTGGCTACAGTGCTAAGGATACAAAGTATGTTTGCATGCCAGAGATAGAGCAGTTAACAAATTTGATGAGTTTTCAGCGGTCAGAGTATTACAGTCTAGTGGAAAATGGTTTTCTGTACGAGACTGCACCAACTTTGTATTCCACCCTCAGCTTCTAGCATGCTGGTTCCCTTTTGAAACCTCCCCATCTCACTGTCCTCCAAATACATATACTCAATTTGACTGCCCATACAGTTATTAGTTTCCTGAAAACATTATACCTCTGTTCTTTTCCTTTTTGCTGTGCCTAGAATATTCTCCCTCCATCAGTTCTATACCAGTCACAGTCCTACCCATTCAAATCTCTTCTGTACTTCCTACAACTGAATTAGAGTTAGATCTCAAGGTGTTCTTCTGGTTGGCACAATGAAAAACTTCTGGAGGGCAAGAGTCTGAAATATAATTGATTATTGACTACGGTTTCTTATATTGAATTTCATTTGTGGAAAAGGCCAGCCTATACCTCAGGTAGCTTTCAGATGTACTACTCCATTTTATTGTCTTATTTTGCTGATAGATAAGTTCCTCTGCAAGGATTTACTTAGAACAGTGACTAAAAATCTCCAGAAGAAGCACACAGGTTGATACTTGCCTAAGCCTTATGTTTTTGTTTTAAAAATATGAATAAATAAATAAATAAATAAGAAAAAATTACTACACAAAGTAAAAGAAAATGTAGACTAATCTTTACATGACACCATTGGTAGCATGGCATTTCAAATCATAAAGATGTAGTTTAAAAATTCAGTATATAGAGTATAATAAAATATTTGACATTCCTGTCAAAAAAACATGAAGATCAAAGATCTTAAAATTTTTTGCCCATCAAAATTATGAGCTATTTATGAGATATTGTCAGATTCCCTCTGAAATCTTTTTTTTTTTTTCGTGAGGAAGATCAGCCCTGAGCTAACATCCAATGACAATCCTCCTCTTTTTTGCTGAGGAAGATTGGCCCTGGGCTAACATCCGTGCCCATCTTCCTCTACTTTATATGGGATGCCGCCACAGCATGGCCTGACAAGCAGTGTGTCGGTGTGTGCCCAGGATCAGAACCTGCAAACCTTGGGCCGTGGAAGCAGAGCACGTGCACTTAACTGCTGTGCCACTGGGCTGGCCCCTCCCTCTGAAATCTTAACGTGACCTTCTACTCTCCAATCCCTGTTACAGAAAGACTTAACCACCATAAACTTCATGCAACCTCTTTCCCTAAATAAGCATGTGTCGTGTGTCATGGCACCACAGACCTTTGGGTGAGTTTATTTTTTACATACCATCCCTCTGACCTTAGTTTTAACATTGTGAAGATCATCTATCTTTGTATCAATTATCATTGAATGGAGGAGTTAATATATGAATTAATGGATAGATGAATGGATGAATGTCATTGCTCTGACACAGAGGCCCCTAAAGTCAGATTCCTGATCCCATGCCTGCCCTCTGTGTCCAATTATACAGGACTCAACTTCTATTTGTACTCCTAGTCTAGAATGCTCTTATTCCAGGACCCTGACTTGCTCCGATTCCCTTGCAAATGCTAGATACCTGTTTTGGTCTCACCTTTCTATTTTTGGGGGACTGAGGCCCTAGCTAAATCTCTACCCTCAGTACGTAGGACCCTTCTGTCCATAGATAATTTTTTTAACTTCAATTTTGCCTTTTTTTTAGATTGAGGTATAATTGACATAACATTATATTAGTTTCAAGTGTACAACATAATGATTTGATATTTGTATATATTGCAAAATGATCACCACAATAAGTCCAATTAGGCGGAGTCAAGATGGCGGCGTAGGCAGACTCTGAACTCACCTCCTCCCGTGGACACAGCCAATTTACAACTACTCGTGGAAAAATTACCCCTGAGACAGAACTGAAAACTGGATAAGAGGAACTCCTGCAACAACGGACAATCCTAACTGGGGTGGAAGAGGCAGAAACTCCCTTCTGGAGAGGAAAAACGCCGCCTTCACAAGCCGCCAGCTTCACGGCCGCCGGGAGCAGCTCACAGGTACGCAGCCTCCCTGGAGGCGCGGGGCCCTGAGCCGGGGAGCGCCCCCGCTGTGGGCATTTTGTGGACCCAGCACAATCGACGCCAGCGGCATAATATCTGACTTTGCCTGCTACTAAAGCATTGGGGAGCACCCCCAGAAAACCCGGTTCACAAAGAAACTAAAACTGGCTCTTAAAGGGCCCGCGCACAAACTCACCTGTTCCAGAAAGCATCCTAAAATCACCAGAAAGAAAGGTGCACAGTGCTTCGGTGACAAGAGACTCACCTAATAGGCCCTGAGTGCATCTCGGTGAGGGGTGAGACCTCTCCAGGGACTCGGACATTGGCGGCGGCCATTGTTGTGGCCTGGTGTGAGCGTGCTGACACAGACGCCATTGGAGTTCTCCCTGAGGCCTGCTAGCCCAGGGTCTGCTCCACCCGCTAGAGCGCCGATCTAATCCAGCTCAGCCAGGGCAGGCAGCCCACCCTAGAGACTAGCCCCACCCAACAACAAGCCCTCAGGCAACGTGTGGGCCTGCATAGATTGGTGACTGGATTCTCTGCAGCCTGGCAACTGAGCTGACTTGAGCGGGGCAGGGTGTGCACAAGGAGCGGGTGGAGAGTGTGGGGCGGTGGCAGAGTGTGTGGGGCTCCCGCCGTGGAGAGACTGGGTCCACTTGGGGAGGTCGGGGCGCTCACACGGGGCAGGACTGTGTTGACTGTGTGTGTGTGGACCTGTGGGTGGCAGGGCTTCTCAGCCACAGAAGACTTGTACTTCTCAAAGACCCACATAGGAGGTTTGCTCCACCTTCCAAAACCTGAAACAATTGGGTGCTCCTGTGCCTGAGGCCAGCCCCACCCAGCTGCAATCCTCAGAGAGCTGACAAGAGACCTAATAGGCTAGAGGCTTACAGCAATTGTAAGGCCCTGAGCCTAACAACCTGCCACGGTGGGGGCCTACTCACTTAAAAGAAATACTGCAACACAAATGTGGTATTAGAACTTGCAGCCAACTGTGCTGGGGCTCCCCACAGCTGATAAAGAGACTGAAGGGCCCACAACAACCACAAGCAGCTGAGCATTACAACAGCTGGCCAGGAGCATAACTCAGCCTCCCTGGGCGCCTACAGGGAGAGCAAACAGGCCACAGCAGAAGGATACACGTAGCCCACATAGGGGTCACCCCTGGAACATTGAGAACTGAGGGAAGCACACTGGAAGCCTCCTAAGCCATCACTTACACAAGGTCACCTATCCAAGAGCAGGAGACGTAGCTGACCTACCTAATACGTAGACACAAGCACAGGGAAAGAGGCAAAATGAAGAGGCAAAAGAATACATTCCAAGTAAGGGAACAGGACAAAACCCCAGAAAAGGAACTTAGTGAAACAGAAATGAGCAACCTACCTGACAGAGAGTTCAAACTAAGAGTGTTAAGGATGCTCACTGATCTGGGAGAAGAATAGATGGACTCAGTGAGAATGTCAACAAAGAAATGGAAGATATAAAAAAGAACCAATCAGAAATGAAGAATACAATACTGGAAATGAAAAACTCATTAGAGGGACTCAAAAGCAGAGTAGAGGATACAGAAGAACGGATCTGTGAGCTGGAAGAAAGACTAGAAGAAATTACCCAAGGTGAACAGGTAAAAGAGAAAAGAATTAAAAAGAGTGAGGACAGTCTAAGGGACCTCTGGGACAACATCAAGCTCACTAACATCCGTGTTATAGGTGTCCCGGAAGGAGAAGAACGAGACAAGCGGGCAGAGAATCTATTTCAAGAAATAATAGATGAAAACTTCCCTAACCTAAGGAAGGAAACAGACATCCAGGTACAGGAGGCACAGAGAGCCCCAAACAAGATAAACCCAAAGAGGCCCACACCAAGACACATCATAATCAAAATGTCCAGAATTAAAGATAAAGAGAGAATCCTAAAAGCCGCAAGAGAATGTCAAGTTACATACAAAGGAAACCCCATAAGGCTATCAGCTAACTTCTCAGCAGAAACCTTACAGGCTAGAAGAGAATGGCACGATATATTTAAAGTGCTAAAAGGAAAAAACTTACAGCCAAGAATACTCTACCCAGCAAGGTTATCGTTCAAAATGGAAGGAGAGATCAAAATTTTCCCAGATAAGCAAAAATTAAAGGAGTTTGTCACCAAGAAACCAGTGTTACAAGAAATGTTAAAGGGACTGATTTAAGGGGAAAAGAGAAGACCACAAATAGGAAAAATTATCTATTTCCATGATTAGAACGTAATGGATACAAATGCACAAAAAAGAGGTTGGATATGATATCAAAAACATAAAAGGAGGGAGGAGGGTAGTTAAAGAGTACAGCTTTCAGACAGAGGTCAAACTAAAGTGACCATCAATTCTGTATAGAAGAAGTAAGGAACAGAGAAGGACTACTAAAACACTGAGAAAAAAAAAAAAAAAAAGTTAAAAATGGCAGTAAGTACATACTTATCAATAGCTACTTTAAATGTCAATGGACTAAATGCTCCAATTAAAAGGCATAGGGTGGCTGACTGGATAAAAACAAGACCCATATATATGCTGCATACAAGAGACACACTTCAGACCTAGAGACACTCACAAACTGCAAGTGAAGGGATGGAAAAGATACTCCACGCAAATGGCAATGAAAAGAAAGCTGGGGTAGCAGTACTCATATCAGACAAAATAGACTTTAAAACAAAAACTATAAAAAGAGACAAAGAAGGGCATTACATAATGATCAAGGGAACAATCCAACAAGAGGATATAACACTTGTAAATATCTACGCACCCAATGTAGGTGCACCTAAATATATAAAGCAATTATTAACAGACATAAAAACAGAAATAGACAGTAACACAATAATAGGGGACTTTAACACTCCACTTACACCAACGGATAGATCATCCAAACAGAAGATCAATAAGGAAACATTGGCCTTAAACGACACACTAGAACAGATGGACCTAGTAGATATATACAGAGCATTCCATCCAAAAACCGAAGAATACACGTTCTTTTCAAATGCACATGGAACGTTCTCCAGGATTGATCACATATTAGGCCACAAAACAAGTCTCCATAAATTTAAGAAGATTGAAATAATACCAAGCATCTTTTTCTGACCACAAAGGTATGAAACTAGAAATCAACTATAGGAAGAAAATCAGAAAAGCCACAAATACATGGAGATTAAACAAAATGCTACTGAACAACGACTGGGTTAATGAAGAAATCAAAGAAGAAATCAAAAATACCTGGAGACAAATGAAAATGAAAATACGACATGCCAGAATTTCTGGGATACAGCAAAAGCGGTTCTAAGAGGGAAGTTTATAGCAATACAGGCCTATCTCAACAAACAAGAAAAATCTCAAATAAACAATCTAACAATGCACCTAAAGGAACTGGAAAAAGAAGAACAAACAAAGCCCAAAATCAGTAGAAGAAGGGAAATAATAAAAATCAGAGCAAAAATAAATGAAATAGAGACCAAAAAACAATAGAAAAATTAATAAAACCAAGAGCTGGTTCTTTGAAAAGATCAACAAAATTGCCAAACCTTTAGCTAGACTCACCAAGAAAAAAAGAGAGAAGGCACAAATAAGTAAAATCAGAAATGAAAGAGGAGAGGTTACAACAGACACCTCAGAAATACAAAAGATTATAAGAGAATACTATGAAAAACTATATGCCAACCAATTCAACAATCTGGAAGAAATGGATAAATTCTTAGAATCATACAACCTTCCAAAACTGGATCAAGAAGAAGTAGAGAATTTGAATAGACCAATCACCAGTAAGGAGATCGAAACAGTAATCAAAAACCTCCCCAAAAATAAAAGTCCAGGACCAGACGGCTTCCCTGGTGAATTCTACCAAACATTCAAAGAAGACTTAATACCTATCCTTCTCAAACTCTTCCAAAAAATTGAGGAGGGGAGAAGCTCCCTAACCCATTCTACGAAGCTGACATTACCCTGATACCAAAACCAGACAAGGACAACACAAAAAAAGAAAATTACAGGCCAATATCACTGATGAACATCGATGCGAAAATCCTCAACAAAATACTAGCAAATAGCATACAACAATACGTTAAAAAGATTATACACCGTGATCAGGTGGGATTTATTCCAGGTATGCAGGGATGGTTTAACATTCGCAAATCAATCAACGTAATACACCACATTAATAAAATGAAGAACAAAAATCACATGATCATCTCAATAGATGCAGAGAAAGCATTTGACAAGATCCAGCATCCATTTATGATAAAAACTCTGAATAAAATGGGTATAGAAGGAAAGTACCTCAACATAATAAAGACCATATATGACAAACCCACAGCTAATATCATCCTCAATGGTGAAAAACTGAAAGCTATCCCTCTAAGAACAGGAACCAGACAAGGATGCCCACTGTCACCACTCCTATTTAACATAGTATTGGAAGTCCTAGCCAGAGCAATCAGGCAAGAGAAAGAAATAAAAGGGATCCAAATTGGAAAGGAAGAAGTGAAACTGTCACTATTTGCAGATGACATGATTTTATATATAGAAAACCCTAAAGAATCCACCAGAAAACTTTTAGAAGTAATAAACGAATATGGTAAAGTTGCAGGATACAAAATCAACATACAAAAATCAGTTGCATTTCTGTACACTAACAACGAAGTAGCAGAAAGAGAAATTAAGAATACCATCCCATTTACAATTGCAACAAAAAGAATAAAATACCTAGGAATAAACTTAACCAAAGAGGTGAAAGATCTGTACACCGAAAACTATAAAACATTTCTGAAAGAAATTGAAGAAGACACAAAGAAATGGAAAGATATTCCGTGCTCTTGGATTGGAAGAATTAACATAGTTAAGATGTCCATACTTCCTAAAGCCATCTATAGATTCAATGCAATCCCTATCAAAGTTCCAACAACATTTTTCACAGAAATAGAACAAAGAATCCTAAAATTTATATGGAACAACAAAAGACCCCGAATAGCTAAAGGAATCCTGAGAAAAAAGAACAAAGCTGGAGGTATCACACTCCCTGATTTCAAAATATACTACAAAGCTATAGTAACCAAAACAGCATGGTACTGGCACAAAAACAGACACACAGATCAATGGAATAGAATCGAAAGCCCAGAAATAAACCCACACATCTATGGACAGCTAATCTTTGACAAAGGAGCCAAGAACATACAATGGGGAAAAGAAAGTCTCTTCAACAAATGGTGTTGGGAAAACTGGATAGCCATATGCAAAAATGAAAGTAGACTCTTACCTTACACCATACACAAAAATTAACTCCAAATGGATTAAAGACTTGAATGTAAGACCTGAAACTGTGAAAGTTCTAGAAGAAAACATAGGCAGTACGCTCTTCGACATCAGTCTTAGCAACATCTTTTCAAACACCATGTCTCACCAGGCAAGAGAAACAATAGAAAAAGTAAACAAATGGGACTACATCAAACTAAAAATCTTCTGCACAGTGAAGGAAACCATCAACAAAATGAAAAGACAACCTAACAATTGAGAGAAGATATTTGCAAACCATACATCTGATAAGGGCTTAATCTCCAAAATATATAAAGAACTCATACATCTCAACAACAAAAATCTACCAACCTAATTAAAAAATGGGCAAAAGACCTGAACAGACATTTCTCCAAAGAAGATATACAGATGGCCAACAGACACATGAAAAGATGTTCAAAATCACTAACTATCAGGGAAATGCAAATCAAAACTACAATGAGGTATCACCTCACGCCCGTCAGAATGGCTATAATTAACAAGACAGGAAACAACATGTGTTGGAGAGGATGTGGAGAGAAGGGAACTCTCATACACTGCTGGTGGGAGTGCAAACTGGTGCAGCCACTATGGAAAACAGTATGGAGATTCCTCAAAAAATCAAGGATAGAACTCCCATATGATCCAGCTATTCCACTGTTGGGTATTTATCCAAAGAACTTGAAAACACCAATTTGCAAAGGTACATGTACCCCTGTGTTCATTGCAGCCTTATTCACGATAGCCAAGACTTGGAAGCAACCTAAGTGCCCATCAAGGGACGAATGGATAAAAAAGCTGTGGTATATATACACAATGGAATACTACTCAGCCATAAGAAACGATGAAATCCAGCCATTTGTGACAACATGGATGGACATTGAGGGCATGATGCAAAGTGAAATAAGTCAGAGGGAGAAGGTCAAATACCGTATGATTTCCTTCATTAAGTAGTAGATAATAACAACAATAAACAAACACATAGGGACAGAGATTGGATTGGTGGTTACCAGAGGGGAAGGGGGGAGGGAGGAGGGTGAAAGGGATAATTGGGTACATGTGTGTGGTGATGGGTTGTAATTAGTATTTTGGTGGTGAACATGCAGTAATCTATGCAGAAATAGAAGTACAATGATGTACACCTGAAATTTTTACAATGTTATAGACCAATGTTACTGCAATAAACAAAAAATTAAAAAAAAAAAAAAATAAGTCCAATTAACATCCATCACCATACATAGTTACAATTTTTTTCTTGTGAAGAGAACTTTTAAAATCTGCTCTCTTCACCATTTTCAAATATGCAATACAGTATTATTAACTATAGTCACATGTTGTACATTACATCCCCATGACTTATTCATTTTATAACTGGAAATTTATACTTTTTGACCCTCTTCACCCATATACCTCCATATATATGCACACATATATAACAAGTATATCTATATACACACAGGTGTGTATATGTATACATATATATATGTATATCTTATTTCCTATTGGTTCTGTTTTTCTGGATAACCCTGATACAATAGTATAATGATGGCATTATTTCTTACTGGTTGTTGAGATAGGTACAAACTTCTATTGTGTCAAAGGAAGAATTGTGCACTTTTAGAAATCCAGGTAGAGAATGGCCTTGGCATGCAGAACACTCATCTGCCAACTGTGGATTAGTGAATTGTCCCTCTGTTCATCCCTCATAATGCTGCCTTCCGTTTTAACTGATAGAAATCGGCAGTTTGGCATTGCTCCACAGTCTCTTCTCAACAGAACGTTTGAGGATATTCAGGGGATTTTTGTAGGCTCCATATGTGAAAATTTAAGAGAAACTCATTCAACTGTTTCTTTTTACCACTTAACCTTGAGAATTCATTTTCTGCTTTTCAGCAGAAAAGGAAGAGATAAAACTGCTCTTATAAAACTTATAGTCTCCTTCTGTTATGAAACACAACTTTTTGGCTTGATTAGGAGAAAGGGCTTGGTTCCTTCTGCAGAGACACCTTTAAGTTTACTGGAGTAGGAGGATGGGATAGTGTTAGAGTGTTAGAAATTCTTAAATTCTTCTTGTCATATCACAGGCCATGGTTGGGCATAGTCAGGCTTCTGCCACGGTGTAAGGTTGGCTGAGAAAGAGAGCTCAGGATTCAGAATGATTTTGGGAGAGAGACAAAATTGCAGATGCATGAATGAAGCCTAATTTGGTGGGAATACCATATCCAAATACAAAGTGATAGAACAATGAAGCCCTTCCTCTCAAGGCACAAGTTATTAGAGCATGAATGTAGAAGTCAGCAAAGACGAGTGCATCAAACACCATTCTTCCTTGCAAGACTAAGACTCTTCCAA